>NC_141551.1:44602142-44917500 GCF_021556685.1 Rattus norvegicus | reverse complement strand
AAACTGTATCCAACCTACTTGTGCCTTTCCTGTCTTGAAATGAGAAAGCAGGAACATCCTTTGGTTTAAACAGTTATCAGGAAACTTAATTTTGCAGTTAAAAATAGTTGGTCTTCTAATCTATATCAGGATTTCTTTATTTTCTGATTTGCCCTCTTTCCTAGTTCCTGAGTTTTATTCATTTCCTAATTCTAACAGATATACATGCCACTTTGTTTCCTACCCTACCTCTGTCCCAGACAGTTCAGCCTTTTCCCCTTCTTTTAAAGCTAATACTCAATAAAAGGATATTGTTTTTAGGAAAAAAAAGAATTAAGGGTAGCTTAAAATACACTTCTGTACACTACTCATCAATTTGACTTTAAGGTGACTGGAAAATCTAACGCTAAAATAAACTATATGAAATACAGTATTGGGCTCTCGGAGAGATGGCTCAGCAGTTAAGAGCACTGACTGCTCTTCCACAGGTCCTGAGTTCAATTCCCAGCAATCACATAGTGGTATACAACCATCTGTAATGGGATCTGATGCCCTCTTCTGGTGTGTCTGAAGACAGCTACAGTGTACTTACATAAATAAAATAAATCTTAAAAAAAAAAAAAGAAATACAGTATTTGTTTTTAGTACTCCTGGTTAAATCTAGTCTATTAAGTAGAGGTTCAATGCAGGCGTTAATGCAAAACAACTAGGAGGACTGATGAAAGCCTAGCTTCCTTGTTTAAATGTATATTGGTAGAATTAACATTAATAAGCATTAACAAATACATTTCCCGTAATTAACATTTCTACTTCTCTTAAAAGTTATAACTTTTAAAAGCTGTGTTTCTTGTGTTACCCAGATGTTGTGAGAACTTGGGTAAGCAGTGCTTGTTTGCAGTGTTTTTTCCTCAACCATACAATGTATATAGCAGCCAGTTCTTATTGCTTGGTTCCAGGACGCTTGGGGGGTTCAACACACAATTTAACAATTATTTGCTGTGAAATGGAAGATGGTAGGCCCGATGGCTAGCGGGGCACAAGAGCTCACATTGTCACTGGACCGGTTTTCAGTGGCTGCAAAAAAACAAAAAAACAAAAAACAAACAAATCGCTCCTTTGCAGCCTTTGGCCATTAATGTCGCGAGTTGACACAGGGCTGAGCCTGCGCGTACCTAGAACCCGGCGATGCTGCCTAGAATTTCCCGTTATTTTTGTTTTTTCGGAGCTGGGGACCGAACCCAGGGCCTTGAGCTTGCTAGGCAAGCGCTCTACCGCTGAGCTAAATCCCCAACCCACCCGTTATCTTTTAAACACAAACAATTGCAAACTAGCTTCCGGAGGCGACTCCTATCACCTGTGTTTAATCTCACCCGCGCAGCCACTACGCTCACAATCTCCTTCCGGCCTGTAGAAGCACCACAACACACCAATGGGCTCCTTGTCTTTCTGCAACGGGGCGGGACCTCACGTCACCTCTGAGGCCTGCCCCTTACGTGACGTGCGTACGCAGACCCCTTTCCTCAGCTCGTGGCGCCCTCCGGCGGCGGCGCTCCCTCAATGCGACGGCCTGACTCTTAACACCACCCATGGAGCCGCAGGAAGAGGGGCGAACGCTCGGGGAGTCTGCGCCTCGGCCTTCTGGCGCCTGGGGATTACCGACGCCGGGTGAAGAGGAGCGGTCCGAGGGCGGTGCGCGGCTGGCGGCGCCTCCCGCGGGCGCATTGGGGGACAGCACGAGTGCAGACGGGCTGTGGGGGCTGCCGGTGGAGCACGCGGAGCGCAGGCCGGAGTGCAGCCGCTGCAGGTGAGCGCGGAGCCGGGGCGGGGCCTACGCCTGCGGGTCCCGGGAGCTGCGGCGCCCCCTGCCGGCCAGGCGGACTCCGATTGTGTCTGCCAAAGCAAGAACTTTTCAGGCAGGGCCATGATTATTTAACCCCGACTTTCTGCAAGATTTACTTTTTTAAAAATTAATTAATTAATTAATTTATTTTGAGACATGGTTTTTCTGTGTAATAGAGCCCAGGTTGTCCTGGAACAACTTGTTTGTGGATCAAAGGTGTGTGCCACCAAGCCCAGCAAGACTTAGTTCTTTTTCCAAGAAACTTCAGTCTTTCATAAAAGGAATTCTGGAGGCGTAATGGCATTAATACTTAACGATGCTTAGGTGGGCTTGTCATCATAATATCGGTTGTTGGAGAGATGGGTTGGCGGAGAGTAATAGAGCAGCCTGTGTTGAATATTTTGAATTTACTTGGCGGTATTTACTGAAAACCCGGTTTATTAGCCGAGTACTTTGGAAGTGAAGGCAGAAAGATCGGAAGTTCAAGGTCATTCTCAGATACCTAGGAAGTTAGAGGTTAGCCTGGTTGTATGAGACCCTGTTTCAAAAAAGATTTTGTTAAGCTGAAGTTCTGTGTGTCTGCTAGCTTGCTGCGTGTTCTAGGTGTTAGAAATGCAGCGAAGAATAAATGAAGCGTGGCCTCACGCCCGCTGGACACTTAGAGGCTTTTGCAGAGGCTTTTGGGTGGACAGTAACAACCAGGGCTGGCTGTTCACAGCATACCTGCTTATTCCTTTGGGGGCCACGTCAGTGCATTGGTGCGCTCAGCTGCACGTTTAATCTCAGCACTTAAGAAACATCTGGTATGTCCCTGGTTACTGTTGCCCCTTTTGTTAATTATTAAATATCGGTCAGCTTTCTCTTCTCTTGGTACCTGAGGAATTCAGCTTAGAAGGAGAAATTTTATTTGGGTTCAGGGTTTCAGAATCTGCAGCTTGGTTATATTGGGTCTGCAGTGCTGCAAAGGTCACTGTGCACAGAATCGATGAGGACTACAGAAAGGGACCCAGTGTCCCACCTGATGACCTAACTTCCTCTGCCGAGCCCACCTCTTTCAGTACTGCCATAAGACTTTGACACGGCCCTTGGTGTATGTGTGTGTACCCATTTCAGATCCCAACTAAGGCCTCTGCTTCCTTGCCTCATAGTCATTCTGCAGTTAGCTGCCTGTCGAATAATGCCCTGAAATGGCTTTTGCTTCAGCTGCCAATAACCTTCATGAGATAAAACGCAGTGGATCTTTGCCAGATTAGCTAGTAGATCAGTTCAGCATCTGTAAACACTGTCACATGTGCTTTCTTTAGTTCTTCTTAGATTTAGATCACTTCATTGGTCCAGTTTCCCTTGCCTCTCCTCAAACTCTAAATGCTGGGGTTTTCTGTTGGGAGCATGGAGGTCCTTCAACTAGTTGCTAAAACACAGGATTGTCTTTTCGATGAAAAAGATCTAAACCTGGTCTTCCAGAAGGCTGGGAGCTGTAGGTGGTTAATAGCCTGGTGATCTGCATTTTCGGTTGGGCCAGGACTAGAGGTGGATAGTAATCTAAGTGACCCTTTGTCCAGAGGCTTTCCAAGCTCCCACAACCAGGACCAGAGGTGGCTAATAGCCCAGGTGACCTCCAGGCTGTCTCTGCCATACCCTTGCTTAGGCCTTTAAGCTCCTACAGTTATCTCTAGAACCCATCTTCTTGGAAGAAATGGCTTGTGCCCTGACTTAAGTCTTGATGTAATTTTGCTTTCTTGTGCACTGGAGATTGTATTACACCAGGAAACTTTCCCCAAATGATATTGTGTTTACGTTTGTTGGGAATCAACCACTTGGCACCAGAGCCTCCAGAGTCTTGATCCAGGTTGACAGAATCATTCTGAATTGAGTTTCTTGTCACTTCTTTCCATTTGGCTTTCCTGCATGCCTGACACCTGCAGAGGACACCCCCCACCCCTCCAGAGAACTGATTCTAAGTTCTCTTTTGAATGGTATGCACTTTCCAGTGATGATTTTACCTGGTTTCCTGATAGATTATCATCTCTAATCCAGTTTCTCTACCCTGGGCCTTCTCCTGAGCACCTGACCTATGCATTTGCTTATTGACTGCTCTGCTAATCACTTTTTTTTTTTTATTAACTTGAGTATTTCTTATATGCATTTCGAGTGTTATTCCCTTTCCCGGTTTCCGGGCAAAAATCCCCCTCCCCCTCCCCTCCCTTATGGGTGCTCCCCTCCCCATCCTCCCTCCATTGCCACCCTCCCCCCAACAATTTAGTTCACTGGGGCTTCAGTCTTAGCAGGACCCAGGGCTTCCCCTTCCACTGGTGCTCTTACTAGGATATTCACTGCTACCTATGAGGTCAGAGTCCAGGGTCAGTCCATGTATAGTCCTTAGGTAGTGGCTTAGTCCCTGGAAGCTCTGGTTGCTTGGCATTGTTGTATGTATGGGGTCACCAGCCCCTTCAAGCTCTTCCAGTTCTTTCTCTGATTCCTTCAACGGGGGTCCTATTCTCAGTTCAGTGGTTTGCTGCTGGCATTCGCCTCTGTGTTTGCTGTATTCTGGCTGTGTCTCTCAGGAGAGATCTACATCCGGCTCCTGTTGGTCTGCACTTCTTTGCTTCATCCATCTTGTCTAATTGGGTGGCTGTATATGTATGGGCCACATGTGGGGCAGGCTCTGAATGGGTGTTCCTTCTGTGTCTGTTTTAATCTTTGCCTCTCTCTTCCCTGCCAAGGGTATTCTTGTTCCCCTTTTAAAGAAGGAGTGAAGCATTCACATTTTGATCATCCGTCTTGAGTTTCATTTGTTCTAGGCATCTAGGGTAATTCAAGCATTTGGGCTAATAGCCCCTTATCAATGAGTGCATACCATGTGTGTTTTTCTGTGATTGGGTTACCTCACTCAGGATGATATTTTCCAGCTCCAACCATTTGCCTACGAATTTCATAAAGTCATTGTTTTTGATAGCTGAGTAATATTCCATTGTGTAGATGTACCACATTTTCTGTATCCATTCCTCTGTTGAAGGGCATCTGGGTTCTTTCCAGCTTCTGGCTATTATAAATAAGGCTGCTATGAACATAGTGGAGCTCGGTCTTTTTTATATGTTGGGGCATCTTTTGGGTATATGCCCCAGAGAGGTATAGCTGGATCCTCAGGCAGTTCAATGTCCAATTTTCTGAGGAACCTCCAGACTGATTTCCAGAATGGTTTTACCAGTCTGCAATCCCACCAACAATGGAGGAGTGTTCCTCTTTCTCCGCATCCTCGCCAGCATCTGCTGTCACCTGAGTTTTTGATCTTAGCCATTCTCACTGGTGTGAGGTGAAATCTCAGGGTTGTTTTGATTTGCATTTCCCTTATGACTAAAGATGTTGAACATTTCTTTAGGTGTTTCTCAGCCATTCGGCATTCCTCAGCTGTGAATTCTTTGTTTAGCTCTGACCCCCATTTTTTTTAATAGGGTTATTTGTCTCCCTGCGGTCTAACTTCTTGAGTTCTTTGTATATTTTGGATATAAGGCCTCTATCAGTTGTAGGGTTGGTAAAGATCTTTTCCCAATCTGTTGGTTGCCGATTTGTCCTAACAACAGTGTCCTTTGCCTTACAGAAGCTTTGCAGTTTTATGAGATCCCATTTGTCGATTCTTGATCTTAGAGCATAAGCCATTGGTGTTTTGTTCAGGAAGTTTTTTCCAGTGCCCATGTGTTCCAGATGCTCCCCTAGTTTTTTTCTATTAGTTTGAGTGTATCTGGTTTGATGTGGAGGTCATTGATCCACTTGGACTTAAGCTTTCTACAGGGTGATAAGCATGGATCGATCTGCATTCTTCTACATGTTGACCTCCAGTTGAATCAGCACCATTTGCTGAAAATGCTATCTTTTTTCTATTTGATGGTTTTGGCTCCTTTGTCAAAAATCAAGTGTCCATAGGTGTGTGGGTTCATTTCTGGGTCTTCAGTTCTGTTCCATTGGTCTATCTGTCTGTCTCTGTACCAATACCATGCAGTTTTTAATCACTATTGCTCTGTAATACTGCTTGAGTTCAGGGATAGTGATTCCCCCTGAAGTCCTTTTATTGTTGAGGATAGTTTTAGCTATCCTGGGTTTTTTGTTATTCCAGATGAATTTGCAAATTGTTCTGTCTAACTCTTTTAAGAATTGGATTGGTATTTTGATGGGGATTGCATTGAATCTGTAGATCGCTTTTGGTAAAATGGCCATTTTTACTATATTAATCCTGCCAATGCATGAGCATGGGAGATCTTTCAATCTTCTGAGGTCTTCTTCAATTTCTTTCTTCAGAGTCTTGAAGTTCTTATTGTACAAATCTTTTACTTGCTTGGTTAAAGTCACACCGAGGTACTTTATATTATTTGGGTCTATTATGAAGGGTGTCGTTTCCCTAATTTCTTTCTCGGCTTGTTTCTCTATTGTGTAGAGGAAGGCTACTGATTTATTTGAGTTAATTTTATACCCAGCCACTTTGCTGAAGTTGTTTATCAGCTTTAGTAGTTCTCTGGTGGAACTTTTGGGATCACTTAAATATACTATCATATCATCTGCAAATAGTGATATTTTAACTTCTTCTTTTCCGATCTGTATCCCCTTGATCTCCTTTTGTTGTCTGATTGCTCTGGCTAGAACTGCAAGAGCTATATTGAATAAGTAGGGAGAGAGTGGGCAGCCTTGTCTAGTCCCTGATTTTAATGGGATTGCTTCAAGTTTCTCTCCATTTAGTTTAATGTTAGCAACTGGTTTGCTGTATATGGCTTTTACTATGTTTAGGTATGGGCCTTGAATTCCTATTCTTTCCAGGACTTTTATCATGAAGGGGTGTTGAATTTTGTCAAATGCTTTCTCAGCATCTAATGAAATGATCATGTGGTTTTGTTCTTTCAGTTTGTTTATATAATGGATCATGTTGATGATTTTCCGTATATTAAACCATTCCTGCATGCCTGGGGTGAAGCCTACTTGATCATGGTGGATGATTGTTTTGATGTGCTCTTGGATTCGGTTTGCCAGAATTTTATTGAGTATTTTTGCGTCGATATTCATAAGGGAAATTGGTCTGAAGTTCTCTTTCTTTGTTGTGTCTTTGTGTGGTTTAGGTATAAGAGTAATTGTGGCTTCATAGAAGGAATTCGGTAGTGCTCCATCTGTTTCAATTTTGTGGAATAGTTTGGATAGTATTGGTATGAGGTCTTCTATGAAGGTCTGATAGAATTCTGCACTAAACCCGTCTGGACCTGGGCTCTTTTTGGTTGGGAGACCTTTAATGACTGCTTCTATTTCCTTAGGAGTTATGGGGTTGTTTAACTGGTTTATCTGTTCCTGATTTAATTTCGTTACCTGGTATCTGTCTAGGAAATTGTCTGTTTCCTGAAGATTTTCAAGTTTTGTTGAATATAGGCTTTTATAGTAAGATCTGATGATTTTTTGAATTTCCTCTGAATCTGTAGTTATGTCTCCCTTTTCATTTCTGATTTTGTTAATTTGGACACACTCTCTGTGTCCTCTCGTTAGTCTGGCTAAGGGTTTATCTATCTTGTTGATTTTCTCACAGAACCAACTTTTGGTTCTGTTGATTCTTTCTATGGTCCTTTTTGTTTCTACTTGGTTGATTTCAGCTCTGAGTTTGATTATTTCCTGCCTTCTACTCCTCCTGGGTGTATTTGCTTCTTTTTGTTCTAGAGCTTTTAGGTGTGCTGTCAAGCTGCTGACATATGCTCTTTCCTGTTTCTTTCTGCAGGCACTCAGCGCTATAAGTTTTCCTCTTAGCACAGCTTTCATTGTGTCCCATAAGTTTGGGTATGTTGTACTTTCATTTTCATTAAATTCTAAAAAGTCTTTCATTTCTTTCTTTATTTCTTCCTTGACTAGGTTATCATTGAGTAGAGCATTGTTCAATTTCCACGTGTATGTGGGCATTCTTCCCTTATTGTTATTGAAGACCAGTTTTAGGCTGTGGTGGTCTGATAGCATGCATGGGATTATTTCTATCTTTCTGTACCTGTTGAGGCCCGTTTTTTGACCAATTATATGGTCAGTTTTGGAGAAAGTACCATGAGGAGCTGAGAAGAAGTTATATCCTTTTGCTTTAGGATAGAATGTTCTATAAATATCTGTTAAGTCCATTTGGTTCATGACTTCTCTTAGTCTGTCTACGTCTCTTTTTAATTTCTGTTTCCATGATCTGTTCATTGATGAGAGTGGGGTGTTGAAATCTCCTACTATCATTGTGTGAGGTGCAATGTGTGTTTTGAGGTTTAGTAAGGTTTCTTTTACGTATGTAGGTGCCCTTGTATTTGGGGCATAGATATTTAGGATTGAGAGTTCATCTTGGTTGATTTTTCCTTTGATGAATATGAAGTGTCCTTCCTTAACTTTTTTGATGACTTTTAGGTGAAAATTGATTTTATTTGATATTAGAATGGCTACTCCAGCTTGCTTCTTCTGACCATTATTTGGAAAGTTGTTTTCCAGCCTTTCACTCTGAGGTAGTGTGTGTCTTTGTCTCTGAGGTGTGTTTCCTGTAGGCTCTGCTAATCACTTATAATAAAGTGATATAACTTCATTTTAAAAATAGATACAGGTAATACCACAGCAAGCAACTAGACTACATACTGGGGGTTCTTTGGATGGTGATTGGGATGTAGGCCAGGAATTCTGTCAGGAAAATGCTCTTGGGTGATATGATGAGGTGGGATGCCTTTTCTACTTCAGCACTTGGGATACCTTATCTTTCATGGTTTGGCCTTCTGCCAGAGGTTGGATTGTCAGAAGTCAGAATGGATCTCCATCATAGGCTGCCTTAGATGTACTTATCATTATGTGGCATATAGTTTCCCAGCTTACAGTAATGGGAAAGAGCATGCATTCAGTAGGAACTGGCCTTCAGATTTCTATTTTGTCTTCCTTTGGGTTTGGCAGTGTGTGGCTCAGTGCTCTCCTGAGAGCTGGGCAGCACCCTGAGCTGCATCAGTTAATCCTGCTGTTACCACTGGTACTCAGTGTACCATGTTGCTGAATTATGTCACCTACGTTACTTGTCCCAAATGCATTTCTACTTAATAATCTTTTCAGTTCTGAATCTTCCCCTTTCTTATTTTCAACAAGGTATCAGGTAGCCCAGCATGTTTCCAGCATTCTGTGTAGCCTGGAGTGTCTTTGCACCTCTGCTCCTCTGCCTCACTTCCTGGTTGTTGGAATTATAACATGCACACCCCACTTATGGGATGCTGGGGCTTTACCAAGGACTTCAGGAATGCACCATCTGAGGTCCATTTCCAGTCCTCTTCGTAAATATAAAGATCAAATATATTAGTGATGATAATGTTTAGGGTAAAAATTTAGATATTCTGCAAATTAAATTTTTTGTACTTATAAAAAATATTTCCAAGGAAAAATTAATTTGTTCGTTCCTGTTTGCATGGAGATTATGTTTACTCTTGAAAGTGGTTTGTTCATAATATATGTGCAGGGGGTATAGCTCAGTGGTAGAGCATTTGACTGCATAATATATGTGCAAAGCTGATTTATAAAATGTTATGTAAGCTAATCATATGTTCATAATTGAGCAAAGATGATTTATGCCAAGAAACATTTTCTTTCTTAATCTTAATTAAATCTTTAAAGAGGAGTGATCAGTTAAAAATAAAATATACTAGAGTAAATGTTTGATTTACTTCCCCTAAGAAAATAAGAACTGCACTATTACACTCAGATGTTTTCTTCAAAGAACATCAGACCACATTAATTCCTTATGTTAATTTGCCCCAAATTAATAATTTATCATATTAGTTAGGCTTATAGAGTTAAGGACTATGTAGTCAAGTAATATTCTAGTTTAAAACTTGGTATTATTTAAAACAGATTCATAAATTACAAAGTAATTGAGAAAAAGTGTGTGTGTGTCTGTCTGTGTGTGTGTGTGTGTGTGTGTGTGTGTCTGTGTGTGTACACCTATGCATACCTGCCAGGCAGGAATATGGAGGAGAGAGGACTTTGTTTTTACTTTGTTTCTCTCTTTCCATCTTTAAGTGTGTTCCTGGGATCAAACTCATGTTTTTGGGCTTTTACAGGAAGAGTGTTTTATCTGCTGAGCCCCAAAGTCCTTTTTATATATGTTTATCTAACAAGATAACTTTGTGATTTGAATAGTTTTTCCTTTCTTGGTTTTACATCTCTCTGTCTCTCTCTCTCTCTCTCTCCCTCTCCCCCCCCCTTTCTCTCTCTGTCTGTCTCTTTCTCTGTCTCTCTCTCTCTCTGTCTCTGTCTGTCTGTCTGTCTGTCTGTCTCTCTCTCTCTCTTTCTCTCTGTATGATGTGTGCATGCACCTGTGTGGAGAATGGAGGGAAACCTGGGTGTTGGTTTTGACTTGTGGTCTGTTTTCTTTTTTTCTTTTGTTGCTGTGTATGCTGGGCCAAGGGGCCCTGAGCTGAAACTATAGACTCAGCTATGGTGCCTGATTTTATCTGGACTCAGGGGATTTGAATTAAGATCTTCCTCTTTGTGTGGGAAATGCTCTACCCATTGGATATGTCTCCCCTGCCTCTGTGTTTTTGTCTTTTATAATCTGTCAGTGGCTGGAGCTTAGTGACTGGGATAGCTGCTCTGACTTTGATGTTTCTATTGTTGCTGCACATAATAACTGTGTACAAACCAGCATATGGGCCTTTGCTTTCTCCTGCATGTGGTACATATTTGTAGTGAAGGGGTTCTTTGCCCTTTCTGATCCATAGATTGTTTTCTATTCCTGTGGTCATTTTTAATTATTTTGAGATGAACCTATTTATTTATTTAAGTTTTCTTGTCAAGTTCTGGGATGACAGGCGTTTTCTATCGTGCCCACCTCATTATTGTCCATTTTAAGATCAAACTCATATCTGCTGAATCTTTTTCCTCCGTATGATCAAATTCTCGTTTCTCTTGGTGGCTCTTCCCTCTTCAATTAGGGAAGTAGATTTGAAGGTAGTACTGATAGGTATTTACTTTTTTCCTTTGCTGAGGGCTTTTTCTTTTCATCTAAAAACATTTTTCTTTTGTTGGAAGCCTAGTAAAGAGATGGTAAAGACAGAAGAGTGAAATGAAATGAGAAGAAGTTTCAGGACTATGCCAGGAAAATCTCCAGAAACAAATACATCAGTACAGTTTTAAAGAATGAAAAAGGATTCCTCCTCTTGGAGTGCATTAGACCAAGAGTGAGCCCAAATTTGAAATCTGCTCTCCCTCTGAGTCTTCCATCTGCCCTGTTTGTGATCAGTGGACTATCTGTCTTCTGTTATCTGTGTCTTAAGTCTGTCCCTAACGAAGGGCTTCTCTCAATATTTATTGAATAGCACAGAAAACATGGAATGGGAAAGAAAAAGGAATTCCTTTTTTACAGGAATTTATAGTGGAACATTACAAGGAAAGGAGTTATTTTACTGACCCTGAATGACCCAAATAGTACTTAAAACCACAAACAGATGTTATTAAACTATATCCAGATATTGCTTCCAGCATTTAGAATAGATATTTTTTTTCTTTAAGATGAATTTCAACCTGTTGACTGCTTTCAGCAAATTATTGCCACCTCTGTCTCTACCTCTTCCCTCCCACTTCTCTCCCCATTTCCTCCCACATGAGGGAGACACACACACACACACACACACACACACACACACACACACACACACAGAGAGAGAGAGAGAGAGAGAGAGTTTTGGGTCAGGGGCATGAAGAGTATGTAGTTCTTTAGCTTATGTTGTAAAAGCTGATTGCATGTATAGTCCAAGGCAGAGTTATATTGGGTTATATTGTTTTCTTAGAGGCAAGCTAACCAGAGTGAATATATAGTAGGGAAACAGATTAAGTATATAGTTTTAAATGGTATCAGGGCATACAATCAACTTGGTTGCAAGGTCTAGTAAAAGTTTAGTTGTGGAAGCAAAAGACATTGTCAGAAAAAGCCATTTCCACAAACAAACAAACAAAAAATAGGTACTTAATAAGCCATATTCTTGCAAAAAGGATTAGGAGAACCAACTTAATAGAAACATACCTAGTTTGTTTGTTTATATGGGTAAGTACCTTGCCAGATTTACCTTTGTTTTTGAGTTGTGGCAACATATTAAGAATATGTTCATCATTTTTTTTAAGATCCAATTGATAAGATATAATTGCCCACTTAAACATACAAAGCCTGGTACTATCCATCTCTTAAGAACATTGATAACGACCTGTAAGTACACAGAGCGAGATCTTCACATCAGCCTCCATTGTTCTGCCACGGCTTCTCTCCCCCTCCCCTCCCCTCCCCTCCCCTCCCCTCCCCTCCCCTCCCCTCCCCTCCCCTCCCCTCCCCTCCCCTCCCCTCCCCTCCCCTCCCCTCCCCTCCCCTCCCCTCCCCTCCCCTCCCCTCCCCTCCCCTCCCCTCTCTGTTCCAGTCTCCTCTTCTTCCTTCAAACTTCTCTCCCACCCATCCTTCCTTCTCCTCCAATGACAGGCTTCCTTCTATTCTGTACCTGCCCCTCACCTGTTTTTTACAAATTCAATGGGGAGACTTTTCTGGTGAAGTCACCTGATTCCTGAGTACTTTACTAGGCAGCTGTCCTTGGGGCAGTGGAATTAGCATCAAAATACAGATAACTCCAGGACAAACCACAACTTTTCTCCCTTTTTGTCCAGTTAAAAAGTCTTTTCACTTATATATAAATTGAGTGCAATTATTACCATTCTACAATTTATAAAGCATATGATACACTCAACACCCAGTCCATCACTATATCCGTTAAGCAGAACATTCAGTTATCTATTCCAGCTTAAGAAAGACTTAAAATCTATATTATATCTTGGCTAGCTTGTATATTATCTGATAACTATCCAATAAAATATGTATATTCAGAGTTAAACAGCCTGATAGGCTATGAGACTACAATCAGTCTTCAATCCTGTCAGAAATCTGAGAGTGACCAAATATCTACACACATAGGAAGCCTAACACGGCTTCTAGAACTGAGAGGTTGTAGAGACAAATCTCCACTAGCACAGTCCCCTGTTAGCAACATGTGAGCACAAGTCTTCAGCCGTCTGGCCCAAAATCAAGTGACAGACTCTTGAAATGCAGATTTTGAAGGGCTGATCACCCTGTCTTGGCAGGGTTTATGAGTCAACTATTCTGCATAATTTGTCCTTTTCTGGACAGTATTAGTCTGCAGATGAAACAGGCAGTTTTGTCCAGTGGCTGCCTAGCCACAAAGTATTACCTCACCTGGAGGTAGAGATGTGCAAATTATTCGTTAAATCCGCCAAAGGGGAACTGTTGGGAGCAGATATGTCTCAACAAAAGATAAATAACTTTAAATCTCAAATTTTGTGGATTTCTGACATTTTTGAAAACTAACTATCTATAAAAGACAATCTGGACTGTTATCTTGAAAGTACTCTCACAAAGTCAGAGCCATGAATTTGCTATTTGGCCCTTAACTCACATGTGTAATCAACTCAGAAGTTTGTGATGACATCAATAGAAGGACTGGCTCTAAACCTTGTACTTTTAAACTTTTAACAAATAAATTCTATATCAAAGAAAAGATATGATTTTAGCTTAGTTAACAAATGAGATTACGACTGTATAACTCAATCTAGCTAATTCCTCCCTGTTAAATTACAACTGTTTCTAAATTCCTCATAAAAACAACCTTAGAATAACCACTTTCAGTCCCCAAAGTCCAGGGAATTGGGTCAACGACTCCTCTATAACTTCTTCAAGCTGTACATGGGCGTTGAGATATCCTTGGGGGTAGGGGGTAGGAAGAATGAAGCAAATTCTGCAGCCGATGTGTCCTGACTGGACCCAGCTGAAAGTCCTTAAGACCAGGAATCCAAGTAGGCACACTCTGTAAAATACAACTCTCAAGACAAAAGTTTAGAATCGAGATATCTTTTTGTTTGATTCTTCTGAATAAATTTTTCAGGCAATCTACCTCTATCAAATCTGATCAGTATGACTCTGTGAGGTTTCCAGAGTCTAATCACACTTTTTAAAAACACAAAGACAAAATCTTTCTCCCAAAATACTGTGTTCCTTAGTCTGAAACCAGAAAAGCTTGTATCTTGCACTCTCTCCCAGAGTAATAATGTGATAATAAAATTCAAAGTCACACCCATCATGAAGACTAAACAATTTTTTAAAAAGGAAGTAAGCTAAACAATGAGCCTGATAGGCTTTTGTACTCTGTGATATCAGGAAATTAACCCAAAATTTCTGTGGAGCCCACATTAAGAGAATCTGAGCTTCCTGTTGTGGTAAATATCAAAAGTAACCACAAACCCTCACTAGCCAGCATCAGTGAGCCATATGGCCTTTAGCAGGGTAATTCATAAAACAAACCAAATACTTTCTATCAATTCCAAGATCAATAAGCAATATATCAAACCAGGACTTTAGCCCAAAATTATCTCAATCTGTCAAGCTCTCTACCTGGAGCCACAGATTTTTATTTAACCTTAATAACTTCTATAATATATGTCTGCGTTCACTCTCCCTGGTGTTACAGATATTTATCACAACTCTCTACTTGGAGTTAGTGACCAATTTTTCCCTAAGTTCCGAAACAGGCTACTTCCCTGTTTCTTTGTTTCAATTTCCCCTCGCTTGAGAGATCACATGATTTAACATGGTGCTGGCCTCCTCTTACAAAATAAAACTTTCTCTCAACCCTTAGGAATACTAGTGGATTCTTGCCCATCACATTGGTTCGCCATCTGCTGTTGTAAAATATAAAAAATAAAAAATAGTATATGATTGTCTTTTACCTCGATAGGTCTGGCACCATGGTGACCCAAGATATCTGCTAGATATCTTGGTGGAAACACATCCCAACTCCGCCTCTGCGACCCAGTGTCTCCTGCGGCCACACACTTTCCTACACTCAAACCCTCACATAAAAGAACACACAATAATCTTAGATCCAATTGATAGGATATATTTGCCCACTTAAACATACAAAGCCCAGTACCATCCATCCCTTAAGAACATTGATAACGACCTGTAAATGCACAGAGCGAGATCTTTATGTCAGCCTCCATTGTCCTGCCACTGCTTCTCTCGTGTTCATCATTTTAACTGTGTAATAAGTTTGGATTCTTTAGTGGTTTGAATGAGAGTAGTCTCATAGTCTTACATATTTGAATGTGTGATTCCTAGTTGGTAGACTAGGAGGCATGGCCTTGTTGGAGAAGGTATAGCGCTGAGACTGGGCTTTGAGGTTTCAAAAGCCCACACCAGTCCCAGTGTCATTGTCTCTCTGCCTGTTTGTGGATCAGATGTGAACCCTCAGCTGCTGCTCCACAGTCATACCTGCCTAGTGCTTGCCCCGCTCCATGATGGGCATGGTCCCTAACCCCCTGGAACTGTAAGCAGGCCTCAATTAAACACTTCGTTGATAATCTGCCTTGGTGATGCTGTCTCTTCACAGCAGTGGGACAGTAACTGAGCCACATTGTGTGGCATTAGATTTGTGGTGTTACTTAGTCATCAGCACCATGCGAACCCAGAGCCTTTTTATTGTCTTACCTGTTGCTGTAAAAAACCACCATGACCAAAAGCAACATGGGGGAGGAAAGGGCCTATTTTAGTTTCCACATCATTGGTTATTCTCAAAGGACAGACAGGGACTCAAGCAAGTCAGGAGCCTGGAGGTGGGAGCTGCTGCAGAGGACATGGAGGGTGCTTGGTTTTCACACCTTCCTCAGCCTGCTTTCTTTCCTTTTCTTTTCTTCTTCCTTTCTTCTTTTCTTTTCTTTTCTTTCTTTCTTTCTTTCTTTCTTTCTTTCTTTCTTTCTTTCTTTCTTTCTTTCTTTCTTTCTTTCAGATTTATTATATGAGTACACTGTAGTTATCTTCAGACACACCAGAAGAGGGCATAGGATCCCATTACAGATGGTTGTGAGCCACCGTGTGGTTGCTGGGATTTGAACTCAGGACCTCTGGAAGAGCAGTCAGTGCTCTTAACCACTGAGCCATCTCTCCAGCACTCACTCTGCTTTCTTATACATCTCAGGGCCACCTTCCCAGCTGTAGCACCACCCACAGTAGTCTAACTCCTTCTACAACAACCTTGAATCAAGAAAATGCCACAGACTTGCCTACAGGCCACTCTATTTCTTTCTTTTTTTTTTTTTTTTCTTCTATTTTTCGGAGCTGGGGACCGAACCCAGGGCCTTGTGTTTGCTAGGCAAGCGCTCTGCCACTGAGCTAAATCCTCAACCCATGGAGGCATTTTCTAATGGAGGTGTTTTTCCAATTGAAATTCCTTTCCCCATCTGACCTTGGTTGGCTTAAGTCAAGTTAAAAAAAACTAACCAGCATACTATGTCTCCAATAATTTCCCATTTCCCTCTTTCTAGGACTCTAGTAATTTTACTTTTTTCCTTTTTGATTATGACAAAAATTTAAAATTTGACATATATATGGAATTCCATACAGTGCTTCAATGAACATAAGCATTCTAAATGTTTGAATCAGCATAAAATATTTCCTCAAACATTCTTTATGACATAAGCCTTTAAAATCCTTCTAGTATTTTGAAAAGCACCATATATTATCATTAGCTGTGCTCTATAGGTTGTGATGGTTCTTCCGGCTCTGTTTGCTTTTCAGTTACTTGTAGAATGTTGTTTAGCTTGGGTTTGATTCATGCTTCATCATGGTTAGTATTAGGTTTATTAGTAAAAAGAAGTGTGTGTGTCTGTGCGTGCTGACTGTTAGTGGAAGTCTGAGGACAACTTGTAGAAGTCCGTTCTCTCCTACCTTGTTAGTTTTGGGTTCAAACTTAAGTTATCAGGATTGGAGGCAAGTGCCTTTACCTGTTGTACTGTCTCACTGGCCCACGCTGCTTAAAAAAATTAAGTGCATATGGGTGTTTTGCTTGACTGTATTTCTGTGTTCCACGTGCCTGCGCCTGCCTGGCTCATGCCTGAGGAGAACAGAAGAGCCCCGGAACTCAGAATCGGAGTTATAGTTGTGAGCTGACATGGCGGTTGGGAATTGAACCCAGGTCCTCTGGAAGAGCAGCAGGTTGCCTTACTTGATGAACCATTTCCAACCTTACATTTACATTTCTTATAAATTTCAGTTTACTTTTTAAAATATATAATCTATATATTAAAACATTACAAAATTATCAGAATCGAAGGCATCAGATACAAACTTGAAAATCAAAATTATTCATAAAAATTTTTTGCTCTTTTGTAGTAACTCAGCTTAAAGTAGCATGCAGTTAAACAAAAAATTTTTTTATTCTTATTTTAGTTAATTTTTTTCTATTTTGAAAAAATTTAGCTACTTTTTATAAAAATATTTTGAGTTTTATGAAAAACAAAGACAAGTATACAGATTAACATAGACCAGGGTAGGGTCACCATCATTGTCTATCAGTCCTTTCCCCAGGACTTGCCTCTGGCTTTTCCCAAAATGATGTTATTCTTTTTAGTAAAGAGCCCTTGTTGGTTAGCCGCCACCACCGCCCCGCTCCCACCCTCTTCCTCCTGCCTCTTCCTTCTCTTCAATCCTGGATTTCCTTAACAGTAGATAATGTACCCCAACACTTCTCTGAAAACCTTTGTTGAGGTCTGTACTTGGGGCTTCTCAAGAAGTGTTTTCAGTCAGACAGTGGCTGAAATAGTTATGATTTCTATGAATTCTCTTGCTTTCCATAGTTAGTGTTTCTTAATTGTGCTCACCCTCTGAGTACAAAGGAAGTATATGCTTAATGGGAAAAGCTGCCTATTGCTGGATCTCATAGTGGAACACAGGGAAACACCTCTTACAGCTGACTTCCTGGTATTCTTACTCTTACCATCTTTCTGCACGTTCCTCCTCAGTGTTTTCTGAGCAATGATGTTAGGATCTATGGTACAGGTGTATCTTTTGGGCCTGGGCTTCCTACCGTCTGTTATCTCCATGCTGTGTCCAACATGGAGTTTCCTGTGATCTGCTCTTCTGTAGAGAGAGGCTTCTGTGATGAGGAATATGCACTTATCTGTCACTAAGGATAAGATTTACAGTGTAGTAAGAAAGTACACTGGCTTAGCAAATGGTAGTAATAGATTCTTATTGAATGTCCATGCCCTCACTAGCCCCAGAAGCTGGTTAGGTTTCTAGTACCAGGCTTAATTTTCTCCTGTTGAGTGAGCTTTAAGTCCAATTAGACAGCTTACAATAGTAATTTTTCTTTTTTATGCTTTTCCTTAACTCCTGTAGTCAGTTCTAAAAGAATCCAGTAAGAAAAACAGCTGGGGGAGTATATGAGAAAATTGTACTTACTTAAATATGAAATAGTCATATATGGGAGAGGTTACCTATGTATGGGATGAAAATTTATAATATGTTAAATGTTTGTACAGGTGCTTGTCTTTTTATTGGTCAAGTTGTGTATATAGTTTAAAAAATCTAATAAGTAATACTCATTTTCTAGGTCTTTTTAATTCTTTAAAAGATAGTAGGAACAGTGGTGAGCTGGAGAGATGGCTCAGCAGCTAAGTGTGCACCTTGCTCTTCCAGGGGATGGATCATCACAGTGCCCACTGTCTACAGCTCCAATTTTAAGGGATTGGCACCTTTTCTGGCTCGTTGGCACCTGCATGCAGGTCACACATAGACATGCAAACATGGGCACACACATAAGTAAAAGTGAAAGAATATTAAAAAAAAGGAGTAGCCAAAATACAGCAGAGGGCACTGTGGGATTTAGTTTTCCGAAGTGTGTTTTAAAATGAGAACGTGGTTGCCATTTTTGTATGTGCTGTGTGGTAGACTTCAAACAGTACTGTAAAAGCTGTGGAGTTCTTAATTTTCTCCCTTTTTTGAGAATATTAAGAAAAATTATTCTGTTTTGCAAAATATGAGTTAAACTACTAATTTTTGGGGAGTGGCTTTATGTTTGTGTTTCTTTAGTGAATGAGTAAAAATCTTTTGAAATAGTAATGTAAATCTATTCATAAAGCTTTAAATTTTAATTTTACTTATATGTGAGATTATCTTGACTAAAATCAGTCAGCAATAGGAAAAAGCTTTCAGTGAATATTGTGTAAGGGACTTAATTAGGTTTTGAAAGATGTGTTTATAGGTCCTAGCATCTCAGATCCATTTCAGACATAATGACATTAGCACAGAGGCTGTCAGAAGGGGTGCTGGGAATGGCAGGTTACCCAGGTACTGCCACATTCACTGTGGACGCAGTCAGTCTGTATCTGCAGGCAACCTACATATCCATTCCTGCATCTCTCATGAGAAGCAAAGAAAAAACTTATCTCAGATCCCTTAGGGAAATTTTTTATAGGTTCCATTTATATTTTAAGAATATAATTAAAATTTATTGAGTTATATAGATTTTTAAAGAAGATAAACCCTAATGAATGGAAAAACAATAATGTGTTTACAATGCATTATAAATGTAGTGAATGGAAAAATTCAGCTCTTTAGTCATTCCATTACAGTTAGATGTGCAGTGTATATTAAAATAGGAAGTGGTTGAATTTATTATTTAATATACTTATACAGGTATGAATTTTTGTTTAATGTACTATCCATTCAAAATATAATATAAAATAACCTTCAGACTTGTTTAGAGTTTTTTATTTTTATTTTTTTGAAGAGTTTAGAATGAAGATAGCAATCACTTTGCAATTACTATTTAATAAGAGATGGTTTAACAGCTGAGTAATAATCATAGCATATGTGCTGTAAGAAAAGTGTTTAACTCATTAAATATAGAGTTGGTCAGTTGAAATTATAAGATGTTTTAAAGAACTGTAGTTTTGAAGCTGGAGAGATGGCTCACTCTTGTAAGGTGTTTGTCATGCATATGTGAGAATCTTAAGTTTGATTTCTAAAGCCCCTATAAAAAGCTAGCTGTAGCTGGGGTGAAGGTGCACAGCTTTAATTCCAGCACTCTCGAGGCAGAGGCTGGTGTATCTATGAGTTTGAGTCAAACTTGGTCTACATACAGAGTTCTGCAACAGCCAAGACTGTATATAGAGACCCTGTGTCAAAACAAACAAATGAGAAAATGAAAGAAAAGCTGGTGTGTTGGCACAGGACCCTGAGGCTTTCTGTCCAATCAGCCTACTTGGAAAGGTCCAAGCCAGTAATGACCCATGCCTCAAAAACCAGTATGAATATCTCCTGAGGAATGATGCCTTAAGTGGTCAACTTGCCTCCAGGTGCACATGTATACACTTGCACACGCGCCTGCACACATATGTGCTCACACACATTCACACCAAAGAACTATAGTTTTAGGTCAAATTTAGTAATTAGAATTAGATTATTATACACTAAAGTTAAATACATAGGAATTGATGTTTTATGAGGTTATCAAAGCATGAGAGAAAGCAATTAATTTTAGCTTACGTTACACTTCCAGAGTTTATTCAAAGTGCTTGGCTGTTCTCTTCAGTAACAGTTTGCGTCTTTCATCCTACTGCTTATTGAGTTGGTCACTGAATATTCAAATAGAGGACAGAAATGCTGGGTTTGTAGTAGTGAATTATTTAAGTCTGTAGAGAACGTGAAGGAGGTATGAAATTTGATGTCTAAGGAAATGAAAGTATAGGACATTGTGTAGGAGAAAAGCATCCAATGTGGAGGGAAGGGAGAATGCAGACGGTCTTTTATACACTGAGCATTGTTTCAGATTCTGCTCTGGCAGTGGTAGGAATATAGCAACAAAAAGAGGAGGCCAGACTTTGTTGTCCTGTAGCTGACACTGTAGCAACCCCTCCCCCCCAATTCTGTTAATATGCTATCCAATGGTGATTATATGAAGGGAAATCAGGATAAGGGGCTAGAAAATGGTATTAGGAGGAATGGATTCTTTTAGAAAGGTGTACTGGAGCAGGTAAGATGAAGAATGCAGTCCTGCAGGTAGGTGGGGTTAGTGAGACATCCTGGAAAACAGACAACTATAGGGTACTCTTCTCTGCCACCCGCCCCTTACCCCCCCCCCCCCCCCGCTTCCCTTTCTTTTTTTGTGTTTTCAAGATTTCTCTGTATCCCTTGGCTGTCCTGAAACTCACTCTTGTAGAGCAGTCTGGTCTTGAACTCTGAGATCTATTTACCTGCTTCTGCCTCCCAAGTGCTGGGATGAAAGGCCTGTGCTTCCACTACCTGGCTGTAGGGCACTCTTGATACCAGAAACATACAGGACAAGAGTGGCAGTTTGCATCAGAGCAGGCCTAGGTGCTTCTTCTCTGCCAGAATGTTTGTGGCACTCTAGCTTAGCAGTGTGGCTCAGGTACAAGATGGTGTATTCCACACAGCACAGCTTCATACCCATAGGAACTAACATTTCCTAACTCTAGCAAGTTTCTAGGGCTCCAACTTAGTGCAGCCCAAAGTATGGTGTCCTGATCAGATCCTTATAGTTTTCTAGGCAATATGCATTCTGTCAGTTGTGGATTGTTTTAATCATATGCAGGGTTGCCTAGTGATAGAGTCATCAGGGCAACAGGTTGGCTAGGAAAGGTCCTATCTTCATGAAGAGAAAATGGTTTCATTGGCTTGTTTATTTACTGTTCTGTTGTTTGTTCTCTGGTAACTGCTTCTTTAAAACTTAAAAAGGCTTTGACAGTGTTCAGATGCAGGAATGGATAAGTAGGCAGCGTTTAGATAGGAATGAGTTTAAGTCAGTCAGTGGGAAAGAAAATCCTGCAGGGTTAGATGCCTGTAGGGAACTGCATCTGAGAGCATCCATCCTTTATCCATCTCCACCTGCAGTGTCAGTAACACCCACCAACTTGTCAGAAATATAAACTCCTATGGTTAAAAGCTCGGTCAGGTGATGGTTAGGCTCAGGAATTTAGCATAATGAGCCTCTGAGGTGACAGTGATGTAGGCAATGTTTGTGAACTTATACCTCAAACACCAAAAAGGAAGCAGAGAGAATACTCAAAGCCCACCCCATACTTCCTGCAGCAAGACACACCTTCTAATCCTTCTAAACAGCTGTCAGTTGGGGCCAACTATTCAAATGTCTTAAGACTGATGGGAGGGAGGGAACAACTTAGTTCAAACAACCTTATTTCACTTTGCTGGCCCCCATAGTCTTCTAACCACACCACAATCACAGTTATTTAGAAGTTCAGAAGTATAAGTAGAAATGTAAGGACATGTGAATGATTGTCATTAATGACAGTGAATTCAGCCCCTGAGGACAAGATAGTTGCAAACAAGACGAGTAGTGTTCTAGAGCTTAAACATGGTTTTGGTTAGGCACCATCCTTAAAATAATTAGTAAGCAGTGCACAGATTGATGGGTTAAATTGGCCAGGACTCTGTCCAGTTCTGGAGAACTGATTTTATTAAATAGACTGCTAGAGAATACTTGGTGAATGTTCTTAATGGTTAGTAGATAAGAAGATGGCTTGGGTTTTGTACTTATTGTATTTGATATTTAAATTTTCAGAGCTAAGTTTAAAAAAGGCTACAATATTTTGGGTCAATTTATTTTTTATAAAATTAGTCTCATATAACATTTTCATTGAGTTCTCTGAGGGAATATTTATAAAGGGCAGTTTGAGTAAGTTGAATTTGTAATGCCAACAGGAAATTTTAATGATACCAAGGTTTTTAAATTTCTAAAAGTATCCATAATAATTGAAATGAAACCTAATAGCAAATGCTATACAACACAGCTGATGAATGGTAATTATAAAAATGTAGTGTAATTGGTGGTTCATGTACTCAAGGTTTGAAGTGAATGGTCACTACT
The DNA here is from genome assembly GCF_021556685.1 of Rattus norvegicus. Classification (NCBI taxonomy): domain Eukaryota; kingdom Metazoa; phylum Chordata; class Mammalia; order Rodentia; family Muridae; genus Rattus; species Rattus norvegicus. The sequence continues at coordinate 44,894,931 of NC_141551.1, read as the reverse complement.
ATGTCAACACAGGGTCTATAATATTAGGACTTTGATCTATAAAAATTAAAGTTAATGTTTTTATAACCATAACTGCTCTTTGGCCAAAATTTGCATATATTTGCTAAAAATTTCCAAATTGAACTATACTTTACCTATTGGGGAATGGTTAGGTTCTAACTTTAAATTGCCTGATGTTATGATAAAGAAACAGAAATTTTTATTTGATGTTTTTCATTGGTCATCTTAGTTTATGCTTTTGATAAACACAATTTTAAGCCTTTTGGACTTTTAATGTTACCCTATTTCTCCTTGTACAGAAAGGGTTCTTTGTTATAGCAGACTTTGGTCTACACTTCTTATTATAGTTAGACTTATTAGGTCTGTCTGCCACTCTCTGTGCTTTATCTAGTGAGCACAAAAAGACTTGTCACCCTGAAAATCTGTTTGTAGTCATGACAGGGTGTTCACTATACTACAGGACAGTTACCAGATCATCTCAAAGGGAGCTAGAGTGAGCGCATTGGGTTATTAGTCTACCTAAGGTTCATTGAGGGGAAAAAGCTCATATCCCATGGTTTTTTTTTTTTAAAGATTTATGTATCTTATTATTTTATGTATGTGACTGTTTTGCCTACATGTGTCTGTGCACCACTTGTATGTTTGAAAGAGTGCATCAGATCCCATGGTACTGTACTGACGGGTGTTGCTGTAAAACTATAAAAAATAAAAAGCTGCCTTTACCCCGCATTAGATCCGGCACTGTAGTGCCCCAAGATATCTGGCAGACATCTTCATCTCAGTCAGCAAAGTCTCTCACCTGCTTTGCTCTATCACATATCACACTGCTGATGGCTTCTCTCCGAGCCTGGCAACAATCTCTCTACCCATCTAGTTCCCAAGGCAGGTTGCCACCATACCAGAAATATACACTCCAATTCCATGGCGGCCTAGTGTCTGAGATCGACTGGTATTTTTTTTTGTTTTTTGTTTTTTGTTTTTTGTTGTTGTTGTTTTTTGATTTTTTTTTGTTGTTGTTAACAAAGAGTGACAGTGTCTTCATGGAGACCCTCACTGTTAAACATAGGCCTAAATGCCTGGAACCTTAGAATTTTGGTGTCCCCACTGTTGGAAGTAGCCAGGACCATCACTGTATTTGATCAAACCTATTTTCTTTCTTTCATTTTTTTTTCTTTATTAACTTGGGTATTTCTTATTTACATTTCGATTGTTATTCCCTTTCCCGGTTTCCAGGCCAACATCCCCCTAATCCCTCCTCCTTCCCTTCTATATGGGTGTTCCCTTCCCTATCCTCCCCCCATTACCGCCCTGCCCCCAACAATCACATTCACTGGGGGTTCAGTCTTGGCAGGACCCAGGGCTTCCCCTTCCACTGGTGCTCTTACTAGGCTATTCATTGCTACCTATGAGGTTGGGGCCCAGGATCAGTCCATGTATAGTCTTTGGGTAGTGGCTTAGTCCCTGGAAGCTCTGGTTGCTTGGCATTGTTGTACATATGGGGTCTTAAGCCCCTTCAAGCTCTTTTCAGTCCTTTCTCTGATTCCTTCAACAGGGGTCCCATTCTCAGTTCAGTGGTTTAATGATGGCATTCGCCTATGTATTTGCTATATTCTGGCTGTGTCTCTCAGGAGAGATCTACATCCGGTTCCTGTCAGCCTGCACTTCTTTGCTTCATCCATCTTATCTAGTTTGGTGGCTGTATATGTATGGGTCACATGTGGGACAGGCTCTGAATGGGTGTTCCTTCTGCCTCTGTTCTAAACTTTGCCTCCCTCTTCCCTCCCAAGGATATTCTTGTTCCCCTTTTAAAGAAGGAGTGAAGCATTTGCATTTTGGTCATCCTTCTTGAGTTTCATGTGTTCTGTGCATCTAGGGTAATTTGAGCATTTGGGCTAATGGTCACTTATCAATGAGTTCACACCACGTGTGTTTTTCTGTGATTGGGTTACCTCACTCAGGATGATATTTTCCAGTTCCATCCATTTGCCTATGAATTTCATAAAGTTATTGTTTTTGATAGCTGAGTAATATTCCATTGTATAGATGTACCAGGTTTTCTGTATCCATCTGGGTTCTTTCCAGCTTCTGGCTATTATAAATAAGGCTGCTATGAACATAGTGGAGCATGTGTTTTTGTTATATGTTGGGACATCTTTTGGGTATATGCCCAAGAGAGGTATAGCTGGGTCCTCAGGTAGTTCAATGTCCAATTTTCTGAGGAACCTCCAGACTGATTTCCAGAAAGGTTGTACCAGTCTGCAATTCCACCAACAATGGAGGAGTGTTCCTCTTTCTCCGCATCCTTGCCAGCATCTGTTGTCCCCTGAGTTTTGGACCTTAGCCATTCTGATTGGTGTGAGGTGGAATCTCAGGGTTGTTTTGATTTGCATTTCCCTTATGACTAAAGATGTTGAACATTTCTTTAGGTGTTTCTTAGCCATTCGGCATTCCTCAGCTGTGAATTCCTTGTTTAGCTCTGAACCCCATTTTTTAGTTGGGTTATTTGTCTCCCTGCAGTCTATCTTCTTGAGTTCTTTGTATATTTTGGATGTAAGCCCTTTATCAGTGTAGGATTGGTAAAGATCTTTTCCCAATCTGTTGGTTGCCATTTTATCCTAACAACAGTGTCCTTTGCCTTACAGAAGCTTTGCAGTTTTATGAGATCCCACTTGTCGATTCTTGATCTTAGAGCATGAGCCATTGGTGTTTTGATCAGGAAATTTTCTCCAGTGCAAATGTGTTTGAGGTTCTTCCCCACTTTTTCTTCTATTAGTTTGAGTGTATCTGGTTTGATGTGGAGGTCCTTGATTCACTTGGACTTAAGCTTTGTACAGGGTGATAAGCATGGGTCAATCTGCATTCTTCAACATGCTGACCTCCAATTGAGCCAGCACCATTTGCTGAAAATGCTATCTTTTTTCCATTGGATGGTTTTGGCTCCTTTGTCAAAAATCAAGTGACCATAGGTGTGTGGGTTCATTTCTGGGTCATCAATTCTATTCCACTGGCCTATCTGTCTGTCTCTGTACCAATACTATGCAGTTTTTATCACTATTGCTCTGTAATACTGCTTGAGTTCAGGGATAGTGATTCCCCCAGAAGTCCTTTTATTGTTGAGGATTGTTTTAGCTATCCTGGGCTTTTTATTATTCCAGATGAATTTGCAAATTGTTCTGTCTAACTCTCTGAAGAATTGGATTGGTATTTTGATGGGGATTGCATTGAATCTGTAGATTGTTTTTGGTAAAATGGCCATATTTACTATATTAATCCTGTCAATCCATGAGCATGGGAGATCTTTCCATCTTCTGAGATCATCTTCAATTTCTTTCTTCAGAGGCTTGAAGTTCTTATCATACAGATCGTTTACTTGCTTGGTTAAAGTCACACCGAGGTATTTTATATTATTTGGGTCTATTATGAAGGGTGTCATTTCCCTAATTTCTTTCTCGGCTTGTTTCTCTTTTGTGGAGAGGAAGGCTACTGATTTATTTGAGTTAATTTTATACCCAGACACTTTGCTGAAGTTGTTTATCAGCTTTAGTAGTTCTCTGGTGGAACTTTTGGGATCACTTAAATATACTATCATATCATCTGCAAATAGTGATATTTTGACTTCTTTTCCAATCTGTATCCCTTGATCTCCTTTTGTTGTCTGATTGCTGTGGCTAGAACTTCAAGAACTATATTGAATAAGTAGGGAGAGAGTGGGCAGCCTTGTCTAGTCCCTGATTTTAGTGGGATTGCTTCAAGTTTCTCTTCATTTAGTTTAATGTTAGCAACTGGTTTGCTGTATATGGCTTTTACTATGTTTAGGTATGGGCCTTGAATTCCTTTTCTTTCCAGGACTTTTATCATGAAGGGGTGTTTAATTTTGTCAAATGCTTTCTCAGCATGTAATGAAATGATCATGTGGTTTTTATCTTTCAGTTTGTTTATATAATGGATTATGTTGATAGTTTTCCGTATATTAAACTTTCTCTGCATGCCTGGGATGAAGCCTACTGGATCATGATGAATGATTGTTTAATGTGCTCTTGGATTCGGTTTGCAAGAATTTTATTGAGTATTTTTGCGTCGATATTCATAAGTGAAATTGGTCTTAAGTTCTCTTTCTTTGTTGGGTCTTTGTGTGGTTTAGGTATAAGAGTAATTGTGACTTCATAGAAGGAATTCGGTAGCGCTCCATTTGTTTCAATTTTGTGGAATAGTTTGGGTAGTATTGGTATGAGGTCTTCTATGAAGGTCTGATAGAATTATGTACTGAACCCATCTGGACCTGGGCTCTTTTTGGTTGGGAGACCTTTAATGACTGCTTCTATTTCTTTATGAGTTATGGGGTTGTTTAAATGGTTTATCTGTTCCTGATTTAACTTCGATACCTGGTATCTGTCTAGAAAATTGTCTATTTCCTGCAGATTTTCAAGTTTTGTTGAATATAGGCTTTTGTAGTAGGATCTGATGATTTTTTGAATTTCCTCTGATTCTGTGGTTATGTCTCCCTTTTCATTTCTGATTTGGTTAATTTGGACACACTCTCTGTGTCTTCTCGTTAGTCTGGTTAAGGGTTTCTCTATCTTGTTGATTTTCTCAAAGAACCAACTTTTGGTTCTGTTGATTCTTTCTATGGTTCTTTTTGTTTCTATTTGGTTGATTTCAGCTCTGGGTTTGATTATTTCCTGCCTTCAACTCCTCCTGGGTGTATTTGCTTCTTTTTGTTTTAGAGCTTTTAGGTGTGCTGTCAAGATGCTGATATATGGTCTCTCCTATTTCTTTCTGCAGGCACTCAGAGCTATGAGTTTTCCTCTTAGCACAGCTTTCATTGTGTCCCATAAGTTTGGGTATGTTGTACCTTCATTTTCATTAAATTCTAAGAAGTCTTTAATTTCTTTCTTGACCAGGTTATCATTGAGTAGAACATTGTTCAACTTCCATGTATATGTGGGCGTTCTTCCCTTATTGTTTTTGAAGACCAGCTTTAGCCCATGGTTGTCTGGTAGGACGCATGGGATTATTTATATCTTTCTGTATCCATTGATGCCTGTTATATGACCAATTATATGGTCAATTTTGGAGAAAGTACCATGAGGTGTTGAGAAGAAGGTATATTCTTTTGTTTTAGGATAGAATGTTCTATTAATACCTGTTAAGTCCATTTGGTTTATGACTTCCCTTAGTCTGTCTATGTCTCTGTTTAATTTCTGTTTCCATGATCTGTCCATTGAAAGTGGGGTGTTGAAATCTCCTACTATTATTGTGTGAGGTGCAATGTGTGCTTTGATATTTAGTAAGGTTTCTTTTATGTATGTAGGTGCCCTTGTATTTTGAGCATAGATATTTAGGATTGAGAGTCCATTTTGGTGAGTTTCTCCTTTGATGAATATGAAGTGTCCTTCCTTATCTTTTTTCATGACTTTTGATGGAAAATCGATTTTATTCGATACTGGAATGGCTACTCCATCTTGCTTCTTCAGACTATTTGCTTGGAAAGTTGTTTTCCAGCCTTTTACTCTGAGGTAGTTTCTGTTTTTGTCTCTGAGGTGTGTTTCCTGTAGGCAGCAGAATGCAGGATCCTCATTGCATATCTAGTTTGTTAATCTTTGTCTTTTTATTGGGGAGTTGAGTTTATTGATGTTGAGAGATATTAAGGAATAGTGATTGTTCAAACCTATTTTTCACCAACATGCCGGCACTCATATATCATCACAGCACTTGGGAGACTGAAGCAAGAGAGTCTCCTGAGACTAGGAATGGGAGGCCAGGTTGTGCAACACAGTCAGGTGCTATCTCCATATCCAGATGGAACCGCAAGCCAAGCATTCAGATGTACCCTGCAGTGGGAGACGTCACCATGGAGCACCAGAGACAAAGGGAGGAAAGGTTCTCTGAAAGGGCAGGGGCAAAGGTAAAAAATAAAGAAGCAGGTGCTGGGTAGCAGAGAGGCATAGTTCTCAGGGTTCTTAGAGAAGCTGAGGACTAGGAGGCTTGACGATGTCCACAAGTAGGAAATTGGCTCTTCTGAGTAGCTCAAGATGTCTTCTGGAGAATGTGCAAAGAAAAGTGGCTGGTCCTACAAGCACATAATGCTGTGGGCATCACAGAATACAGGCCATGAGCAGACTCAGGTCAGCTGCATGGCCACTGTTTGTGGTCAGGTGGTTTCTTCATTTGGGATTACTATCATCTGCTTTTGGTTACTAGTCATCATGTATACAAGGACTGCTTAAGCTCTTTCCCCTTGTGATTAAGAAAATTTCATGCAGTCTCTGACATACAGGAATACAAAATAGGCAACAATTCAAACATTCCTTGATAAGTTAGAAGCTAATTTGCCTTAAAGCAATTCATTTGTTTTGACAGGAAGGCTTATTACTTCTTATCTCAATGTTTGAAAAGGGAGGACATGGGCCAACTTCACCACTTTCACAATTAATGTTTAGACTTCATAATTTTTAATACTGTAAAAACATGGTATTAAATGAAGGAAGTACATGTGAGGACAACTCAGAAGTTGTTGGATACTCAGTCTTATACTCTCCAGCATAGATACACTGACTGATTCTTTGTTCATGAAATGCAAACCAGTAACTCAAAGACATTTAAAATGCTAAGCATAACCAAAAAAAAAATCACTAATGTGATGCATGGTGAGGAATGATGCTAGGAAAATATGAATTTTTAATTTTCCATTACACTGCTATAAAGACAGGAAACCATGCATGTTCTGTGAAAACTACAACCTGAGTCTGAGCACAGGTGTTCCAGACAGTGTGTGCTGGTGGTGCGTACAGTGATGGCATGCACACCGTGATGGCATGCACACCATGATGGCATGCACACAGTGATGGCATGCACACAGTGATGGCATGCACACCGCGATGGCATGCATACCGCGATGGCATGCACACAGTGATGGCATGCACAGTATAGAACCACAGCTGCTGGGAAGCCAGGTGCTGCCACATGGTGGTGCGTGCTTCTGCAGACACCTGAGATCCATCTGACATGTCGTCCTGAATCAATTTCTTGAGGCAGGAATCGTCTGCTACCACCTCTTGCACTTTCAGGTATGTTTGGTATCACCACCATCTTCACCACACTCATATTTGGTTGTCATATGTAGTTGAATATACAGTTAGAGAATCTGGACTCTACATGGTGTCAGTCTCATCAGTCAACTGGTCTCATGCTTGTCGCGCCCACCTCAGCCGGCAAAGAAGACACAACATGGTCGGATTCTTCTCAACAGCCTTTACTGCAGGACCACCTCTTTGCTGATACGGGAACCACGAGTGGCAAAGGCGCTCGCCTTATATACACAACAGGCTGTGGTCGTATGCTAATTATCTTTCAGGGATTGGCGGAGCACGAATCACCCCACTATCACCCCAGCTACTTGTCCTCCAGAGATTGGTGCAGCATGAACCACCCCATTAGCATGGTACCGCCCGCCCCAACCAGATTGACGCCAGGTGCAAACCTGCGCATGCGCAGTACTGTTGTTCACCACAGGTGGGCGCCGGATCACCTCATTATCCTACGGCCACCCTAGCAAGGGGACAAACCTGCGCATGTGCGATAAGTTGTTTACATCCAGACGGGGCTGGATGTCGGCACCATCTTTGTTTTACCGCGCCGCTCCCTACATCTGCCCCTTTTTTGTTTAATAAAATGACTGGTCTAGATCTGGGTGTCACGTTAATCTTGTCATGGCTCCTGTCTTAGGTCGTTCTCATCCAAACTCAGCCTTACCGTCATTGGGTTACCCTAACGCTCCAGAGAAAGGCTCAGAGGCAGTGATCTTAGGAAAAATCACTGGATGTTCAGTAAAAAATTGTAGCAAAGGATCCTTAGGATAATGATTGTCAAACTCTCCATCAAAACTACAGCATAATATGGCCCAATCATCTATCAAGGCACACAATGTTTCCATCTGAGCAGTAGTATATGGTATAATAATTTTCTTGGGTAAAATACCAAAATGCTGAATACAAGATTTAAAGCCTAACACAGCAAGCTGTGCAACAGCAGAAGGGTAATAATATTCAAGGGTCTTATTAGGAGAAATATGGGGATAAATCCAAAGAAGCAGTCCTTGTTGCCATAGCACTCCTGTAGGCTGACGAAAGGTTTTTAGTATACACAAAAGGAGATCTTCCTTTTCCTTGTACCTTCTTAGCATTGCCTTTTCTAGTTTTTCTTCTACTTTCCTCAAGGATAATCGTGCTTCCTTGGTTAAAGCATGGGGTGAAGTAAGCTGGGAATCCCCTTTCAGGATCTCATAGAGTGGTTGCAAATCTACATTGGGCATTTTAATATAGGGTTGAATCCAATTTATGCTTCCTAGTAATTTTTGAAAGTCATTTAATGTTTTTAAATGATCTTTTCGTAATTCAATTTTCTGAGGGGAAATACTATGAGGAGTGATTTTAGTTCCTAGATATTCCCTCATTTGGCCTATTTGAACCTTTTCAGGTGCTATGAACAATTGATTGTTTTCAAGCACCTTAACCACTTTTCTATAGGCCGCTTCTAGGGTGCCACAATCTTTAGCGGAAAGCAAAATATCATCCATAAAATGAATTATTCTTAATTTTGGGAATTGGTCACGTACAGGCTGTAGGGCTTGTCCTACATAAAGTTGACACATAGTAGGGCTATTTGCCATACCTTGAGGCAAGACTACCCACTGATAGTGCTTATCAGGCTCTTCATTATTCATAGAGGGCAAAGTAAATGCAAATCGAACGCTATCTTGCGGGGCAAGAGGGATGGAAAAAAAGCAATCTTTAATATCAATAATAATAATAATAGGCCAATCAGCAGGAATGCTGGAGAGTAATGGTAAACCTCTCTGTATGGGACCCATTATTTGCATCTGAGAATTAATAGCTCTTAAATCATGAAATAATCGCCATTTTCCTGATTTTTTCTTAATAACAAATATGGGCGTATTCCAAGGTGATCTGGATGGTTCAATATGTCCTAATTGTAATTGTAATTGTTCGAATACAATTAATTTTTCAGAGGATAGAGGCCATTGAGGAACCCACACAGGCTCCTCTTTTCCACGTAATGGGTATTCCCCCCTTAATGGCCCCTAGAAAAAACCCAAACCCATCTTGTCTTGTTTTTGTTTCGACAGTACTGGGTCAACTCGTCCTTGTAAGTTTTTTCCCAGACCCTTTCTAGGCACGTAGCCCATTTTTGCCATCATATCCTTGACTTGCGGGGAGTAATCATTTGTCAGTCTCATGTCTAGATTTATCAAAACATCTCTGCCCCACAGCGTTACTGGAATGTCTATAACATAGGGAGTAATCTTTCCTGATCTCCCTTCTGTATCCTTCCATGTCAATTCTTTGGAGCTTATTAAAGGAGCCATTTCGTACCCTAGACCACGTAGGGCCTGAGATGATGTTTGCGTAGGCCACCTAGGTGGCCAGTCATGAGCAGAGATAATACTATGATCCGCTCCAGTGTCCAACAGGCCAAGGAATGATCGTCCCTCCACAGTCAATGTTAACATTGGACGATCACCCAGTTCCAATGAGATAAAGGCAAATCGGGAACCTGTAGATCCCAAGCCTCTGTCCCTTCTGATTCTATTTTCAGCAGGAAAGCGCTTATGCAAGCTAGGCAGAAGCAGCATTTGAGCGATTCTGTCTCCAGGGGAAATGGCAGCAATTCCCTGGGGGGGGGGGCTTCCAGCACTTTTACTGTGCCTAAGTAATCAGGGTCAATTACTCCGGGCACAATCTGTAAACCTTTCAGGGCAGAGGAGGAGCGTCCCAACAATAGCCCAACTGTATCTTTAGGGAGGGGTTCTCTAAAATCTGTGTCTACAGGCTGCACTCCCATTTGGGGGGTTAGTATGAGTCTGGTGGTGGAGTGAAGGTCTAGTCCTGCGGAGCCTTTAGCGGCTCTCCTCGGTTCTTCAGGTGGCGAAGGAAAGGCCAAGACCTCTGTTTGTCCTGTCCCTGTCGGTCGCCCTGCAGAGCCCCATATATTTGAGGGCCCTGGGGACATGGGCCCTGTTGTCCGTATTTTGGTCGTGCACCACCATATCCTGTCGATAGGGGTCGGCTATCCAAGTCCTTCACAGATCGACACTCATTTGCCCTTCTTACACCGTGGACATAGTCCAGGCTGCTTGGGTCTATTGCTAATTTTCCCCCTACTCCTTTCAGGACACTGTTTTCGATAATGCCCTTTATGGCCACATTGGAAACAGGTATCTGTGGTGGCGGTTTTCCCTAATTGTACCACAGCTGCTGCTAGGCCAGCATTAGTCAATGGTCCTCCCAGTTCCTTGCAGACTTTCATCCAAATTTCTAAACCTTTATGTTTGTATGGTGTTATAGCAGTTCTACATTCTTTTGTACATTGTTCATACACTAGCTGCTTAATGAGAGGCATGGCTGTATCAGGGTCTCCGAAGATCTTGGTAGCGCCCTCTACCATGTGGGCCACAAAGTCTGAAAAAGGCTCTGTGGGCCCTTGCAGAATCTTCGTACGGTTCCCGGAGACTGCGCCCCTATTAGGCAGTGCTTTCCATGCCTTGATGGCTATTGCATTAATTTGGCTATAAACTTGTTCTGGATAACCAGTCTGGTCCAGAGAGAATCTCCCTAGACCCAATAGCATGTCAGCATCCCAATGTCTCTGAGGGTCTACTCCTGAGGCCAGATTAATGGCGGCCTGAGTATTAGCATATTCATAAAGGTAAGATTTCCAATCCAAGTATTGACCTGAGGAGAGGCAGGCTTTAGCCAGACTCCCCCAATCCCCAGGGGTGAGGCAATATCTAGCAATAGCCTCAACTTGAGCCACAACAAAAGCTGCACTGACCCCATAGTTTCTAACCGATTCTGCCAATTGCTTTATAGTCTTAAAATCAATGGGTTCATGATACCGATGCCTGTTGGCGTCCAAAAATACTGGAAAACTTAATCCCATCTCTTTCCACACCTCTGGGCAAAAGGAAGTACCTTTTGCAGGCTTCACCATGCTTTTATGTTGAGGGTTATACGGAGGTGCCGTTGGTGATTTCTTGCCTAATTGTCTGCCTCGTTGCCATGTGGCGTTAGCATGTGGCCAGTCTGGATCATATCTCTCTCTCTCATACTGAGCAGCCTCTTCCTCGAGATCAGCCTCATCATCCTCACTAAGCTCTGAATCATCTGACATTCCTAAGGTCAAGGCTTTTAAAGAGGGATATATCTTATTTGTTTCCTGGTCCTGATTATCCCCCCTTTTTTAATCTCTGCCTTCTCTCTGTTCCTTTTGTCTCCTTTTCATTTCTTCCTTCCGGACCTTTTCTCCCTCTGACATACTTTCTTGTTGCTCTGCAAGGATTTTCTGACCTGTCCTAACGACTTCCTCACATCATTTATCCTGTAAGCAGGCACAGACCATTCGCCAAAGAGGCTTTGATCCGGGCTTAAGCTTGCCCTCTGTGGCTTCTTTATCCAGATCTTTTCCCAATTTGTCCCATGCTTGCAAGGTAAGAGATCCAGATACTATAAACTATGGAGCACAACAATCGCATTCATCAAGAAAGCTCGACAGGATTTTCCTTTCAATTTTGAACTTACGCCGATTAAGGAGCTCCTGGAGAGCTGTCAGGAGTGGGCTGGAATGTGAGCTTCCCATACTCAATGAACTTATTTGCGAGTGGTTTTACGAGCAGGGTGGGCTGGCGTGTTTGTTTACACCTGACTTCATAGCCTAGCACTTGTTGGCTATGCCCAGCAAATGCACTCCCGTCCGGGACGGTGTCAATTCAAAAGAAAGCAAATCCACAACACAAAGAAGAAAAGAAACAAAATTATAAGTCCTACCCACAAAGGATCAATTGGAAACAACATTGCTGCAGACTACAGACCTTTTAGCCTCTAACCCAAGGCTTTCATCGTCTCTGCTTACCTCCAGAGAACTTTATCATCTCTTACTGGGAACTTTCTGACATCGCCGTCCTGGATCTGAAGAGTTCTGAATCCAGAGGATGTCCTTGGGTCTCCATATGGACCACCACTTGTCGAGCCCACCTCGGCCGGCAAGGAAGACACAACACGGTCGGATTCTTCTCAACAGCCTTTATTGCAGGACCACCTCTTTGCTGATACGGGGACCACGAGTGGCAAAGGCGCTTGCCTTATATACACAACAGGCTGTGGTCGTATGCTAATTATCTTTCAGGGATTGGCGGAGCACGAATCACCCCACTATCACCCCAGCTACTTGTCCTCCAGAGATTGGTGCAGCATGAACCATCCCATTAGCATGGTACCACACCGGCCAGATTGACGCCAGGTGCAAACCTGCGCATGCGCAGTACTATTGTTCACCACAGGTGGGCGCCGGATCACCTCATTATCCTACGGCCGCCCTAGCAAGGGGACAAGCCTGCGCATGTGCGATAAGTTGTTTACATCCAGACGGGGCTGGATGTCGGCGCCATCTTTGTTTTACCGCGCCGCTCCCTACACATGCTGTACTAGAGGCCGTAGAACCCAGCTCATCCAGAGATATCACATGGCGGCTGGGTTCTTGTTCCTCCAAAGCATGGCAAAAGCTTCTTCTTTCCTTCCTTGTGTCTCCCTTTTCCTCCAGGGATCAGGAAATCCTGCTGGTACCTTCTGCCCAACAATTGGCCTATGGCTTGCTTTACTGTTATCTAGTCTCTGTAGGTTTAGAAGGCTCAGGGCTTGACTGAAGTTCTTACTACGTCCATTGAATCAGGCAAGAGGACCTTGTTGTATGTGTCTGATCCATATCACTCTGGAAGGGGTCCAGAGCTTATTCTCCTTTCCTTCTGCGATGCCTCGAGACATCAAACCTGGGCCTCCCCAGCGCCACCGCCACCCGATGTGCTTGTCACAGATGTGAGAAACTCGGAAGAAGGGAGCCAGGCAGCAGACCTCAGAGCTGCCTTGACTGGTATTTTAAGGAGTTGTTTGTTGGTTTTGTATTGTATAATAGCAAGTGCATGCAAAGTATGTGTGTTGTGTGTTCAGAACTGCAATGTGATTCGGGCAAGTGCTGCCAGACACACCTCAGGTTTGTTACATGTTTGATTTTGATTAATTTTTGTTCATTGCACCACCAGGACATTTGTTGTTTCCAGATTTTTTTTGTGAGTTGTCACACCCACTCCAGTAGAGTCTGTGTGACACGAAGCTCTTGTGCTTCGTTTCTATGCAGAACAGAGGCATGTGTCTAGAATGGCTTGACCTCCTAGAGGTCCTGGCCGTCTCCCTACAAAAAGATGATGACTGGGGTCTATGCTTGTGGTGGAGGTGCCTTCTGTGTTCTAGCCTTGGTGATCTTAGCAACTTTAAGCCTGTCAGCAATATCTGATTTTAAGAATATAGCAGTGTGGGAAGATGGTCATGTACCTTTAGATGTCTCAGGAACTGAAAGTTCAGAGACGGAAACGTCTCACACCATCATGATCCTGATAAACTCAACGGCTTCAATGAATTAAGTTGCTGCACCTATTAGTTCCCAGCAAATAGGAGAGAAATTAATTACAGTTACTAACAACATGACTGCTCCAGAAAAGCCTTTTCTCCCTTTTGAAAAAGTTTTGTTTAACCTGATTCAAAATAGTAACGATTCTTTTAGAAAGATCATAGACAAGTTCCAACAAGTTAAACAAACTTAGCAAGAGTTAACTATGGTTACAAAAGTTTCCTTACTAATCTGAGGGGCCATAAATATAGAGTTTAAACTTTATTATGACAAAGATAAATGATGAATGCATACCTGGTGCCCACAGAGCTGGCAGTATAATTGCAGTTTTTTTTTTTTTTTTATTAACTTGAGTATTTCTTATATACATTTCAAGTGTTATTCCCTTTCCCGGTTTCCGGGCAAAATCCCCCTCCCCCCTCCCCTTCCTTATGGGTGTTCCCCTCCCAACTCTCCCCCCATTGCCGCCCTCCCCCCATAGTCTAGTTCACTGGGGGTTCAGTCTTAGCAGGACCCAGGGCTTCCCCTTCCACTGGTGCTCTTACTAGGATATTCATTGCTACCTATGGGGTCAGAGTCCAGGGTCAGTCCATATATAGTCTTTAGGTAGTGGCTTAGTCCCTGGAAGCTCTGGTTGCTTGACATTGTTGTACTTTTGGGGTCTCGAGCCCCTTCAAGCTCTTCCAGTTCTTTCTCTGATTCCTTCAACGGGGGACCTATTCTCAGCTCAGTGGTTTGCTGCTGGCATTCGCCTCTGTATTTGCTGTATTCTGGCTGTGTCTCTCAGGAGCGATCTACATCCGGCTCCTGTCGGTCTGCACTTCTTTGCTTCATCCATCTTGTCCAATTGGGTGGCTGTATATGTATGGGCCACCTGTGGGGCAGGCTCTGAATGGGTGTTCCTTCAGTCTCTGTTTTAATCTTTGCCTCTCCCTTCCCAGCCAAGGGTATTCTTTTTCCTCATTTAAAGAAGGAGTGAAGCATTCACATTTTGATCATCCGTCTTGAGTTTCGTTTGTTCTAGGGATCTAGGGTAATTCAAGCATTTGGGCTAATAGCCACTTATCAATGAGTGCATACCATGTATGTCTTTCTGTGATTGGGTTAGCTCACTCAGGATGATATTTTCCAGTTCCAACCATTTGCCTACGAATTTCATAAACTCGTTGTTTTTGATAGCTGAGTAATATTCCATTGTGTAGATGTACCACATTTTCTGTATCCATTCCTCTGTTGAAGGGCATCTGGGTTCTTTCCATTTTCTGACTATTATAAATAAGGCTGCGATGAACATAGTGGAGCACGTGTCTCTTTTATATGTTGAGGCATCTTTTGGGTATATGCCCAAGAGAGGTATAGCTGGATCCTCCGGCAGTTCAATGTCCAATTTTCTGAGGAACCTCCAGACTGATTTCCAGAATGGTTTTACCAGTCTGCAATCCCACCAACAATGGAGGAGTGTTCCTCTTTCTCCACATCCTCGCCAGCATCTGCTGTCACCTGAGTTTTTGATCTTAGCCATTCTCACTGGTGTGAGGTGAAATCTCAGGGTTGTTTTGATTTGCATTTCCCTTATGACTAAAGATGTTGAACATTTCTTTAGGTGTTTCTCAGCCATTCGGCATTCCTCAGCTGTGAATTCTTTGTTTAGCTCTGAACCCCATTTTTTAATAGGGTTATTTGTTTCCCTGCGGTCTAACTTCTTGAGTTCTTTGTATATTTTGGATATAAGGCCTCTATCTGTTATAGGATTGGTAAAGATCTTTTCCCAATCTGTTGGTTGCCGTTTTGTCCTAACCACAGTGTCCTTTGCCTTACAGAAGCTTTGCAGTTTTATGAGATCCCATTTGTCGATTCTTGATCTTAGAGCATAAGCCATTGGTGTTTTGTTCAGGAAATTTTTTCCAGTGCCCATGTGTTCCAGATGCTTCCCTAGTTTTTCTTCTATTAGTTTGAGTGTGTCTGGTTTGATGTGGAGGTCCTTGATCCACTTGGACTTAAGCTTTGTACAGGGTGATAAGCATGGATCGATCTGCATTCTTCTACATGTTGCCCTCCAGTTGAACCAGCACCATTTGCTGAAAATGCTATCTTTTTTCCATTGGATGGTTTTGGCTCCTTTGTCAAAAATCAAGTGACCATAGGTGTGTGGGTTCATTTCTGGATCTTCAATTCTATTCCATTGGTCTATCTGTCTGTCTCTGTACCAATACCATGCAGTTTTTAATCACTATTGCTCTGTAATACTGCTTGAGTTCAGGGATAGTGATTCCCCCTGAAGTCCTCTTATTGTTGAGGATAGCTTTAGCTATCCTGGGTTTTTTGTTATTCCAGATGAATTTGCAAATTGTTCTGTCTAACTCTTTTAAGAATTGGATTGGTATTTTGATGGGGATTGCATTGAATCTGTAGATTGCTTTTGGTAAAATGGCCATTTTTACTATATTAATCCTGCCAATCCATGAGCATGGGAGATCTTTCCATCTTCTGAGGTCTTCTTCAATTTCTTTCCTCAGTGTCTTGAAGTTCTTATTGTACAGATCTTTTACTTGCTTGGTTAAAGTCACACCGAGGTACTTTATATTATTTGGGTCTATTATGAAGGGTGTCGTTTCCCTAATTTCTTTCTCGGATTGTTTCTCTTTTGTATAGAGGAAGGCAACTGATTTATTTGAGTTAATTTTATACCCAGCCACTTTGCTGAAGTTGTTTATCAGCTTTAGTAGTTCTCTGGTGGAACTTTTGGGATCACTTAAATATACTATCATGTCGTCTGCAAATAGTGATATTTTGACCTCTTCTTTTCCGATCTGTATCCCCTTGACCTCCTTTTGTTGTCTGATTGCTCTGGCTAGAACTTCAAGAACTATATTGAATAAGTAGGGAGAGAGTGGGCAGCCTTGTCTAGTCCCTGATTTTAGTGGGATTGCTTCAAGTTTCTCTCCATTTAGTTTAATGTTAGCAACTGGTTTGCTGTATATGGCTTTTACTATGTTTAGGTATGGGCCTTGAATACCTATTCTTTCCAGGACTTTTATCATGAAGGGGTGTTGAATTTTGTCAAATGCTTTCTCAGCATCTAATGAAATGATCATGTGGTTCTGTTCTTTCAGTTTGTTTATATGATGGATCACGTTGATGGTTTTCCGTATATTAAACCATCCCTGCATGCCTGGGATGAAGCCTACTTGATCATGGTGGATGATTGTTTTGATGTGCTCTTGAATTCGGTTTGCCAGAATTTTATTGAGTATTTTTGCGTCGATATTCATAAGGGAAATTGGTCTGAAGTTCTCTTTCTTTGTTGGGTCTTTGTGTGGTTTAGGTAGAAGAGTAATTGTGGCTTCGTAGAAGGAATTCGGTAGTGATCCATCTGTTTCAATTTTGTGGAATAGTTTGGATAATATTGGTATGAGGTCTTCTATGAAGGTTTGATAGAATTCTGCACTAAACCCGTCTGGACCTGGGCTCTTTTCGGTTGGGAGACCTTTAATGACTGCTTCTATTTCCTTAGGAGTTATGGGGTTGTTTAACTGGTTTATCTGTTCCTGATTTAACTTCGATACCTGGTATCTGTCTAGGAAATTGTCCATTTCCTGAAGATTTTCAAGTTTTGTTGAATATAGGTTTTTATAGTAAGATCTGATGATTTTTTGAATTTCCTCTGAATCTGTAGTTATGTCTCCCTTTTCATTTCTGATTTTGTTAATTTGGACGCACTCTCTGTGTCCTCTCGTTAGTCTGGCTAAGGGTTTATCTATCTTGTTGATTTTCTCAAAGAACCAACTTTTGGTTCTGTTGATTCTTTCTATGGTCCTTTTTGTTTCTACTTGGTTGATTTCAGCTCTGAGTTTGATTATTTCCTGCCTTCTACTCCTCCTGGGTGTATTTGCTTCTTTTTGTTCTAGAGCTTTTAGGTGTGCTGTCAAGCTGCTGACATATGCTCTTTCCTGTTTCTTTCTGCAGGCACTCAGCGCTATGAGTTTTCCTCTTAGCACAGCTTTCATTGTGTCCCATAAGTTTGGGTATGTTGTACCTTCATTTTCATTAAATTCTAAGAAGTCTTTAATTCCTTTCTTTATTTCTTCCTCGACCAGGTTATCATTGAGTAGAGCATTGTTCAATTTCCACGTATATGTGGGCATTCTTCCCTTATTGTTATTGAAGACCAGTTTTAGGCCGTGGTGGTCCGATAGCACGCATGGTATTATTTTTATCTTTCTGTACCTGTTGAGGCCCGTTTTTTGACCAATTATATGGTCAATTTTGGAG
Organism: Rattus norvegicus; assembly: GCF_021556685.1. Taxonomy (NCBI): domain Eukaryota; kingdom Metazoa; phylum Chordata; class Mammalia; order Rodentia; family Muridae; genus Rattus; species Rattus norvegicus. Next base: position 44,877,183 of record NC_141551.1, on the reverse strand, counting down.
AAAGTACCATGAGGAGCTGAGAAGAAGGTATATCCTTTTGCTTTAGGATAGAATGTTCTATAAATATCCGTTAAGTCCATTTGGCTCATGACTTCTCTTAGTCTGTCTACATCTCTGTTTAATTTCTGTTTCCATGATCTGTCCATTGATGAGAGTGGGGTGTTGAAATCTCCCATTATTATTGTGTGAGGTGCTATGTGTGTATTGAGCTTTAGTAAGGTTTCTTTTACATATGTAGGTGCCCTTGTATTTGGGGCATAGATATTTAGGATTGAGACTTCATCTTGGTGGATTTTTCCTTTGATGAATATGAAGTGTCCTTCCTTATCTTTTTTGATGACTTTTAGTTGAAAATTGATTTTATTTGATATTAGAATGGCTACTCCAGCTTGCTTCTTCTGACCATTTGCTTGGAAAATTGTTTTCCAGCCTTTCACTCTGAGGTAATGTCTGTCTTTGTCTCTGAGGTGTGTTTCCTGTAGGCAGCAGAATGCAGGGTCCTCGTTGCGTATCCAGTTTGTTAATCTATGTCTTTTTATTGGGGAGTTGAGGCCATTGATATTGAGAGATATTAAGGAATAGTGATTATTGCTTCCCGTTATATTCATATTTGGAAGTGAGGTTATGATTGTGTGCTTTCATTCTCTTTGTTTTGTTGCCAAGATGATTAGTTTCTTGCTTCTAGGGTATAGCTTGCCTCCTTATGTTGGGCTTTACCCTTTATTATCCTTTGTAGTGCTGGATTTGTAGAAAGATATTGTGTAAATTTGGTTTTGTCATGGAATATCTTGGTTTCTCCATCTATGTTAATTGAGAGTTTTGCAGGATACAGTAACCTGGGCTGGCATTTGTGTTCTCTTAGGGTCTGTATGACATCTGTCCAGGATCTTCTGGCCTTCATAGTTTCTGGCGAAAAGTCTGGTGTGATTCTGATAGGTCTGCCTTTATATTTTACTTGACCTTTTTCCCTTACTGCTTTTAATATTCTTTCTTTATTTTGTGCGTTTGGTGTTTTGACAATTATGTGACGGGAGGTGTTTCTTTTCTGGTCCAATCTATTTGGAGTTCTGTAGGCTTCTTGTATGCCTATGGGTATCTCTTTTTTTAGGTTAGGGAAGTTTTCTTCTATGATTTTGTTGAAGATATTTACTGGTCCTTTGAGCTGGGAGTCTTCACTCTCTTCTATACCTATTATCCTTAGGGTTGATCTTCTCATTGAGTCCTGGATTTCCTGTATGTTTTGGACCAGTAGCTTTTTCTGCTTTACATTATCTTTGACAGTTGAGTCAATGATTTCTATGGAATCTTCTGCTCCCGAGATTCTCTCTTCCATCTCTTGAATTCTGTTGGTGAAGCTTGTATCTACAGGTCCTTGTCTTTTCTTTTGATTTTCTATGTCCAGGGTTGTTTCCATGTGTTCTTTCTTGATTGTTTCTATTTCCATTTTTAATTCCTTCAACTGTTTGATTGTGTTTTCCTGGAATTCTTTCAGGGATTTTTGCGATTCCTCTCTGTAGGCTTCTACTTGTTCTCTAAGGGAGTTCTTTATGTCTTTCTTGAAGTCCTCCAGCATCATGATCAAATATGATTTTGAAACTAGGTCTTGCTTTTCTGGTGTGTTTGGATATTCCGTGTTTGCTTTGGTGGGAGAATTGGGCTCCGATGATGCCATGTAGTCTTGGTTTCTGTTGCTTGGGTTCCTGTGGTTGCCTCTCGCCATCAGATTATCTCTAGTGTTACTTTGTTCTGCTATTTCTGACAGTGGTAGACTGTCCTATAACCTGTGTGTCAGGAGTGCTGTAGACCTGTTTTCCTGTTTTCTTTCAGCCAGTTATGGGGACAGAGTGTTCTGCTTTCGGGCGTGTAGTTTTTCCTCTCTACAGGTCTTCAGCTGTTCCTGTGGGCCTGTGTCTTGAGTTCACCAGGCAGGTTTCTTGCAGGGGAAAAATTGGTCCTACCTGTGGTTCCAAGGCTCAAGTTTGCTCGTGGGGTACTGCCTAAGTCCTCTCCGCCTTGGCAGCAACCGGGAAAATCTGTGACGCTCCTTCCGGGAGCCTCCGTGCACCAGGGTTTCAGATGACGTTTGGTGTTTTCCTCTGGCGCCTGGATGTGCACAGAGTGCAGTCTCTTCTGGTTTCCCAGGCATGTCCGCCTCTCTGAAGGTTCAGCTCTCCCTCCCACGGGATTTGGGTGCAGAGAACTGTTTATCCCTTCTGTTTCCTTCAGGTTCCGGCAGTGTCTCAGGCGCAGGGGTCCTGCCGCTCCCGGGCCCTCCCCTACGGGAACCCAGAGGCCTTATACAGTTGCCTCTTGGGCCAGGGATGTGGGCAGGGGTGGGCAGTGTTGGTGGTCTCCTCCGCTCTGCAGCCTCAGGAGTGCCCACCTGATCAGGCGGTGAGGTCTCTCTCCCACGGGGTTTGGGAGCAGAGAGCTGCTGCGGTCTGGGATCCGCCGGTGTGGGACTTCCGGTAAACACAGGAAGTGCCCGGCCTTAGAGGAATTTTGCCTCTGTGTGTCCTGAGTTCACCAGGCAGGTTTCTTGCAGGGGAAAAGTTGGTCCTACCTGCAGTTCCAAGGCTCAAGTTTGCTCGTGGGGTACTGCCTAAGTCCTCTCCGCCTTGGCAGCAACCGGGAAAATCTGTGCCGCTCCTTCCGGGAGCCTCCGTGCACCAGGGTTCCAGATGGCGTTTGGTGTTTTCCTCTGGCGCCTGGATGTGCACAGAGTGCAGTCTCTTCTGGTTTCCCAGGCATGTCCGCCTCTCTGAAGGTTCAGCTCTCCCTCCCACGGGATTTGGGTGCAGAGAACTGTTTATCCCTTCTGTTTCCTTCAGGTTCCGGCAGTGTCTCAGGCGCAGGGGTCCTGCCGCTCCCGGGCCCTCCCCTACGGGAACCCAGAGGCCTTATACAGTTGCCTCTTGGGCCAGGGATGTGGGCAGGGGTGGGCAGTGTTGGTGGTCTCCTCCGCTCTGCAGCCTCAGGAGTGCCCACCTGATCAGGCGGTGGGGTCTCTCTCCCACGGGGTTTGGGAGCAGAGAGCTGCTGCGGTCCGGGATCCGCCGGTCAATTGCAGTTTTTTAAACTATTGTTTGCAGTTGAGAACTGTTTCCTAGACTGTATGTTTAGCTTTCCTCCTTGCAAGGGACATTGGTGGGGTGATGAATAAGAGCTGGATGATTGCCAACTATGATGTACCTGTTCTAACTGCTTAAATCTATGCCAAGAAGTAAAGCTTTTTGCAGAAGCACACACCTCGAGTTTGTGTCTGTCTGTCACGCCGAATCCGTTCTCTACCTGAAATCCAAGCCTTGGTCCCTCTGCTGACACACTCCCCTGGGTGGTCTGCAGCGTGACTCAGTCATTGAGATACTTTATTTCATATTGGTTAGTGTCCCATAGTTTGAGAAGCTCGGATCCAGATAATGTCTTTAGTAGGTGTCGTGGCTGGTTTTGGGTTAACTTGACACAAGTTAGAGTCATTAGAGAGGAAGGAACCTCAGTCGAGGAAAGGCCTTCATGACAATCAGCAGTAAGGCATTGTTTTCAATTAGTGATCAATGTGGGAGGGCCCAGCCCTTTGTGGATGGGGCCACCCCTAGGCTTTTTGGTTTTGGGTTTTATAAGAAAACAGTCTGAGCAAGCCAGGGGAAGCAAGCCACTAAGTAGCACTCCTCTATGGCCTCTGCATCAGCTCCTGTCTCCAGGATCCTGACCTATTTGGGTTCCTATTCTGACTTCCTTTGGTGATGAATAGCATTGTGGAGGTCTAAGCTGTATAACCCTCTTTTTTCCCCAATTTGCTTTTTGATCATGGTGTTCAGTTGTAGCAATAGAAACATGAAGACAGTAGGAGTTGAAGGAGTTGGTTGCTATAATAGCTATTCAACCAGTTTACCTGTACTCTAGTTTAGTAAAAGCATAGCACTTAAGTAGAGGTAAGATATGACAGTGCTCAGTCCTGTGTAAGTATACTGAAGGGAATTCACTTGTTTACTACTGTAAATATCACATGGCTGTAAGCACTCTTCAAGGGTTTATTGGTCATTTGTATTTCTCCTCTGAAAATCGTTTATTCACCTCATTCTGTCCATTTGCTTATTGGATGATGTATTTTTTTAATTTGATTTATTTATCGATTATAGATATTAACTCCCAGTCACATGTTTAGTTGTCAAAGATTTGTTCTGTAGTTTCACTCTTAACTCTGCTTATTTTCTCTGCTGTGGAGAAGCTTTTAACTTTGTGTAGTCCAAGTCGTCAGTTCTTTGTAAAAGTAACTTTTATTTACTTTATGTCTCAGAAGCCTTCTGTTGAATAAGCTCACCCTTTCTAGTTCTTTCTGAATTCTGACTGGCTGGGTTAACTCAGTTTTTTCTGGCTTAAACTCTTCTCCAAGATGACTGACTGAAACTGGCTTCTCTCATCTTCTCACTGAATTGCTCTGCTTGGCCTCAAACTAACTCTATAGGCCATTTATTCTAATTTCCTGGCTCCTTCTTTATTCTCCTGCTTCAACAGCCTCTCCTGGCCTGCACTGAACTGCATAAACTCAGGAATGAACTCAGCTCCACTGTACTGCACTCACTGTGCTGACTCCCAACCCGCTGACCTCTCATTGGACGGATTGAACTGATGAGCCCCTTCACTCTCCCTGTACTGCTCTTCAATAGCTTTTCTCCTCAGTTGGGTGTATTCTGTTTCTGACTCATTTGGTCAAATCCTTCTCTGATTTGTCATGTTGTCTGCCCCTCAATTAGGCATTGTTATTTGGGATTTAAGGTGTGCAGTAGGGAGTGTCTGTATTCCAGCTGGATCACACAGACCTAGAAGGTCTTGGATGTGATCAGGGCAGCCATGTTGCTGGATTAAAATTCCTCAAGAGTTCTTGGGCCATTTCCTGTGCTATTTGAGTTCATTACGGAGGACCCTTACATATGCTTATATTTTTCTCTAGCACTCTCATTCTTAGGTTTAATGAGAGTCTTTGATGTATTTTGCATTTAGGGACAAAGCAACAAGTTTAGTTTCATTATTTAAAATCACAGCATCCTGTTTTAGCAGGATTATTTGTGAAGAGGCTGACCTTTTTTTCCACTGTATGTTTATGTCTCTTTTGTAAAAGATTAAATGGCTATTGACCTGTAGGCTTGTCTATGGGTTCTCAATTCTGTTCTGTTGGCCGTGTCTGTTTTTGTGCTTCTACAAGGCTAGTTGTGTTATTGTCTGTGGCTTTGTAATATGGTTTGAGGCCTGTAATTTTGATAACCATCAATATTGCCTTTTCTGTTTAAGACTTATGTGGTTGGGATTGAAGAGATAGCTCAGCAGTTAAAAGCACTTGTTCTTGTGTTGGGTGCAGGTTCAATTCCCAGAACCCACATGGGGACTAAAAACTGTCTCTAACTCAGGTTCCAGAGTCCAACAGTCTCTTCTGGCCTCTGAAGGCACCATGTGGTACATAGACATAAATACAGACAACATGGGTTTGGTTTCAGCCCCTGGGACAAGGGACAGGTGCATATTTTACATAGTAAAGCAGGCATGGATGGCCTTCAGGCTCTTCCAGCATCCCTCAGTCCCTATGTGGCTTACCCTGTCCCCAACCATGAACTTTCCAGCCCAGGGGTTGGGTTGTCCTTCCCTTCCCCAGAGGCTCTTCTCTATTTAATCCAGACATTTTGGTCTGCCATGTCTCTTCTCTCCTCATCCTGTCCTCTGCACTACAGCCCTTTCTTTCTCTCCCCTCACCTCTTTTCCCCATGGTGACTCCCCTGGATTCAATCTTTGGGGCCAGTGAACTTGCCCAAGAGCAGCTTCCCAATAAACCTGCCTTTAATATATTCTAATCTGACTTGAATTGGTTCATTTCACCAGCAGAGAGATAACATATCACACATAAAATAAATTAATCTAAAACTATTGTGGCTATTTGAGTTGGTTTGTGAATCTTGGGATCTTTTGGTTTCTAGTTCAATGAAGAATGACATTGTGACTCCAATGTTAAATGTGGATATATTTACAATTGCTCTCTTTGCTTAGTTAATTACTTCCTTTATTAATATGTGGTGGCCTTAACTCATCTGGCTAATTTTGGTTCAGGTCTCTTTTACCAGATACCAGCCATGTTCTTGGCTTCTGTTCTTGATACTATTTTTAATCCTTTGCCTCTCAGTCTGTGGGTGTTTTCCCAATGGGATATGTGTTTTGGAGACATCAGACGGTTAGATCTAGGCTTTTAATCCAGGCATCCAGTTCATGTCTCTTTACTGGTAAGAGTTGAATCAATTTACATGTAAGGTTGTTACTGTGAGATGTTTGCTAAATTCTGTAATTTGTTGGTTCTTCCTTTGTTTGGCTAGGTTATTGTTTTTCATTTTCTCACTCACTAAGATTAGAGGTTTCCTAATTTATTGTTATAGATAATGGACTTACTTACTTTTGTTTTTCCTTTCTCTCCTGAAATTTATTTCTTGTCATATTAGGACCTCAGACTGCAATTTTTTTCCTGCCTCTAGTCCTTCTTTTGGGGGGGATGGGGGACTCCTGAGTTCTGTTCTTGATATGAAAAGAAAAAAGTATTGCTTCATGAACGAAAAGGGCCTGGTGACCTTGTGACTACTTTTTCTACTAATATTTTTCCACAATCTCCTAAATTAATGCCGTCTGGCCCCTACCCTTTCGCCCCTGGGCTCAAGTAAGAGGAATAAAAAGATGACCCAATGTAGCTATCCTCAGTGACAGGCAACTTCCTCTGACCCTTGACCAATCTAAGACATGGAACCTTGAGGGCGACAAGGTGATCCTATGACGGATAAGGCTGGGTTTCGAGAGGTCGATCCTAAGACAGAGGTGGCTACACCCCGTTTAAACGTATGGGCCAGTCAAATGCTCCTCTGCCCAGTTTCTTCCCCCAAAAAACACACATATAGCCCAGAACGGTGTGTTACAGCATAAGTTCATTCCTAGCCTTTGGGGTGCAGTCCTAACTGCAAGAGTGGCTCGCCATGGCTGAGCTGGGTACTCTGTGAGGCATGTCTGATCTCTCTCAGACCACTACTTCCATCTAATGGTCTTTTTTAAAAAAGAATAATGGGGGAGATGTAGGGAGCCGTATTGGATTTGGGCCTGGCCGTTTTGTGACTGTGTAGCTCAAAGTGGCTACGTGACTCTTGGCCACACATACTCCTCTAAGATGACTGCCATAAAGCTTCAAGATTGTGGGACAAAAGCCTCTCCCATGAATTTACGGCACAGGAAGATAACATTCACGGGATGCTTCAGCCTAAGCAAAAATCAGTTATCTCCTGAGTCAACACCTGGTGTCTCCACTGCCTGACCTCATCGTCTACCGCCTGACCTCTTTGCCTCCAGCTATCACTGCCTATATCCTCATCTCCCTCTCCTTCGTGTTTCACAAAGGTCACTCCTCCTACCTGAAAGTCTTAAAAGCTGTAACATTCACCCCAATAAACGAGTCCTTGACAACAGAACTTTTGCTTGGTCTCCTTCTTCTCTTCACCCCCATTTGACCCACAGGTAGAATGCCTTTTCTATTTTGTAAGACTACTTCAGACAAGGAGGCAATTGAGTCTTTTAAGTTAGCTAATCCATCTCTTAATTCAGCAATATCCTTATCTATGGCTTCACTAAGCTGGTTATAGTATTGATGGGAAGTAACGAGGGAAGCGATGCCCTGTTTGGGCGCTACTTGCCTCCGCCCAGCGGGGACCCAGTTATTCAGGGTCCCGAAGAGGCCTTCTACCTGTGGGTCAAATGGGGGTGAAGAGAAGAAGGAGACCAAGCAAAAGTTCTGTTGTCAAGATCTCGTTTATTGGGATGAACGTTACAGCTTTTAAGGCTTTCAGGTAGGGGGAGTGACCTTTGTGAAACACGAAGGAGAGGGAGATGAGGATATAGGCAGTGATAGCTGGAGGCAAGAGGTCAGGCGGTAGATGATGAGGTCAGGCAGTGGAGACACTGGGTGTTGACTCAGGAGATAACTGATTTTTGCTTAGGCTGAAGCATCCCGTGAATGTTATCTTCCTGTGCCGTAAATTCATGGGAGAGGCTTTTGTCCCACAATCTTGAGGCTTTATGGCAGTCATCTTAGAGGAGTATGTGTGGCCAAGAGTCACGTAGCCACTTTGAGCTACACAGTCACAAAACGGCCAGGCCCAAATCCAATACGGCTCCTTAAAATATTTATTGATATTCTTTAACGTTAATATTAACCAATTAAATTTGTCTTGTGGTGGTTCAAATCTATGGCTTTGTAAGTGCTAACAAGTGCCAGACCACTGCAGTGTGGTGTACTGCCCAGCCCAGAATCTCTGGATGCAGAAGAATTTACTTAAATCTCTTTCATAATTTTCATGTCTAAAGTATCGCCTTAATTCATTAATGGTGTTTCATGTTGAATTTATGTAGCTTTAGTAAACCTCTTTAGTTATAAAACATGGCATGGCATTGACTGGCGTATTAGGATGATGTTATATCACATTTTAAAATTCACTGGTTTTTTTTTTCCTCTTTTTCTTTTTTAGCCGTCCCCAGAAAGTGTGCTTATGTCCATATCTGCCAGTTCGTCCACTCCAGATCTCCACCCACTTGTACATAATCCAGCATCCAGCAGAGGTGAGTTAAACAGTACCTTCAGGTGAAAGATTGAGTTCACCAGAGTAGACACGTCAGTATGGTCGTTCCTCACGGCTCCATAGTGTTCAGAAAGACCATTATTGATGATAGGTGTATTTTATATTTTGAAAGTTTTTTGTCTATTAGATGATAGTAGATGCTTGAGACAAAATGGTTCATATGATTCTATTATAGGGTGAAGATTCAGAACACCCCCCAGATTTACATGATATAAATATTCAACTTTTTGAATAAAGAACTCAGAAAAATGATTACTTTTTTCTTTTATTAGACATTTTTTAAGTTTACATTTCAAATTTTATCCCCTTTCCCAGTTTTCCCTCCAGAAACCCGCTATTCCATCCACCCTCCCCCTTCTTCTATGAGGGTGCTCCTCCACCCACCCACCCACTCCCTCCCGCCTTCCCACCCTGACATTCTCCTACACTGTGGCATTGAGTCTTGACAGGACCAAGGGTCTCTCCTCTTATTAATGCCCGACAAGGCTATCCTCTGCTACATACGCAGCTGGAGCCATGGGTCTGCCCATGTGTACTCTTTGGATGGTGGTTTAGTCCCTGGGAGCTCTGGTCGGTTGGTATTGTTGTTCTTATGGGGTTGTAAACCCCTTCAGCTCCTTCAGTCCTTTCTCTAACTCCTCCATTGGGGAGAGGGAAGACCAAAGTGTTGATGCTTCAGTCCTTTTTAGAAGGGGGAACAAAATTACAGAAAGAAATACGGAGACAAAGTGTGGAACAGAGACTGAAGAGAAATGATTACTTTTATTTTTGGTTGTGAGCCTAGCCTTTAACAGCTGAGCCATCTCTCCAGCCCAAATGATTACTTTTAAAACTTTGGTTATAGCCTTTGCTCCCTGATGTCTTTTCTTGCTAGAGTAGATACTGACTTTGGTTGGCATAGTTACAAAATGGATACAGAGGTAAAATTTTCTTTCTTTTATGTGGCTAGAACAAACACATTTACTTTGTACTGTGCCATCTGTGAAACTTTTGTGACTTTGAAAACACAGAAATATTATGAGAATATGTTTTTGTTTCAGTTCTAGGTGTGGGATATATGGGGCTGCTTCAGATTGTCCACAGCAGTTGATTTGTCTTGCGCAGGGAGTGTGGTTTTGCCAGCTGCAGATAGTTTCTGTGATAGTGTGACACGTTTGGAATTCTGAGGACTTTTTAGAGGGTATATAAATGCTTTGGCCCTATGAGGTGGGGTGGGTTGTTGGTGATTGGATGGTTGCTGTAATCTTGTACAGTTTATATTTACAGAAAACAGTAGCTTTCTGGTCACAGGGTTAAAACCTGAATTTTAGTGAATACTGTTTCCATATTATGGTACAAATACGGTATTTTTCCATAGTGGTCCTAAGGTAGTAGATAGCCTTCGAGATATAGTTTTAAAAGTTGATTTGTGGTGATTTTATATTTTGAATTTTTTTTTACATGTATTTAAAAACCCACAGTGCTCAGTTTAGATGATCCATTATGTCTGTCTACTAGAGTTGTATTTTATGGATAGACCATCCAAACAGATTTCCCTATCAGCAGAGGGACTTACTGGTCTTCATTTAGTTCACTTAATATTTAGGCTTCCTATGTGTGACTTTAGCACACTACTTTGCATAAACTGATTTGACAATTTCATGGGTCTCCCATGAAAACGGGATTGGAAACCATTTGGATGAGTTCTACGAGTGAGATTTTGGGAAAGAAATGTGGTAGAGTGGATTGCATGGAAGCGATGTGATGTGTATTTCAAGTGTAGGTGTATGAATATAAAAAGTGCTTAGAAACGAGGTTATCTCAAAAGCAAGTAAAAAGGAAAGGAGCATTCTGCCAAATTGCATGATATAGACTATGTATTTAGCCATAATGAAATATCATTGTTTATTGATTTAGTTAAAATCATTATCAGATTTGAGAGTAAGCTGTAAGGTGTGAGTTCAGAATGCTCATTTGTTAGGAGAGGTCATACTTGCAAAGTTAAGAGCCAGTGTTCTAGAGCAAGACTGCCTGGGTTTCAGATGCTATTAGCTATGTATGTAGTCCACAGCCTTGTACAAGGTAATACATCTCTCTGGGCTTCAGTTTCCTCATTGCAAAGATAAGTGTAATAAAAATTCTATTTCTTTACTGGTTTGTTGAGAAAAGTAAATGGATATTATATTTATATGTTGTACTTGGAATTGTATATGCTAATGATCATTTATGGTTTATAATATATAAAATTGAAAAATCAAAATTATAACAGATATTATAGGAAATATGGAAATAATTCTCAGAAGCAAAAGCTGAGTTGAAACAATTACTTCTTGAAGGTGGTACTGGGGTGTATACATGGAAAGATGACATTTTCAATCTTCGTGACTATTTAATTTGACATATATAAATACTTTAACACAGTGGCTATCTTCCTACCTCCATAGAGCTAATGATAGAGTTATGATAACAGGAAAGCTTGTTGTGAACAGTGGAAGCTAGGTTGCTGAGGAAAACTACTGAGAGTGGTCAGCGTTTTGCTTGGGTATTTTGAATTCTCAAAAGTGCAGCCCATTTACATGGGAGGAGAGAGGAGGCTTTCTGGGGTGGGCATGTCTTCATCAGCAATTTAGAATTGTGTAAGAAAACTACTTCCCTTTTGCAGATAAATCATGGAGACTTTTGTATTTTGGTTAGAATTTAGTTTTGTTTTGTTCCTTAAATTGTTCCATTTGGCCATTAGCAAGTGTCAAAATTAGTGACTGTTGTTTTGACATGGTCTTTGTTTTATCTTTTGAGCATTTTGCTGCTTTTTTTGGTCTAGAGGTACAGGTTATAATATGCAAGCTGACATGTTCAAAATGTAATTACTGTTGAAATAAAAAGGTTATCAATAAATTATTCAGCTTAACACAAATTTACATGCATTTATAATTTATTTAGCTTATTAAGATTTATTAATTATGTGTAATAATGGGTTTCCTTATGGCATTTGCATACATATCTACAAAGTATTTCCCCCTATAATTTATAATTCTAACCATTAGCCTATAAATATATCTAAATAAGTGTAAAAAGTGTGCTTGTATTAAACTGATAGAAAAATGTTATCTCTTCTTAAACATGATTAAAACACTTGTAAAACTATATTAAGATAGAAGCCAGATGTTTCTCAGAAGTTTTCTTTCTGCAGTGCTGATGTTGACACATAGGTCCTTGCACCTGATGAGCAAGCAGTTTATCACTGAGCTCCATCAGGGAGGTGTAGAATGCTTACACAGGTAATAACTCCATGCTTTAATGTTTCACTAAAGGAAAGCAAAGTGTTGCGCACAGTCCCTCTGCTAGCAGCATGCCTTCCCCCGGACAAATGCACAGTCAAGATTGGCCGCCGCTTCAGTGAAGAGCGGTAAGTGGACTGGCTGACTGGACAGTTGGGAATGATAGTTCTTTTTTGCATAGATGTTCTTTTGGGAGGGTTAAAATGAGGCCACTGGCCATTGGATGAGAAAGCCTTCGCAGGGAATAGTGAAGAGGAACATGATGAGCTGTGCTGAGGAGACAGTATGCCAGCCACCAGAAGCTGAAGCTATGATTGGCATTTGAGTTAGTGTCTCCATTCATTTAGATGGCAGAGGGAACTTTGCCTAGGTATTCACTAGTGTAGTAAAACTTTTGTTTTTCCCACACCTAATAAAGATTTCTTAAAAATTGTTTTAGAGATATTGAACTTTCAACTGTTTGCCGGGACTCTGGTACATTAATATTATATCCAGGGGCTGAAGCTACTAATTTGGAAGAATTTATATTAGACGCTCCTGTTTATCCTTCCACAATCATCCTCATTGATGGTACATGGAGCCAGGCTAAGGACATTTTCTATAAGAATTCCTTGTTCCGACTTCCCAAACAGGTAAACTAACTACTTTAACAAACAATAAGTAGTATTGTATAATTACGTACTATTTAGGCTTTTGGTGAAAACACTGTACTTTAATATATGAATTAAGAGGTATTCATGTATATGAGTATAATGAATATATACATTTAGAAATGCCTATGTTATAGGTGAGTATATATGCTTACATTTGTATATAGAAAAATTTCAATTGTATTATCTCTCTTTATGTGTATAAATGATTTTGTTAAGAAATATTATATTTAGATGGACAGTGTGAGCACACACCTTTAATCCCAGGACTTGGGAGGCAAAGGCGGCAAAGGCAGATGGGTCTCTGAATTCCTGTCAACCCTGGTCTATAGCATGAGTTCTAGGACAGCCAGGACTACACAGAGAAACTCTGTGTCAGCGGGGCAGGGGCAGAACTAATAAGAACTATTATCAGTAGTTATGATTAAACTTTTAATTAGTAATTAAAAGTAATGATTAAACTTTTTGCAAGGTACTTTTGGGATCGTCATTATTATCATCATATAGTTTTTTTTTTTACTTTTCAAAATCTTTTTTAAGATTTAGTGTGTGTTTGTTTCAGATTTGACATAATTTGTTATAATCAGAGGTTTTGAAATATTGGATTATGTTTGTGTTGCTGGAGTGAACTCTCCTGACTGTTGATATTCTGTGTGCAACTGGAGCTTGTATTCTGTGTAATGTACTGAACTGTAAGGCACATGTGCACATGTTTCCGTACTTATACCTGGCAAGTTTGGGAAACAAGGATATTCCAACTTCACAGTGTAAATTGAAGAAATATTTCTCTATGGCCTAGAATAGTTACCTGTAGAATTAGATCCTTCATAAAAATGAGATGGAATGAATTGGTAAAGCTGTCTGCTCTGGCCACTTTAAAGAAAGGTAGCTTTTAAATCCCTCAGACTCTTTACTCTTTAAAGTGTGGACACTTTCCTCTTCTGGTTACATTTAGCCGTTCTATATTTCTTTAGGGGATCCTTTCTTACAAGTGAGAAGTAATACAAACTGTTAAACAGTTAACTTGTCCTGAATGTGTTCTTTCTTGTTTCTAATAATGCACACTCAGATCCCCCACAGACACACAGAGACACACCCATGTGTACACGCAGACACACACACTCTCTCTTTACACCTCACAAAGTTCTCTACTTTATGAGCTTTTTAAAGCTTTTATATTGTTTACAGTTGCTGTTATATTTTGTTTTCACTTCACTAATTTTATCTTGATCAATTATTCAGTTGTATTTTAATTGACATAATACTTGCATATGTTTATGGAGTGATTCTCTGGGGCAGGTATATACTGCTTAATGATAAACTAGTGTACTGAGTGTCATAACCTTGAGTATTCATTTTTCTTTTGTACTGAGAACATTTTCTTAACTGTGATTGTTTCTTCATTGTAAGAATATTTATATTTATTTTTCCAGCTATTTTGAAGATTTTCTGTTGTCTAGAGCCACTGTACTGTGTGACCAAGCATAAGCACCTCCTCCCTTCTCACTGCAACTCCCTGTGATGGCCTGTCACTCCCTCCCTCTCTTCTTTCCCTCCTCTCCTCTCCCCTCCCCTCCCCTCCTCTCCCCTCTCCTCTTTTCTTTGCCATCTCCCTCTGCAGCCTTTGCCCATTATTTTACCTCAGCTCTGTGAAAGCTCTGTTAGATTTCACAGGAGTCTGATTGTACAGCACTTTTCTTTCTGTGCCTGGCTGTGTAACCCAGGATGATGTTTCATGGTTTATCCATGGTACTGTAGATTGCAGGGCTTCATTCTGTGTGACTGACTCATACCTTACCAGACATGAGTGAAATTATCTTTCTTCTTCCTCCCTGTACAATGTTTTTTCGGAGAGTTTTCTCTGTTGTGGGTTGCCTGACACAAAGTCCTTAAATTTGGCTTGTGGTTATTTGCATTCTGAGGTTGGAATATTTCACTTCATGCTTTTCTGGCTTTGAAGTGTTGCTGATGTAAGGTCTGGCTATTGTGGTGTTCCTGCCTCTGCATGTGAGTTGATGACTGTTTGATTCTACTTTTAGTGTTGTTTCTTTGTACTGTTGACATTTTGGCTATGATATATTATGGAAAGATTATGTCAATTTGTGGTTCTTCTCCCATGTTTTTTTTTTTTTTTTTTTTTTTATTAACTTGAGTATTTCTTATATACATTTCAAGTGTTATTCCCTTTCCCGGTTTCCGGGCAAACATCCCCCTCCCCCCTCCCTTTCCTTATGGGTGTCCCCCTCCCAACCCTCCCCCCATTGCCGCCCTCCCCCCATAGTCTAGTTCACTGGGGGTTCAGTCTTAGCAGGACCCAGGGCTTCCCCTTCCACTGGTGCTCTTACTAGGATATTCATTGCTACCTATGGGGTCAGAGTCCAGGGTCAGTCCATGTATAGTCTTTAGGTAGTGGCTTAGTCCCTGGAAGCTCTGGTTGCTTGACATTGTTGTACTTTTGGGGTCTCGAGCCCCTTCAAGCTCTTCCAGTTCTTTCTCTGATTCCTTCAACGGGGGCCTATTCTCAGTTCAGTGGTTTGCTGCTGGCATTCGCCTCTGTATTTGCTGTATTCTGGCTGTATCTCTCAGGAGCGATCTACATCCGGTTCCTGTAGGCCTGCACTTCTTTGCTTCGTCCATCTTCTCTAATTGGGTGACTGTATATGTATGGGTCATATGTGGGGCAGGCTCTGAATGGGTGTTCCTTCTGTGTCTGTTTTAATCTTTGCCTCTCCCTTCCCTGCCAAGGGTATTCTTTTTCCTCATTTAAAGAAGGAGTGAAGCATTCACATTTTGATCATCTGTCTTGAGTTTCGTTTGTTCTAGGGATCTAGGGTAATTCAAGCATTTGGGCTAATAGCCACTTATCAATGAGTGCATACCATGTATGTCTTTCTGTGAATGGGTTAGCTCACTCAGGATGATATTTTCCAGTTCCAACCATTTGCCTACGAATTTCATAAACTCGTTGTTTTTGATAGCTGAGTAATATTCCATTGTGTAGATGTACCACATTTCTGTATCCATTCCTCTGTTGAAGGGCATCTGGGTTCTTTCCAGTTTCTGGCTATTATAAATAAGGCTGCGATGAAGATAGTGGAGCACGTGTCTCTTTTGTATGTTGAGGAATCTTTTGGGTATATGCCCAAGAGAGGTATAGCTGGATCCTCAGGCAGTTCAATGTCCAATTTTCTGAGGAACCTCCAGACTGATTTCCAGAATGGTTTTACCAGTCTGCAATCCCACCAACAATGGAGGAGTGTTCCTCTTTCTCCACATCCTCGCCAGCATCTGCTGTCACCTGAGTTTTTGATCTTAGCCATTCTCACTGGTGTGAGGTGAAATCTCAGGGTTGTTTTGATTTGCATTTCCCTTATGACTAAAGATGTTAGGGGTTGGGGATTTAGCTCAGTGGTAGAGCGCTTGCCTAGGAAGCGCAAGGCCCTGGGTTCGGTCCCCAGCTCCGAAAAAAAAAAAAAAAAAAAAAAGATGTTGAACATTTCTTTAGGTGTTTCTCAGCCATTCGGCATTCCTCAGCTGTGAATTCTTTGTTTAGCTCTGAACCCCATTTTTTAATAGGGTTATTTGTTTCCCTGCGGTCTAACTTCTTGAGTTCTTTGTATATTTTGGATATAAGGCCTCTATCTGTTATAGGATTGGTAAAGATCTTTTCCCAATCTGTTGGTTGCCGTTTTGTCCTAACCACAGTGTCCTTTGCCTTACAGAAGCTTTGCAGTTTTATGAGATCCCATTTGTCGATTCTTGATCTTAGAGCATAAGCCATTGGTGTTTTGTTCAGGAAATTTTTTCCAGTGCCCATGTGTTCCAGATGCTTCCCTAGTTTTTCTTCTATTAGTTTGAGTGTGTCTGGTTTGATGTGGAGGTCCTTGATCCACTTGGACTTAAGCTTTGTACAGGGTGATAAGGATGGATCGATCTGCATTCTTCTACATGTTGCCCTCCAGTTGAACCAGCACCATTGGCTGAAAATGCTATCTTTTTTCCATTGGATGGTTTTGGCTCCTTTGTCAAAAATCAAATGACCATAGGTGTGTGGGTTCATTTCTGGGTCATCAATTCTATTCCATTGGTCTATCTGTCTGTCTCTGTACCAATACCATGCAGTTTTTATCACTATTGCTCTGTAATACTGCTTGAGTTCAGGGATAGTGATTCCCCCTGAAGTCCTTTTATTGTTGAGGATAGCTTTAGCTATCCTGGGTTTTTTGTTATTCCAGATGAATTTGCAAATTGTTCTGTCTAACTCTTTGAAGAATTGGATTGGTATTTTGATGGGGATTGCATTGAATCTGTAGATCGCTTTTGGTAAAATGGCCATTTTTACTATATTAATCCTGCCAATCCATGAGCATGGGAGATCTTTCCATCTTCTGAGGTCTTCTTCAATTTCTTTCTTCAGTGTCTTGAAGTTCTAATTGTTCATATCTTTTACTTGCTTGGTTAAAGTCACACCGAGGTACTTTATATTATTTGGGTCTATTATGAAGGGTGTCGTTTCCCTAATTTCTTTCTCGGCTTGATTCTCTTTTGTATAGAGGAAGGCAACTGATTTATTTGAGTTAATTTTATACCCAGCCAGTTTGCTGAAGTTGTTTATCAGCTTTAGTAGTTCTCTGGTGGAACTTTTGGGATCACTTAAATATACTATCATGTCCTCTGCAAATAGTGATATTTTGACCTCTTCTTTTCCGATCTGTATCCCCTTGATCTCCTTTTGTTGTCTGATTGCTCTGGCTAGAACTTCAAGAACTATATTGAATAAGTAGGGAGAGAGTGGGCAGCCTTGTCTAGTCCCGGATTTTAGTGGGATTGCTCCAAGTTTCTCTCCATTTAGTTTAATGTTAGCAACTGGTTTGCTGTATATGGCTTTTACTATGTTTAGGTATGGGCCTTGAATTCCTATTCTTTCCAGGACTTTTATCATGAAGGGGTGTTGAATTTTGTCAAATGCTTTCTCAGCATCTAATGAAATGATCATGTGGTTCTGTTCTTTCAGTTTGTTTATATAATGGATCACGTTGATGGTTTTCCGTATATTAAACCATCCCTGCATGCCTGGGATGAAGCCTACTTGATCATGGTGGATGATTGTTTTGATGTGCTCTTGGATTGGGTTTGCCAGAATTTTATTGAGTATTTTTGCGTCGATATTCATAAGGGAAATTGGTCTGAAGTTCTCTTTCTTTGTTGTGTCTTTGTGTGGTTTAGGTATAAGAGTAATTGTGGCTTCGTAGAAGGAATTCGGTAGTGCTCCATCTGTTTCAATTTTGTGGAATAGATTGGATAATATTGGTATGAGGTCTTCTATGAAGGTTTGATAGAATTCTGCACTAAACCCGTCTGGACCTGGGCTCTTTTTGGTTGGGAGACCTTTAATGACTGCTTCTATTTCCTTAGGAGTTATGGGGTTGTTTAACTGGTTTATCTGTTCCTGGTTTAACTTCGATACCTGGAATCTGTCTAGGAAATTGTCCATTTCCTGAAGATTTTCAAGTTTTGTTGAATATAGGTTTTTATAGTAAGATCTGATGATTTTTTGAATTTCCTCTGAATCTGTAGTTATGTCTCCCTTTTCATTTCTGATTTTGTTAATTTGGACGCACTCTCTGTGTCCTCTCCTTAGTCTGGCTAAGGGTTTATCTATCTTGTTGATTTTCTCAAAGAACCAGCTTTTGGTTCTGTTGATTCTTTCTATGGTCCTTTTTGTTTCTACTTGGTTGATTTCAGCTCTGAGTTTGATTATTTCCTGCCTTCTACTCCTCCTGGGTGTATTTGCTTCTTTTTGTTCTAGAGCTTTTAGGTGTCCTGTCAAGCTGCTGACATATGCTCTTTCCTGTTTCTTTCTGCAGGCACTCAGCGCT
Organism: Rattus norvegicus; assembly: GCF_021556685.1. NCBI lineage: Eukaryota > Metazoa > Chordata > Mammalia > Rodentia > Muridae > Rattus > Rattus norvegicus. The sequence continues at coordinate 44,858,746 of NC_141551.1, read as the reverse complement.
ATGAGTTTTCCTCTTAGCACAGCTTTCATTGTGTCCCATAAGTTTGGGTATGTTGTACCTTCATTTTCATTAAATTCTAAAAAGTCTTTCATTTCTTTCTTTATTTCTTCCTTGACTAGGTTATCATTGAGTAGAGCATTGTTCAATTTCCACGTGTATGTGGGCATTCTTCCCTTATTGTTATTGAAGACCAGTTTTAGGCCGTGGTGGTCCGATAGCTCGCATGGTATTATTTCTATCTTTCTGTACCTGTTGAGGCCCGTTTTTTGACCAATTATATGGTCAATTTTGGAGAAAGTACCATGAGGAGCTGAGAAGAAGGTATATCCTTTTGCTTTAGGATAGAATGTTTTATAAATATCCGTTAAGTCCATTTGGCTCATGACTTCTCTTAGTCTGTTGACATCGATGTTTAATTTCTGTTTCCATGATCTGTCCATTGATGAGAGTGGGGTGTTGAAATCTCCCACTATTATTGTGTGAGGTGCAATGTGTGTTTTGAGCTTTAGTAAGGTTTCTTTTACGTATGTAGGTGCCCTTGTATTTGGGGCATAGATATTTAGGATTGAGAGTTCATCTTGGTGGATTTTTCCTTTGATGAATATGAAGTGTCCTTCCTTATCTTTTTTGATGACTTTTAGTTGGAAATTGATTTTATTTGATATTAGAATGGCTACTCCAGCTTGCTTCTTCTGACCATTTGCTTGGAAAGTTGTTTTCCAGCCTTTCATTCTGAGGTAGTGTCTGTCTTTGTCTCTGAGGTGTGTTCCCTGTAGGCAGCAGAATGCAGGGTCCTCGTTGGTATCCAGTTTGTTAATCTATGTCTTTTTATTGGGGAGTTGAGGCCATTGATATTGAGAGATATTAAGGAATAGTGATTATTGCTTCCCGTTATATTCATATTTGGATGTAAGGTTATGTTTGTGTGCTTTCATTCTCTTTGTTTTGTTGCCAAGACGATTAGTTTCTTGCTTCTTCTAGGGTATAGCTTGCCTCCTTATGTTGGGCTTTACCATTTACTATCCTTTGTAGTGCTGGATTTGTAGAAAGATATTGTGTAAATTTGGTTTTGTCATGGAATATCTTGGTTTCCCCATCAATGTTAATTGAGAGTTTTGCTGGATACAGTAACTTGGGCTGGCATTTGTGTTCTCTTAGGGTCTGTATAACATCGGTCCAGGATCTTCTGGCCTTCATAGTTTCTGGCGAAAAGTCTGGTGTGATTCTGATAGGTCTGCCTTTATATGTTACTTGACCTTTTTCCCTTACTGCTTTCAATATTCTTTCTTTATTTTGTGCGTTTGGTGTTTTGACAATTATGTGACGAGAGGTGTTTCTTTTCTGGTCCAATCTATTTGGAGTTCTGTAGGCTTCTTGTATGTCTATGGGTATCTCTTTTTTTAGGTTAGGGAAGTTTTCTTCTATGATTTTGTTGAAGATATTTACTGGTCCTTTGAGCTGGGAGTCTTCACTCTCTTCTATACCTATTATCCTTAGGGTTGATCTTCTCATTGAGTCCTGGATTTCTTGTATCTTTTGGACCAGTAGCTTTTTCCGCTTTACATTATCCTTGACAGTTGAGTCAATGATCTCTATGGAATCTTCTGCTCCTGAGATTCTCTCTTCCATCTCTTGTATTCTGTTGGTGAAGCTTGTATCTACAGCTCCTTGTCTCTTCTTTTGGTTTTCTATATCCAGGGCAGTTTCCCTGTGTTCTTTCTTGATTGCTTCTATTTCCATTTTTAATTCCTTCAACTGTTTGATTGTGTTTTCCTGGAATTCTTTCAGGGATTTTTGTGTCTCCTCTCTATGGGTTTCTGCTTGTTTATTTATGTTGTCCTGGAATTCTTTCAGGCATTTTTGCGATTCCTCTCTGTAGGCTTCTACTTGTTCTCTAAGGGAGTTCTTCACGTCTTTCTTGAAGTCCTCGAGCATCATGATCAAAAACGATTTTGAAACTAGATCTTGCTTTTCTGGTGTGTTTGGATATTCCATGTTTGTTTTGATGGGAGAATTTGGCTCCGATGGTGCCATGTAGTCTTGGTTTCTGTTGCTTGGGTTCCTGCGCTTGCCTCTCGCCATCAGATTATCTCTAGTGTTACTTTGTTCTGCTATTTCTGACAGTGGCTAGACTCTCCTATAAGCCTGTGTGTCAGGAGTGCTGTAGACCTGTTTTCCTCTCTTTCAATCAGTTATGGGGACAGAGTGTTCTGCTTTCGGGCGTGTAGTTTTTCCTCTCTACAGGTCTTCAGCTGTTCCTGTGGGCCTGTGTCTTGAGTTCACCAGGCAGCTTTCTTGCAGCAGAAAATTTGGTCTTACGTGTGGTCCTGAGGCTCAAGTTCGCTCGTGGGGTGCTGCCCACGGGCTCTCTGCAGCGGCAGCAACCAGGAAGACCTGTGCCGCACCTTCCGGGAGCTTCAGTGCACCAGGTTTCCAGATGGTCTTTGGCTTTTTCCTCTGGCGTCCGAGATGTGTGTGCAGGGAGCAGTCTCTTCTGGTTTCCCAGGCTTGTCTGCCTCTCTGAGGGTTTAGCTCTCCCTCCCACGGGATTTGGGTGCAGAGAACTGTTTATCCGGTCTGTTTCCTTCAGGTTCCGGAGGTGTCTCAGGCAGGGGTCCTGCCGGTCCTGGGCCCTCCCCCACGGGAGCCCAGAGGCCTTATACAGTTTCCTCTTGGGCCAGGGATGTGAGCAGGGGTGAGCAGTGTTGGTGGTCTCTTCCGCTCTGCAGCCTCAGGAGTGCCCACCTGACCAGGCGGTTCGGTCTCTCTCTCACCGGGTCTGGGAGCAGAGAGCTGCTGCGGGCCAGGATCCGCGGGTGTGGGACTTCCGGTAAACACAGAATGTGCCCGGTCCTAGAGGAATTCTGCTTCCGTGTGTCCCAAGCTCACCAGGCAGTTTTCTTGCAGCAGAAAAGTTGGTCTTACCTGTGGTCCCGAGGCTCAGGTTCGCTCGTGGGGTGCTGCCCACGGGGTCTCTGCAGCGGCAGCCTCTCCCATGTTTTATATGTACTTTTTTCTCTAGATTTGGGAATTTTTCTGTGATTTCATTAAAGAGGCTGTGTGTTTCTTTTAGCATTACCTCTGCTCCTTTTTTTTAATCCCATAAATTCTTTTTTTTTTTTTTTTCATTAACTTGAGTATTTCTTATATACATTTCGAGTGTTATTCCCTTTCCCGGTTTCCAGGCAAACATCACCCTCCCCCCACCCCTTCTTTATGGGTGTTTCCCTCCCTATCCTCCCCCCCCTTGTCGCCCTCCCCCCAACAATCTAGTTCACTGGGGGTTCAGTCTTAGCAGGACCCAGGGCTTCCCCTTCCACTGGTGCTCTTACTAGGATATTCATTGCTACCTAAGAGGTCAGAGTCCAGGGTCAGTCCATGTAGAGTCTTTAGGTAGTGGCTTAGTCCCTGGAAGCTCTGGTTGCTTGGCATTGTTGTACATATGGGGTCTCGAGCCCCTTCAAGCTCTTCCAGTTCTTTCTCTGATTCCTTCAACGGGGGTCCTATTCTCAATTCAGTGGTTTGCTGCTGGCATACGCCTCTGTATTTGCTGTATTCTGGCTGTGTGTCTCGGGAGAGATCTACATCTGGCTCCTGTCGGCCTGCACTTCTTTGCTTCATCCATCTTGTCTAATTGGATGGCTGTATATACATGGGCCACATGTGGGGCAGGTTCTGAATGGGTGTTCCTTCTGTGTCTGTTTTAATCTTTGCCTCTCTATTCCCTGCCAAGGGTATTCTTGTTCCCCTTTTAAAGTAGGAGTGAAGCATTCTCATTTTGATCATCCGTCTTGCGTTTCATTTGTTCTAGGCATCTAGGGTAATTCAAGCATTTGGGCTAATAGCCCCTTATCAATGAGTGCATACTATGTGTGTTTTACTGTGATTGGGTTACCTCACTCAGGATGATATTTTCCAGCTCCAACTATTTGCCTACGAATTTCATAACGTCATTGTTTTTGATAGCTGAGTAATATTCCATTGTGTAGATGTACCACATTTTCTGTATCCATTCCTCTGTTGAAGGGCATCTGGGTTCTTTCCAGCTTCTGGCTATTATAAATAAGGCTGCGATGAACATAGTGGAGTACGTGACTTTTTTATATGTTGGGGCATCTTTTGGGTATATGCCCAAGAGAGGTATAGATGGATCCTCAGGCAGTTCAATGTCCAATTTTCTGAGGAACCTCCAGACTGATTTCCAGAATGGTTGTAGCAGTCTGCAATCCCACCAACAATGGAGGAGTGTTCCTCTTTCTCCGTATCCTCACCAGTATCTGCTGTCTGAGTTTTTGATCTTAGCCATTCTCACTGGTGTGAGGTGAAATCTCAGGGTTGTTTTGATTTGCATTTCCCTTATGACTAAAGATGTTGAACATTTCTTTAGGTGTTTCTCAGCCATTTGGCATTCCTCAGCTGTGAATTCTTTGTTTAGCTCTGAACCCCATTTTTTAATAGGGTTATTTGTCTCCCTACGGTCTAACTTCTTGAGTTCTTTGTATATTTTGGATATAAGGCCTCTATCTGTTGTAGGATTGGTTAAGATATTTTCCCAATCTGTTGGTTGCTGTTTTGTCCTAACCACAGTGTCCTTTGCCTTACAGAAGCTTTGCAGTTTCATGAGATCCCATTTGTCCATTCTTGATCTTAGAGCATAAGACATTGGTGTTTTGTTCAGGAAATTTTTTCCAGTGCCCATGTGTTCCAGATGCTCCCATAGTTTGTCTTCTATTAGTTTGAGTGTATCTGGTTTGATGTGGAGGTCCTTGATCCACTTGGACTTAAGCTTTGTACAGGGTGATAAGCATGGATCGATCTGCATTCTTCTACATGTTGACCTCCAGTTGAACCAGCACCATTTGCTGAAAATGCTGTCTTTTTTCCATTGGATGGTTGTGGCTCCTTTGTCAAAAATCAAGTGCCCATAGGTGTTCGGGTTCATTTCTGGGTCTTTAATTCTGTTCCATTGGTCTATCTGTCTGTCTTTGTACCAATACCATGCAGTTTTTATCACTATTGCTCTGTAATATTGCTTGAGTTCAGGGATAATGATTCCCCCTGAAGTCCTTTTATTGTTGAGGATAGTTTTAGCTATCCTGGGTTTTTTGTCATTCCAGATGAATTTGCAAATTGTTCTGTCTAACTCTTTGAAGAAATGGATTGGTATTTTGATGGGGATTGCATTGAATCTGTAGATCGCTTTTGGTAAAATGGCCATTTTTACTATATTAATCCTGCTAATCCATGAGCATGGGAGATCTTTCCATCTTCTGAGGACTTCTTCAATTTCTTTCTTCAGAGTCTTGAAGTTCTCATTGTACAAATCTTTTACTTGCTTGGTTAAAGTCACACCGAGGTACTTTATATTATTTGGGTCTATTATGAAGGGTGTCGTTTCCCTAATTTCTTTCTCGGCTTGTTTCTCTTTTGTGTAGAGGAAGGCTACTGATTTATTTGAGTTAATTTTATACCCAGCCACTTTGCTGAAGTTGTTTATCAGCTTTAGTAGTTCTCTGGTGGAACTTTTGGGATCACTTAAATAAACTATCATATCATCTGCAAATAGTGATATTTTGACCTCTTCTTTTCCAATCTGTTTCCCCTTGACCTCCTTTTGTTGTCTGATTGCTCTGGCTAGAACTTCAAGAACTATATTGAATAATTAGGGGGAGAGTGGGCAGCCTTGTCTAGTCCCTGATTTTAGTGGGATTGCTTCAAGTTTCTCTCCATTTAGTTTAATGTTAGCAACTGGTTTGCTGTATATGGCTTTTACTATGTTTAGGTATGGGCCTTGAATTCCTATTCTTTCCAGGACTTTTATCATGAAGGGGTGTTGAATTTTGTCAAATGCTTTCTCAGCATCTAATGAAATGATCATGTGGTTTTGTTCTTTCAGTTTGTTTATATAATGGATCACGTTGATGGTTTTCCGTATATTAAACCATCCCTGCATGGCTGGGATGAGGCCTACTTGATCATGGTGGATGATTGTTTTGATGTGCTCTTGGATTCAGTTTGCCAGAATTTTATTGAGTATTTTTGGGTCGATATTCATAAGGGAGATTGGTCTGAAGTTCTCTTTCTTTGTTGGGTCTTTGTGTGGTTTAGGTATAAGAGTAATTGTGGCTTCATAGAAGGAATTCGGTAGTGCTCCATCTGTTTCAATTTTGTGGAATAGTTTGGATAATATTGGTATGAGGTCTTCTATGAAGGTCTGATAGAATTCTGCACTAAACCCGTCTGGACCTGGGCTCTTTTTGGTTGGGAGACCTTTAATGACTGCTTGTATTTCCTTAGGAGTTATGGGGTTGTTTAACTGGTTTATCTGTTCCTGATTTAACTTCGGTACCTGGTATCTGTCTAGGAAATTGTCCATTTCCTGCAGATTTTCAAGTTTTGTTGAATATAGGCTTTTATAGTAAGATCTGATGATTTTTTTGAATTTCCTCTGAATCTGTAGTTATGTCTCCCTTTTCATTTCTGATTTTGTTAATTTGGACACACTCTCTGTGTCCTCTCGTTAGTCTGGCTAAGGGTTTATCTATCTTGTTGATTTTCTCAAAGAACCAACTTTTGGTTCTGTTGATTCTTTCTATGGTCCTTTTTGTTTCTACTTGGTTGATTTCAGCTCTGAGTTTGATTATTTCCTGCCTTCTACTCCTCCTGGGTGTATTTGCTTCTTTTTGTTCTAGAACTTTTAGGTATGCTGTCAAGCTGCTGACATATGCTCTTTCCTGTATCTTTCTGCAGGCACTCAGCGCTATAACTTTTCCTCTTAGCACAGCTGTCATTGTGTCCTATAAGTTTGGGTATGTTGTACCTTCATTTTCATTAAATTCTAAAAAGTTTTTAATTTCTTTCTTTATTTCTTCCTTGACCGGGTTATCATTGAGTAAAGCATTGTTCAATTTCCATGTATATGTGGGCATTCTTCCCTTATTGTTATTGAAGACCAGCTTTAGGCCGTGGTGGTCCGATAGCATGCATGGGATTATTTCTATCTTTCTGTACCTGTTGAGGCCCGTTTTTTGACCAACTATATGGTCAGTTTTGGAGAAAGTACCATGAGGAGCTGAGAAGAAGGAACATCCTTTTGCTTTAGGGTGGAATGTTTTGTAAATATCTGTTAAGTCCATTTGGCTCATGACTTCTCTTAGTCTGTCTACATCTCTGTTTAATTTCTGTTTCCATGATCTGTCCATTGATGAGAGTGGGGTGTTGAAGTCTCCTACTATTATTGTGTGAGGTGCAATGTGTGTTTTGAGCTTTAGTAAGGTTTCTTTTAAGTATGTAGGTGCCCTTGTATTTGGGGCATAGATATTTAGGATAGAGAGTTCATCTTGGTGGATTTTTCCTTTGATGAATATGAAGTGTCCTTCCTTATCTTTTTTGATGACTTTTAGTTGGAAATTGATTTTATTTGATATTAGAATGGCTACTCCAGCTTGCTTCTTCTGACCATTTGCTTGGAAAATTGTTTTCCAGCCTTTCACTCTGAGGTAGTGTCTGTCTTTGTCTCTGAGGTGTGTTCCCTGTAGGCAGCAGAATGCAGGGTCCTCGTTGCGTATCCAGTTTGTTAATCTATGTCTTTTTATTGGGGAGTTGAGGCCATTGATGTTGAGGGATATTAAGGAATAGTGATTATTGCTTCCTGTTATATTCATATTTGGATGTGAGGTTATGTTTGTGTGCTATTCTTCTCTTTCTTTTGTTGCCAAGACGATTAGTTTCTTGCTTCTTCTAGGGTATAGCTTGCCTCCTTATGTTGGGCTTTACCATTTATTATCCTTTAGTGCTGGATTTGTAGAAAGATATTTTGTAAATTTGATTTTGTCATGGAATATCTTGGTTTTTCCATCTATGTTAATTGAGAGTTTTGCTGGATACAGTAACCTGGGCTGGCACTTGTGTTCTCTTAGGGTCTGTATGACATCTGTCCAGGATCTTGTGGCTTTCATAGTTTCTGGCGAAAAGTCTGGTGTGATTCTGATAGGTCTGCCTTTATATGTTACTTGACCTCTTTCCCTTACTGCTTTTAATATTCTTTCGTTATTTTGTGCGTTTGGTGTTTTGACTATTATGTGACGGGAGGTGTTTCTTTTCTGGTCCAATCTATTTGGATTTCTGTAGGCTTCTTGTTTGACTATGGGTATCTCTTTTTTTAGGTTAGGGAAGTTTTCTTCTATGATTTTGTTGAAGATATTTACTGGTCCTTTGAGCTGGGAGTCTTCACTCTCTTCTATACCTATTATCCTTAGGTTTGATCTTCTCATTGAGTCCTGGATTTCCTGTATGTTTTGGACCAGTAGCTTTTTCTGCTTTACATTATCTTTGACAGTTGAGTCAATGATTTCTATGGAATCTTCTGCTCCTGAGATTCTCTCTTCCATCTCTTAAATTCTGTTGGTGAAGCTCGTATCTACAGCTCCTGGTCTCTTCTTTTGGTTTTCTATATCCAGGGTTGTTTCCATGTGTTCTTTCTTGATTGCTTCTATTTCCATTTTTTAATTCCTTCAACTGTTTGATTGTGTTTTCCTGGAATTCTTTCAGGGATTTTTGCGATTCCTCACTGTAGGCTTCTACTTGTTCTCTAAGGGAGTTCTTCATGTCTTTCTTGAAGTCCTCCACCATCATGATCAAATATGATTTTTAAACTAGATCTTGCTTTTCTATTGTGTTTGGATTTTCCGTGTTTGCTTTGGTGGGAGACTTGGGCTCCGATGATGCCATGTAGTCTTGGTTTCTGTTGCTTGGGTTCCTGCGCTTGCCTTTTGCCATCAGATTATCTCTAGTGTTACTTTCTTCTGCTATTTCTGACAGTGGCTAGACTGTCCTATAAGCCTGTGTGTCAGGAGTGCTTTAGACCTGTTTTCCTGTTTTCTTTCAGCCAGTTATGGGGGACAGAGTGTTCTGCTTTCGGGCGTGTAGTTTTCCTATCTACAGGTCTTAAACTGTTCCTGTGGGCCTGTGTCTGGAGTTCACCAGGCAGCTCACTTGCAGCAGAAAAGTTGGTCTTACCTGTGGTCCCGAGGCTCAAGTTTGCTGGTGGGGTGTTTTCCTCTGCCTTCAGAGATTTGTGCAGAGTGCAGTCTCTTCTGGTTTCCCAGTCACGTCTGCCTCTCTGTAGGTTTAGCTCTCCTTCCCACGGGATTTGGGTGCAGCGAACTGTTTATCCGGTCTGTCCTTTCAGGTTCCGGCTGTGTCTCAGGCGCAGGGGTCCTGTGGCTCCTGGGCCCTCCCCCACGGGAACCCAGAAGCCGTATACAGTTTCCTCTTGGGCCAGGGATGTGGGCAGGGTGGGCAGTGTTGGTGGTCTCTTCCGCTCTGCAGCCTCAGGAGTGCCCACCTTACCAGGCGGTGAGGTCTGTCTCTCACGGGGTCTGGGAGCAGAGAGCTGCTGCGGGCCGGGATCTGCTGGTTTGGGACTCCCGGTAAAACCAATCCCATAAATTCTTAGGTCTGGACTCTTGAGTATATCTCAGTCTTCCTGTACATATTGGTTGTTTTAAGTAATATTGCTCATATATGTATTAGTTTTACTGCTGTGAACAGACACCATGACCAAGGCAACTCTTAATAAAGGGAGTGGCCTACAGATTCAGAGGTTCAGTCCATTATCATCAGTGTGGGATCACAGCAGTACCCAGGTAGGCATGGTGCAGGAGGAGCTGACAGCTCTACATCTTCATCTGAAGACTGGCTCCTGCATGGTTAGGAGGGAAGATCTCATTGCCCACCTCCACAGTGACGCACTTCCTCCACCAAGGCCACACCTACTCCACCAAGGCCACACCTCCTAATAGTGCTGCTCCCTAGGCCAAGCATATTCAAATCTCCACATGTTTGTTTGTTTGTGTGTGTGTGTGTGTGTGTGTGTGTATGTATGTATGTATACATATGCATATATATATGATTGTATTATTTTTCCGTTCTTGAAATTCATTCTGTTGCATAGTGTTGTCTATTGATGATGATTTCTGATGTAATTTTTATTTGATTAATCATTTCTTCCATTTCCAGCATTTTTGTTGGGTCTTTTTCATAGTTTCAGTTTCCTCAGTTGAACTTTTCTTACACATTTTGGTCTTTTGGCTCCAATTTACTATTTCGTTCATTTTGAAGATTGTCTTGTCAAAGTTTCTGATGGATTTCTTTAGTTTGTGTGTTTGTTTGTTTGATCGTTCAGTATAGTTACTGATTTTTTTTAAGTAGGACTATAAATTCTTTATTAGTATTCCAGCTATTTCAGCAGTTCCTGCCTTCTTTTATGAGGGCACTGGGAGGTCCAGGATGGGCTGTGGTATACAGTTGTATTATCCTTTTTGTGGAGTTTTGCACGTCTGTAGAATGAGTTTATTTTGTAGTTTTAATTTTTTCTTCTTTCGCTCTTTAGCTGTTTGTTTTCTGTGAGTTCTAGAGAGAGGGGTACCCTGACTCACGTTTGTTTCCAGGCTGTTTATGGTGGGGAGACAGTGTTATGGCTCGCTTTCCATCGGCAGACTTTGGTTTGTACAGCTGTAGGAGAACCTTTTCATTACACTTGTTGTGGTCAGAGATAGCAGCTTCATTATTAGTTAAAGTCTGATTATAGATTTATTTTAGAGCTGGGTATATTAGTATTTGAGTAGCAAGGTATGGGAGAAATAGGGAAAGAAGAGAGAGGATACTGTGTATCTGAGAAGCTGTGTGTATGGCTGAGGGTATGACAGGGACTAAGGGGACTATTATAGATGTAGAAGAGAAGGTGGGTGGTTGAGAAAAATGACAAGAGCTATTAAGGACAATTCTGGTAAGATAAAAAACTTAGTGGGTTAACAACTAATACACAAGTTTGTAAGTATAATTGCATAAGAAATAATAATGGGAGAAAATAAACTACTAATGTTAGAGAAAAAGACAAAAGCAAAAATAAAGATACAACTAACTAAAATAAAAAAATGACAAAGAATGAAAACATACAAATAAACCAACCATCCAACCAGCTGAAAAACCCACCAGACAAATTGGAAGAAAAGCCAGTCATGGTGGCATACATCTCCCTCCAACCCTTCAGGAACAGTTCCCAAACAGCTGAGGAATGAGTGACTGACTCAGTGAAGTTTTTATTAAATCCGCAGAAGTAAAGACCATTTTCTGAGGAGGGACTGAGGGACGGGGCCAGCAAGAACAGGTAGTCAGGCTACCAAAGGAAGGACAGGGTATGGGTTGAAAATACAGAAACCAGTGCTGGACTGGGCTGACCACAAGAGCCCCAGCTTCAGGGTCCATCACCAGGACCAGACAGCTTCTGAGAACTTAGGCCAGCACTGGGAAGGTTCAGTGGTGGTGGTTCTACCAGCACAGCAGAAAGTTTGGTGTCACCAAAGGCATCATTCATGTGTCTCAAGCACTGCAGGCCGATGATGGACTGAACATCTGCCTTGTCCTCAGTCAGCTTATTGAACTCTTTGAACATGTGGCCCACATCCTGGGCAAACTCCTGGGGGGAGCTATAAGGAGGTGACAGCTTCTCTTGGAGACAAGCACGAATCAAGGTCAGGTCTAGGGTACCACCAGGCTGCTCCATGGAGAATGTAGAGTTGGTAGCCAGCTGATGCAAGGGGCCGCACGGTTCATGGCAGAAAAAGGCCAGCAGAACACGTTCACATTTCCGCTGGTTGGCTGATGAGAGTTTAGCTACCATACCAGTGTTATCTGCTCCATCCAGGCTAAGGCTTCCATCTTCCTCCTTTAGGTCAGGGAGCACGTGGCAGAGTGAGCAACTCTATTCCTCCCCTGGAACATCCTGCAGGAAAGGGAGGTGACAATCCAGGTGATAGCAAAACTCGCACTGGTTGCACATGACCAGGTCACCTTGCTTCTGGCAGACACGGCAGATAGTGTCACTGTCATCCAGGATACCTGGCCTACTTACTGGGGCTGAGGTAACCTCAGGAGCTACCATCTCCAAGCCTGAGCTGGTACTGCCACTAGGTGAAGTTAGACGAGGTCTCTGAGCACCAGGGCCTTCAGTCAGAGCCATCAACACAGGCTTGGTTTCAGGCCCCTCAGGGGCACAGGAGGGGCTCCAATAGCAGCTTCTGTCTCCTTCCTTGACTATGGCCATGCCAGGCAGGGGTGGGGCACGAAGGGCTCTTAGTGGCACAGACCCAGCCTGGCCAGCGGCTGCTGCAGCAGCACCACGTTCAATAACAATCAGATTGTAGTCCTCAGTGGTGCTTCCAGGAAAGACCTGGAAGACTGGTGGCTGGCTATCAGAGGTGAGATCCAGATCTAGGCGTTCAAGGCTCACATGTGGCACCTTCCTCATGAGGCCACTTACTTCTCCCTCACCAGAGTGGGACCGCTTCATGCCTCATACATGTGGCTCTGCACTTGAGTATGGATCATCTGACCCAAAGCCATAGCCCTCTTGTCCTTCCATGGGCTGGCTACTGCCAGAATCTTGCTTGCTTAGGTGGCCTGGGGCTCTTGGAGGAGCCATGGGCCCAGGATCCGTGGAGTTTGTACCAGGACGCTTAGCCACAATCTTTCCAAAGGCTTCAGCACTCTTGGTCCAGGTATTGAGATCCCACTGAAACTTCATCTCACCATGAGGCTCCACAGGATCCACAATCATTTTGAGGGCTTGATGCAGCAGGAAATAAATCAGCTTCTTAGAAAGCAAGAGGGCTGTATTGTTATTACTCTCCAAAGCCCAAGAGGCAAAGTGCAAAATGTGTTCCTGGTGCTTCTGGATTTTGGTCATGGTCCAGTGCTGGCACTCCAGATGTTCCTGCTGACCCTCAGTCACCTTCTGGGCATCATTGACCAGAACTCCCCTTGCTTATTCATCTCCTTCATGATCTGCAGAATGGCCATCTTGACATCAACCTCCACTCGCTTCTGCACATCAGACACCTGGCGGATGGAGCTTCGAACCTCCTTGGTGTTTTTCTGCAGTGTGGCATGTTTGTCCCCAAGACGATTCACCAGTGAAGCCAAGAGTTTATGTTGGTTCCTCACTGCATCTTCCAAGTTCTTGTGAGCACTGAGTTGGCAGTCCCGGCAAGTGAGCATGTCACAGCTCTCACAGAACAGCATAAGGGGTTCATGCTTGTGCACATTACAATAGACTGTTCTTTCTCTATCCCGAGTCCTAGCAGGACCCATGGAGCGCACAGTGTGATCCTTGGTGTATTTCACCCGCTGGTGAGCCTCCACACAGGTCTCACACAGTGGTTCAGAGCACTCCACATAATAGCTAGTGGCTGGGGCATTATCTTCACAGCTAGTGCAGTACTGGTTAGCATCCTGGGAATCAGAAGAGGCCTTACTGCCACTATCACACATAAAACAATTCTCCACGATGTCTTTGGAGTAGCACTGTTGTTTGCACACTGGACAATCCACTATAGCGCCGTCGCCCGCCGAGCCGCCATCCCTTGAATTATTAGCTGCAAGCGGGTGTAGCGGGGCCAAGGCAGGCACTACAGGTCAAATGCAGGCAGGGCAGCAGCCGAGGATCCTGCTCAGGGGTGGCACGCATCTTTAATCCTAGCACTCGAGGTAGGGTAGGAGAACCTCCTTTGTGCAGTCAGTACCGCCCTCATCTACATGGCAAGTCTCTGGCCATCCAGTTAGCCTTGTCCTGAAAGAGCAAAACTCATGCTAGCTAGTTTTATGTCAACTGCATACAACCTATAGTCATCCTGAGAGGATGGAACACTTAGAATTCCTCCAGACCAGGCTGTACTGTAAGCAGACAAACCTGTCGGCACTTTAGTACTTACTGACTGACGAGAGAGGGTCAGTCTACTGTGGGTGGTACTGCTCTTGGGCTGGTGGTCTTAGGTTCTATAAGGAAGCAGACTGAGCAAGCAAGCCGTGATGAACAAGCCAGTAAGCAGCACTCCTCCATGGCCTCTGCATCAGCTCCTGCCGCTAGGTTCTTCCTCCGCCCAAGTTCCTGCCCTGACTTCCTACAGTGATGAACTGTGATATGGAAAAATAAGCCAAATAAATCCCTTTCTCTCCAAGTCGCTTTTGGTTATGATGTTTCATCAAAGCAATAGTAACCCTAATTAGGGCAAAAATTGGTACCAGGACGGGGTATTTCCGTGACAGACCTGACCATGTTTTGGGAGGATTGTTGAAGGGTTTTGAAACTTTGGGATAGAAGTCATTGAGTGTTCAGAGCTCAATAGGCTGTTGGGGAGAAGCTCGGAAGGTTAAGAATGTTGAGAGCAATGTAGATAATGGAGGCCTGGGTTACAGAGTCTCAGAGGAAAGCAAAAACTACAAGGTCGTTTGTGCGAAGAATCTGTACTGTCTGGTTAGTTGGAGCTGAAGAATTTTTGGTGATTAACAAGATGGGGGTTGCATTGAATCTGTAGATTACCTATGGTAGGATGGCCATTTTTTTTTCTTTTTCTTTTTCTTTTTTTCTTTTTTTTCTTTTTCTTTTTTCTTTTTTTTCGGAGCTGGGGACTGAACCCAGGGCCTTGCGCTTGCTAGGCAAGCGCTCTACCGCTGAGCTAAATCCCCAACCCCTAGGATGGCCATTTTTAATAATCTTACCATTCCATATACACGGCAGATCTTTATATCTTCTGCTATCTTTCTACAGTGTCCTTAAAGGTTTTGTGGTTTTGTTTAATTTTCCTTTTCATACAAGTCTTTAATTTGCTTGGTTAGAGTTATCCTGAGATAGTTTATATTATTTGAGGTTATTATGAAAAATGTTGTTTCTCTAATTTCTTTCTCAGCCTTTTTGCCATTTGTATATAGGAAGGCTATTGATTTTTTTCGTTTTGTAGCTTTTGTGTCCAGCTACATTGCTGAAAGTGTTTATCAGTAGGAATTTCCTAGTAGAATTTGTAGGTCACTTATGTATACGATCATATCATCTGCAAATAATGATAGTTTGACTTCTTCCTTTCTAATTTGTATCCCCTTGATCTCCTTTTGTTGTCTTATTGCTTTAGCAAAGATTTTAAGTATTGTATTGACAATGTATTAAGAATGGACAGCCTTGTCTTACCGTTGATTGGTGGAATTGTTTTGAGTTTCTCTTACCATTCCATATACTCCATATATTCCATTTAAGTTGGAGTTGGCCATGGGCTTGCTGCAAGCTGCCATTATTGTGTTTATCATTAAAGGGGCGTTGGATTTTGTCAAAGGTCTTTTCTGCATGTAATGAGATGATCATAAGTTTTTTTTTATATCAGCTTGTTTATATTGTGGATTGTATTTATTGATTTTTGTATATTGAATTGTCCCTAAATCTTTGAGATGATGTATACTTGATCATTGTTGGTCCTTTTGATGTTCTTGGATTTGGTTCACATTTTTCTTTTTCCTCTGAGACAAAATTTCTTTGCATAGCAGTGGCTGTCTTAGAGCTCTGTAGACTAGGCTGGCCTTGAACTCAGAGAGAAATGCCTGCCTCTGCCTCTGACTCCTGAGTGCTGGTATTAAAGGCATGCATCACAATGGCACAGCTGGTTTGCAAGTATTTTATTGATGCTCTTTGCATAAGGGAAGTTGGTCTGTAAGTCTCTTTCTTTGTTGAGACTTTATGTGGTTTGGAAATCACAGTAATTGTGGCCTCAGAAAATAAATTGGGCCGTGTACTTTCTGGTTTTGTTTTGTGAAATAATTTGAGGAGTGTTGGAATTAACTCTTCATTGAAAGTCTGTTAGAATTAGGTGTTAAAACCATCTGCCCCTGCACTTTTTGGTAGGAAACTTTTAATGAGTGCTTCTGTTTCACCAGGGGTTATAGATTTGTTTAAGTTGCTTATCTGATCTTGTTTTAACTTGGTTAAGTGGTATGTATCAAGAAAATTATCCATTTCTTTTAGACAGGTTTTTAAAGTATGTCCTTATGATTGTTACATTTTCTTTGTGTTTATTGTTATAGCTCCATTTTCATTTCTAATTTTGTTCATTTGGGTATTCTCTCTCTACCTTTTAGTTAATTTGAATATGGTTTTGTCAGTTTTACTGATTTTCTCAAAGAACTTTCTTTCATTGACTAATTGTATTGTTTCTTTGTTTTTATTTTATTGAATTCAGCCCTGAGTTTGATTATCTATTACCATCTACTTCTTTTGGGTATGATTTTTTTCTTTTTGTTATAGAGCTTTCAGGTGTGCTGTTAAGTCACTAGTATGAGATCTCGCCACTTTTTTTTTCTTTTTTTTGGTAGACACTTAGCTAATTTAGCTTTTAGAACTGCCATTATTATAGCCCATAAATTTGGTATGTTATATATTAATGTTCACTCAATTATAGAAAGTATTTAATTTTTTAATTTATGTCTTGATCCATTTTTTATTCAGTAAGAATTTGGTTTCCATGAATTTTCAAGATTCCTGTTATTTCTTTTGTTGTTGATATCCAGCTTCGAGCACAGTGGTCAGAAAGGATGCAAGGTATTATTTCAATTTTCTTGTATCTGTTTAGACTTGTTTTGTGTCTTAGTATGTGGTTTATTTTGGAGAAAGTACCATGAGGTGCAGTGCAGAAGGTATATTCTTCTGTGATTGGGCAAAATGTTCTGTAAATATCTGTTAGGTTCATTTGGTTTATAATGTTTGTTACCTCCAGTATTTCTCTGTTTAGTTTTTGACTGGATGACTTGTCCATTGTCGAGAGTGGGGTACTGAAGTGTCCTAGCAACAGCGTGTGAGAGTCAATATGTGTTTTAAGCTGTAGTTGTGTTTCTTTTTAAATTTGGGTCCCCCATGTTTGGTGCATAGATGTTAAGAATTGTAGTGCCCTCTTGGTGGATTTTTCCTTTGATGAGTATGTAGTATTTTTCCCTATCTCTTCTTATTAGTTTTGGTTTGAAGTATAAGTTATTCAGATATTAAAATGTCTACACAAACTTGCTGCTTATGTTTATTTGTTTGGTATATCTTGTACATCCTTTTACCCCGAGGTTATGTCTGTTCTTGACACTGTTTCTTATATGTAGCAAAAGTCTGGATCCATGTTTTTCATTCTATGATTTTTACTGGGGAATTGAGGTCACTGATACTGAGAGTTGTCAATGAGCAGTGTTTGTTGATTCCAGTTATTTTGCTGTTGCTATGGTTTGTGTGTGTGTGTGTGTGTGTGTGTGTGTGTGTGTGTGTGTGTTTCATCGCCTATGCTTTGCTGGTCTTGGATTATTTATTCCCTATGTTTTTTTGGATATGGTTAAACCACTTTAGGTTGACGTTTTTCCTTCTAGTGCCTTCTCGGGGGTGGGTAGTAGATACTACTTAAATTTGGTGTGTGTGTGTGTGTGTGTGTGTGTGTGTGTGTGTGTGTGTATGTGTGTGTGTGTGTGTGTGTGTGTGTGTATGTGTGTGTGTGTGTTATTTCCACCTATTATGATTGAAAGTTTTCTGGGTATAGTAGTATGGGCTGGCATACGTGGGCTCTTAGAGTCTTATCTGTCAAGGTTCTTCTGGCTTTTAAAGTCTCCATTGAAAAGTTAGGTGTAATTCTAATAAGTCTGCCATTATACATTATTTGGTCTTTTTTCCTCTTATGGTTCTTATTATTCTTCCTTTGTTCCGTATGCTTGGTGTTGGATTATCATGTGCGGGGGACTTTCTTTTCTGGGCCAGTCCATTTGTTGCTTTCCATGCTTCTTACACCTTAGTAGGTGTCTCATTCTTTAGGTTGGGGGGATTTTCTTATATGATTTTGTTGATTTTCATTTTCTGTTCCTTTTTTCTGGGTTTCCTCTTTCTCTATTCTTTTTATTCTTAGATTTGGTCTTTTTACAATGTCCCAGATTTTCTGGATGTTTTGTGCCAAGGGTTTTTTAGATTTAACAGTATCTTTGACCTAGTTATTCATTTCCTCTCTTGAGGCTTCAATGCCTGAGAGTCTCTATTCCATCTCTTAGATTCTGTTGGCAAGGTTTGCCTCTGAGGTTCCTGTTCAAGTTCCAAAGTGTTTTTTCAAGATTTCCCTCAGTTTTGGTCTTTGTTGATCTGTGTTTACTTTTAGGACTTGAAATTTTTTTCATTCTTCCCACTGTTTATGTTTTCATAGATTTCTTTAAGGGGTTTGGTCATTTCTTCTTTAAGTCTTGTTCATATTCACACAGGCTGTTTTAAGGTCATCATCTTGTGCTTCAGCTCTGCTGCAGTACTCAGGGCCTGCTGTGATGGGCTGCCAGGCTCTCGTGGAGGGACTGTCCTGGCTGTTCCATGTTTACGGAGGCTACTCCTGCCCCGGAAGCAGATAGGTGAATTGTGTATCTTCACCTCTCCCTCAGTGCCTCTAAGTCCAGTCCTGCAGTCTTTCCTCAGCTCTGTAGCAGGTCATTTTCTACAGCCTCAGCCTCCCTGAGCCTGAGGGGAGACATCACCTTTAGAACTGAGCATTCTGAAGTTTTTTATTTGCATGTTGAGCTGTTGTGGGCCTTGGTTCTTCTACTGTAAGATTTTCTCTGATGAGTGTTGAAAGATGCACCAGTGTATAGGGATAGCAATAAGGCATGAGGAGTCATTTTAATGTAATGTCCGTTAAGCAGAATAGAAGTTTTCCCATATGGTTGAGTTTATAATCTTTAATTAGACTAGTAGTAAATTGCAAATTAAGGTGTGATATTTCCTCAATTTATTTCTGATTTTAAAGGAAGTATGAGCATAAATATTGGAAAGTGATAGTCATGTCTGACAAACAGTATAACTGGCATTTCTATACAGTATAGCTTTAGATCATTTATACTGTGGGTCTGTCTGAATGCTGTTTGTGGGTATTAATTACATGAATATTTTACTAATATCTATCTACCTATGGCTAGACTCCTGGGAGGAACTTTCCTTAACAGTCCTGTGACATATTTTTTTAGTCACTTTTTTGAATTTTTTATGTTTACATTTCATTTTATTTTTTGGCTGGTAGATTACTAAATCCATGAGAAGTGGAACTGTGGTCTTACTGAGCTGTGTTTAATAAATATTTATTTATTTGCATTGGACCACTGAGATTCAGCCTCACAAAATTCTTTACAAGTGTTAATACACTGATACTGGTATAACTGCTCATTTGTGTTGCTAAAGGGAACACCACAGACAGAGTAATGGGTAAAAACAGAAATTGGCTTGTTACAATTAATTGGGATTGAAAAGTCCAATAACAGTTTTCCAGTAGGTTTGGCAATTTTCATTCCAAGACTGTGCCTGCCTTTTGTGTTAGAATGAGGAAGTGAAGCAAGATCAAGAGGGTGAAAACCTACTCCTTTAGCTTTTTTATTGCCGGATTTTATTTAGTTATAATGATACTGTCTTACCAGATCCCATTAGCCAATTTGGTCCCATTTCTAGTACTGGCACAGTGAGAATTATTTCTAGTATAGGAATTCTGTGGAACATGTTCAAAAATAAAACCATAAAGGCTACCAAACCACCATAAACATTTCTGTATCTAATTAGAAGTTAGACTTGAAGATAGAGCCAAGCCTTAAACATAAAAACAAAAGGCATAATAATAGAGTTTATGTATTATACACCCACGCGCGGGCACACACCCACACACACCCCCCCCCCCACACACACACTTTTTGTTGTTGTTGTATTTTTGAGACAGGTTTTTTTTTTTTTTTTTTCCCGGAGCTGGGGACCGAACCCAGGGCCTTGCGCTTCCTAGGCAAACGCTCTACCACTGAGCTAAATCCACAACCCCTGAGACAGGTTTTTTTTTTTTTTCAGTGTTAGCCCTGGCTGTCCTGGAACTCACTCTGTAGACCAGGCTGACCTCAAACTCATATATCTATCTGCCTTTGTATCCTGAGTGCTCGGATTACAGGGATGCACTTCTGCTGAGCTTGCCTTGTACCTTTTAAATGCTCTCTTGCTTTTTATCTTCTTACAGAGTAAGAAAAAATAATCTATATTTAGCCGCCCAAATGGCAGTTCATGTTGGTCATGTTATTTTTGTTTTCATTAAATTTATAATCATTAAATTATTATATTATGTAACATCCGTATAATTAGAATTACAATTTGTTTCATAATTGCATTTTCTATAGTCATTTAAATTATGCTTAAATTAATTTATTATTCACTATTGAGTTAGTTGCTTTTGTGTTTCTGTCACAAGACACCTGATCTAAACAAGGGCAAAACCGATTTACTCCAGGTCCTTTGTCGTCTGGCTTCATTACTGTGGGCCTGGTAGGCTGAGCATTGTGATGGCAGGTGTGTGTCTGGCTATTAAACAATTACCTTTCAAATTGTGTAATATTTTATTAGTAGCATGTAAATAGCATGTATCAAGATTCACCTAAGAGACTACAATTAAGAATTAATTTTCCAACATTAATCTTACTCTGAGGTTTCCTATAGTGATGCATATTTCAAAAAGAATATTATTTACACTTTTTAATTTGATACTGGTTTCCGTGAATTGCATCGAATTTTCTCACAGGAGTGTTACAAATGCTGTTCTGTGGTTGGCTGTGCCCAGATGTTCTTACCAGTGTCTGTGTTAGTGATAGTTATCTCATTTGCCTGTTGCTGCCTGCACAGAGAGCAGCTGACACAGCAGAACTGAGACTGCTCAGTAACATGCACTGATGGACGTTCTCCAGAGGTGAGCAGTGCCTGTGCTCTAACTGCTAGTGCACACAGTGGACTATAAGATGTACACCAGCTTTACTCTGGGGATCTGACATTGCCATGTATGAGGAAGAAGGTGCCTACATGACTAGCCTCCAGTGAAAACTGTAGATGCTATTTCTGAGAAGCTTCTCCTGTAACCAACACTGCACATACTGTTAGAATTCACTGCTGCAGAATTTATGTGCATCCTGTGCTGTCACCATTATCCTTACTGCTAGAGGTCTCTAGGAACCTCATCTCATGCGTGCTTTCACTGGGATCAGACCCCTGGGTCTTTCTGTTGCTTTTGTTTTTGTTTCTTTTGGTGTACTAATTCTTAGTCATAACTTTGACTTTGGGTGTTTTTTAGTCCTGGCAAGTCACAGAAACTTTGGGTAGTTGTGGGGACTCTTAGAACACTGTATTTCACTGACTTCACTGAAACCTTAATGTCTCAAAGAAAGCACCAGCTGGTTTACACTATCTCACAGTCCAGTCACAGTTCCGTGTGCTGTTGACAGAGCTTACATTGAAATATTCATCTTTTTTGGCCTGGACTAGAAGGCCAAGCTAGTTTCTGCAAATACCTGGTACACCGGCAAGTATAACTGGAAGGTAGACTGGCTGTTGGTTGGAATGGAGGCCTGTAGCTTATGCAATATTAGCACCTTAAATGCTAGATAAGAAGTCAGATAACTAGACAGATCATTTTTATTTTTATTTTATATCTCGGACTACCTTATTTTTTATTAGAAAGAAAAATTGTACTGAATTCCCTATTTTTGCATGTATGTACATTGTATGTAAGCTGGTTATTATAAGTGAGAACACAGTGAAACCACTGAAATGTGCTACTCCATGAGTAGAAAGAAAGGTTTATTAAGGAATCAGACTGTTTACTGGGGTGTGGTAGGGGTCAGAGAGAACAGCAAAATGGTAGAAAAGCAAGCAGATTTTATATGTCAGCAAGGTTGATGTCTTTGAGCTAATACAGGCTATTCAGATTGACCAGGAACTAGATGTCCTTGCCTGAGGCAGTTGACCATTATGTGGATAAGGGAGGGACATTGTGATTTTCATTCTAATAAAGAAGCCTACCCACTTTCAGGCTTCTGTTTACCCAATAACAATCCTTCTGCTTACTTAGAGCCCCCTTCCATTTAGGACACTACCTTTTTGATGTCCTTTTTGGACCTAACTGTAATTTCTTTCATTTCTTCTCCAACTATCTTTTTCAAATCTTAAGAAACATGCTTTTATTCTTTGAATTGTTCTATGTGCATATATCTTTGGTTGTCTTATTAATACATAACATCCTTTCCTTGCTCTGGTATTTCTAAGATAAGCAGTGCATTGATTATATACTCATTATAGAGTGTCTGTTGTTCTCCCTCTTTAGTCTCAACCTTCTCAGGTTCATATTTTATTTGGAAACAAAAATCTGGCCAGCACATGAAGCTGAGGGCTAAGATGCACTCTACCTCTTGTTTCCTAGAAGAACTATGGGGGAAAGACTTCTATCTGTAGAGCATATTACAGGTTCTAGTCTGTGACTAGAGATTAATCTTACTTAATATAGAAACATTTCCCACATATTAGGAGAAGGATTTCTTGTTTACTCACTCCATTGCAGCTCCTGAGAGACCTTATAGTCCTTCCCTCTGAAGCCTGGGGAATCTTCAAATCTTATCTAGGAATAATTTGATCTTCTCATGTACAGATTCATTCAGTGCCCCTATGTAAGTGTTATTTGTTTATATTTAATACTTGTGTTTATATTTTAGTGTTGTTGTAAGAATATAAAAATAAAACGGTAATGTTGGTCTTTTACCCCGCTGGGTCTACACCTCGGTGCCCCAAGATATCTGCTAGATATCTTGGCGGAAACCCAGCCCAGCCGCACACTTTCCTACACTCAAACCCTCACATAAAAGGACACACAACACAATAATCTTAGATCCAATTGGTAAGATATAATTGCCCACTTAAACATACAAAGCCCGGTACTATCCATCCCTTGAGAACATTAATAACAACCTGTAAATACACAGAGCGGAATCTTAACGTCACCTGCCATCTTGTCCTGTCACAGCTTCTCAGCCCCTCTCTCCCTCTCCTCTCTCCTCCTCTCTCTTCTCTTCCTTCAGACTTCTCTCCCGCCCATCCTTCCTTCTCCTCCAATGACAGGCCTCCTTCTATCCTGTACCTGCCCCTCACCTGTACTTCACAAATTCAGTGGGGAAAAGGTTCTGATCAAGTCACCTGATTCCTGAGTATGTGACTAGGCAGCTGTCCTAGGGGCAGTGGAATTAGTACCAAAATACAGATAACTTCAGGGTAAACCACAACATTTTAGTATTTATAAGTGATAACTTTATGGAGGTATTACCTGTTAGAAAATAATTTTGGATACATTTTGTTTTATGTAAATAAAAACTGAAGTATAAATACTAATGATTTCATGCCCTTATGAATTAGCAAGCTTGAGAAAAGAAGAAAGAAATGAGAATAGGGGTCTACTGACTTCAAATCTCTCTGCTGGTCTTAATCTTTCCTAGATTCCTCTGGCTTTTAGGGACAGCTATGTGTCCATCTCTGTTTGGATAGTGAATTTGCTTCCTTCCTTCCTTCCTTCCTTCCTTCCTTCCTTCCTTCCTTCCTTCCTTCCTTCCTTCCTTCCATTGTCTTTTTACTTTGTCTTGGTTGAGTTAGCAGGATGCTATATACACTTGGCTTGCAATGGAGGTTGAATGAATGATATTAGGTTTGTTTTTGAAAATCTAAGGAAAACCACAAAACTCTTGTTTGAATCCATGTTTCTTTATTTTAATACTCTGTCTAAATGAATTCTTTTTAGCCTTTAGGTCTGAGTTCACAGTCTGTTTACCGTAATGGGACCAAGACCTTGCCTTAAGTCACTAGTGTTTTAGGTTTTGCTCTTACACATTGGATCCTGGTACTCCTACCACTTGTTTCACAGTAGCACAGTGGGCTGACAGCCTTTAACTCTTACCTCTCCTTGTCACTAGGTAGAATGATTTTGGTTGACTACTGTCTTGGTGCTACCTTATTATTACCTTGTAATAAGAAGTTTTGGGGAAAGTGTGAATGGAGCTGGGAAGGAGGGAAGACTGTGGTCTGGATATATTGTATGAGAGAAGAATCTATTTTCAATTAAAAGTTAAAATAATACCCCTTTTCAGATAAAAAAAGTAGTTGTTTTGGTCACCAGCTTTGGGTAGAACCCTTTAATTATACTCCTTAGGGAATTCCTACTCCCTCCTTTTCCACATTAGTGTGTACTGACATTGAGATTCTTAATGCTCTTTATTTGTGTATGCCATTCATTATGGAAATCCTAAACTACTAAGTAGACATATAATTGTTTGTACATAATGTTTTCATTCAGATTTTCTGTACTATTCTTATGACGTTGATAATTCAGAATCTCTTTAAAGCAATACATTCTCTGTTTTCACTTTGAAGGGGTGGTTCAGATCTGCCAGTCATTTCCAGATAGATAGTTGAATGAGGTAGGAGTATTATTATCTAGAATGAGGACATAGATTAAAATAAAGAGAGAGAAGGAGAAGGTTGGGGATTTAGCTTAGTGGTAGAGCACTTGCCTAGCAAGTATGAGGCCCTGGGTTCAGCCCTCAGCTCAGCTCTAGTTAAGAGAGAAAAAGGGAAGGGGAGAGGGTGGGGGATGGGGAGAGCGAGAGGGAGAATATATTTAAGATCGGGGGGAGGGGGGGGAGGCTTGAGGAACCGGAGTATTTACTGTAGGAACATATACTACAAAGAGACTGACCTTGGAGCCTTCTGGATAGAAGGAAATGAGGGAGTCTGCCGTCTACAGCAGAGCAGTAGATATGGCTTCATTCCCCGTGAACACTGCTGTCAGATCAGCTACAGGGAGGACAAGGTTAGTGCTGGGATAGTGCAGGGTTAGAGCCGTGCTGCTCTTAGTAAGACAGGCTTTAAAGGAGGGCAGAGATGGAAACCAGACTGTCTGGCTTAAGGGGCAATTCAACAGGAGCTAATGGCGAACCCTGACATGAGTAGTTTGGAGAGAAAAGGAAAGGAGTAGAGGCTGGTGGAGCTGTGAGAGCCCTGTGTGGGGTTGTTACTTTCTCCAAGTGAGACAGGCTCGAGCTTGTTTCTGTATCAGCACGGAGGATTTAGTTAAGAGAGCAAAGTAGGAAAGGAATGTTTGATAGTGCGGTAGTATGTTTCTCAGGCTGTAGGAAGGACAAATGAGGGCACTTTGAACATTCTTTCGGGTCACATGCTTTCATTTGAATGTCTACAAGGGGACTTTGTCCCTTTTAACTTTATTCTTCTTTTTTTGTCATTCTAACCATAGTAGCTTGTACCTCATTGCATAATTTGCATTTGTGTCCCCTTATGATCAGTGATGCCAGCATCCTTTTGAGTTTCATCATTTGAGTTTCTTCAGGTGTTTGTCCTTTCCTGGGGACAGTTTTTATTGTTGAGATGCAAGACTTTTAAAATATATCTAAAAAGTCCTTGTCAGATTTATGTATCACAAATATTTATTTCAGTTTCCACCTTGCTTTGCATTTATTAATGTTAGCTTTGAAGAACATGTTTTTAACTTTAATGAAGGCCAGTTTGCTCCATTTTTATGGTTTATATTATGACAATGATTTTTCATTAGTACTGAGCTTGATTGCTTTGTGTTTTTGTTTATGTAAAATTTGTGGGGTAATTTTTAATGTGTGTGTGGGTATACATTACATGTGTCACTATGTGTATGTAGAGGTTGGTTTCTTCCCTTTACCATGTCCTGAGGCCCTGGGGATCAAACACAGATTATTGGGCTTGGGAGAAAGTGCCATCTATTACTTAGTAAGCCATTTTGTTAGTTCATTTGTATATTTATTAGATACTCATGCCTTGTTTCCAAGTAGCTTGTAAGTTGCAGTCATATATGAAAGGGCCTACTAATGAGATGTTGGTATTTGTTTTGAATCAGTGACTGTAACTTTAGAGAATCATATTATTTTCTGGTGATATGTAAACCTCTAACTATAAGTTTTTTGGAGTACATTATTCAGAAATGTTCTGCATAACCACAATGAGAGTAGGCTGTGCGCAGCAGTGTATGCACTGTAGACTCCATGCAACAGCTGTCACAGTTGGCAAAGTCGTCCCAGAGAAGTGCTGTATTAAATTGGTCCAGTGGACACAATTAATTCAGAAAAAGGAGCTGTTTGCATGACAGGCATGCTTGGCTTAGTTAGGCAGCTTTATGATTATGTACCTCAATTATGGGGCATGGTGGATAAAACTGTCTCTGCTTATGAAAAGATGAGGAGTGCACAGTATGAACAGATGGCAAGAATACTTGACTTTCTAATATCCTGCCATATTACTAGTAATTTTTTTTTTTTTGGTTCTTTTTTTTTGGAGCTGGGGACCGAACCCAGGGCCTTGCGCTTCCTAGGTAAGCGCTCTACCACTGAGCTAAATCCCCAGCCCTAGTAATTTTTAAAGAATTGGGATTTTTTTTGTATAATTTGAGAAATACCCTGAATATAAATGGAAGAAATTTAGATGAGCTAAATCTGGAGAAGGATGACACTAAATTATGTTTCATAGCTTTTGGAAGTTACTAATAAATTTCATTGTTGCTTATAATTGTTATATAAACATGCAGGTAGTCTTTGCAGTTCTTAACTTTTACTGATATTTATTATAAAATATAATACTTTAAGGTATTTTGCTTTTGTGGCCCATATATTTCTCTCTGAGAACATATATGAAAACATATTACACACATGCATACACACACACACACACACACACACACACACACACACACACACACGTGCCTTCATGTAGGCACATGCACAAAAGCAGCCCATATAAAGCCATGACATTTCTAGCTACTTTTTGGTATTCTTGCTAAGTATGTATGTCCCAAGTCAACTTGAAAGTGACTCTTTTAAAATTTATTGAACCAAAAGCAGATAGGTTATATTCTATAATTTATAGAAAAATTAAAAATTTATCATTTCCATTTTCTAGAGGTTTAGTCTGAATCTCTGAGATAAAATTAGACCATTTTATGTTTTATCAGTGTTATAGCATCTGTTTTAAAGTGATCAATACTTCTGGCCTATATTGAAGTAGTAAAGGAATGTTTATTCTTAAGTTCAAATTCAGATTCAGATGTATTGCAGAAACTCTAAATAGTCAAGAATGAGTGCGTGATAAGCTTTTGAGATATGAATACTTTGAGGATGAAAGGACTATAGTTAAATTTACATTAGCACTAGCAAAGTCATGGATCTTGGAGAACCTACAACCATCACCTCCCAAAAGAGCACAGTCCCTAACTACACTCCAAATATTTGTCTTTATACTGACAGATAATTTTTCACCCATAATTAAGGACACATTTATTTGCAACAGATGGAGATCATTATAGAAAATCAGAACACATAAAGATGCAGAGTTTTGTCGCCTAGTCTCTACATCTGAAATACAGCTCAGGGATTGTTGCAGAAGTGGGAGTGGAAAGATAGTAGGCGTTAGTGGGACAGGGAGTTTGTTGTGAGGAATATTAGAAGTGACACCCATGAAGTCTCACCTACATGACTGCCTAAACGCGACCGGGGTAAGGATGGTGTCAGTGGACGTGCCAAAGTGGTCAGGGACAGGGGCAGTATCACAGGGCCTCCACCCTGCACAAGAGCTGCAGGCAACCATGGAATGCGGAGAGTGGGAGAAAGGGAGAGATCGTCTTTCTCAACAGAGAGCACACCAAATGGATATCCAGTACCAAGTGACCAGCTTTGAAAACACACACAACAGAACAACCAAGGTACACATGGTGGTGGGGGGTTAAAAGAGGAAAGGGGGCAATGTTATAGTTATATTAGTTCAAGAAATAAAAACATTAGCATTGTAGCAGTCAGTTGTCACTGAATGACTTTTCAAACACTATATACCTGGAATAAAAGTTTCCAAGGGGGGTTGGGGATATAGCTCAGTGGTAGAGCGCTTGCCTCGTAAGCGCAAGGCCCTGGGTTCGGTCCTCAGCTCCGAAAAAAAAGAAAAAAAGTTTCCAAGGTAAACTTTGGTAAAAAAGGTAAAAAACTTGGTACCCAAGAAGATGACTACTCTGTGTTTTTCATAAGTTTATCAAGGGAATGAACACGTTTTTAGAACTTAGCAATTAAGGGGATTTTTATAAGTGAGCCTTATAATCACTAGGGACATAACACTGTTCAATTTTTCCTATAATGCATCAGCTAGAACTGAGTATTAGGTTATGAAAAACATGTTTGTTTTGATTTTGTTTCAGCTTTGCCACCAGTATTGTCTGTGGTGTTTTAAAATTGTATTTTGATATTAAAAACAATTTGTTTAGTTACACCATCATCAATTTTGCTAATATTGCTCAGTTTGGGGAAAAGGACTAGATTTAAAAAATAGTTTCTAGTAAGTTTTGAATGCTCCTTTTGTATTTTAGATTTGAAGTGTGCTTAAATTTGCCTGTAAGGAGGTCCTCATAGATACTACTTTAAACTATTTTTCACCTAAAGGACAAAAAATAAAATCAAGTAAATAATGAGACTTAATAATTTCTAGGTCATCTTAGTCTAAAAGTTGGTTAATAAAATATGTGTTTAAGAAATATACTCAAGGGAGGAGGTAGGCTTAAAAAAATAAAAAAAATATACTAAAGACTTTATTGATCTGTTTCCCAGTTCTTAGAGTTATACCTCAGGTAGCTGCTGTGGATGTGTCCTGTGTCTTCTGATCTTTCTCGAGTTCCAGTTACTGTTATATTTTAGACACACACACACACACACACACACACTCTCTCTCTCTCTCTCTCTCTCTCTCTCTCTCTCTACTTGGTCATTTCTTATTTTCCATACATGTTTACACTCAAATGAAATTTAAGTTCATTATAATATAATATTTCTGTGCTTTCTGGTATTGTATTATATAAGCAGTGACCTGGACTTTTAAATGGATCATCCAGAAAGCAAAATAAAAATGATTGGGTTGGTAGAAAAAAACTTTAAATGTAGCTTTTGATTCTTTAATAATACAAGAGAAAGACTTTCTGAACAGAACACCGATGGCTCAGGCATTAAGAACAATAAATGGAACATCAAGAAACTACAAAGCTTCTCTACAGTAAAGAACCCCATCATTCAGACAAAGTGGTAGGCTACAGAATGGGGAAAGATTTTTTTTTTTACGAACTACACATCTGACATAAGGCTAATACTCAAAATATATAAAGAACTAAAAAAGCTGGAGACCAAGAAATTGAGTACAGATCTAAACAGAGAATTCTTAAAAGAAGAAACACAAATGACTGAGAAACATTTAAAGAAGCATTCAGCATCCTTAGTCATCAGGGAAATGTAAACCAAAACTGCTTTGAGATTTCACCTTACACCCATCTGAATAACACCAAAAACAATAAAATAAATGCCACTCATGCTGGTGAGGATGCAGAGTTAGGGAAACACTCATCCACTTCTGGTGGGAGTAAAATGTATACACCACTATAAATCGGTGCATTGTTTCCTCCAGAAGCTAAGAATTGTTCTACTCCAAGATCTAGCCATTCTACTTTTGGGCATACACCCAAAGGGCACTTGATCATACTACAGAGACACTTGCCCAACCATATTCATTGCTGCTCTATTCCTTATAGCCAGAAATTAGAAACAGCTTAGATATCCATCAATGGATTAGTAGATAGAGAAAATATTTATACACAATGAAATATTACTCAGAGGTTAAAAAAAAGAATCATAAAATTTGTAGGCATGGAAATGGAGAAGAGCCTGAGGAAAAGAAGGTTCAGTGACAGGTCCAAAGTGGGATCCAGCTCAAGGGGAGTCCCAAGACTTGACATCATTACTGAGGCTATGGGGCGTTCACAAAAAGGGATCTATCATGACTGTCCTCCAAAGACCCAACAAGCAGCTGAAAGAGTCAGATGCATATATGTGCACCCAACTAATGGGCAGAAGCTGGTGACCCCTCTGGTTGAATTAGGGGAAAGCTGGAAGAAGCTGAGGAGGGCAACTCTGTAGGAGGACCAGCAGTCTCAAATAACCTGGACCCCGAGACCTGTCAGATACTGAGTCACCAACCAGGCAGCATATACCAGCTGATATGAGGCCCCCAACACACATACAGCAGAGGACTCCTGGGTCTGGGTTCAGTCAGAGAAGATTCTCCTAACCCTCAAGAGACTGGAGGCCCCAGGGAGTTTGGAGGTCTGGTGCAGAGGGTGAGGTGGGGTGTAAAGTTCTCATGGAGACAGGGTGGGGGTGGGGAGGAGGAATGGGATGTGGAGCAGTTGTAGGGTGGGCCAGGAGGGGAATAAAATCTGTAGTGTAAATAAATAAATAAACACAATTTAAAAATCCTATAAAAAGTAAAATTTGCGGGCAAATGGTTGGAGATAGAAAAAAATTATTGAGTGGGATAACCTACACTCAGAAGGACAAATATGGTATATATTTCTTATATGTTGGTGTTGGCTGCTAAGTCTTTGATAAGCAAACTTTAATCCTCAGAGGTTAGGTGTAGAGTAAGGGTCTGGGGAGGGAGGGAAGGATAGATCTCCCTAGGAAGGGGAAATAGAATAATTAATTTTGGATGGATACGGAGGGTGTGCTGGAATGGGAGAATTAGAAAGAAAGGGGAAGCTAAGAAAGAGATGAGGGAGGGAATATAAGAAAGAACAGCTAAAACTAAGGGCCATCAGAGAGGTTGTATGAAAACCTGATTGAAGTATATGTATGTATGAAGGTTATCTAAATGAAGTAAGCAAATAACTGGGCAGATGGAACGCCACCTGAATATCTCTTATCACCATGAAGCTCCCAGCACTAGGAATGGGTTACGTCTCATTGAGTTGTTGGCCAAAGGGGCCCCAAACAACATAAGCTATTGCCAAGACAACTGGTTGCTCTCCAGTTAACCGTTGACAGGGTCCAGTTACTGAAGACAACATCTATACTAATTAACGAATTGAACACTGGAGCTGGTACCTATGTAGAACGTTCTCACCTAGAGAGTAGTCTTCATGGTGCTGAACGGTACTTGGCACACTGGCAAAGGAGAAAAGTAACCACCAATCCAGCTACAAAACCTGTGACCGATTAAGAATGACATTCCTGCAAGATATATTGGTATAACAGTGGCACAAAGCTTGTGGGCATAATCAATATGTCATTGGATTTAAAGGCCACCCATGAGGTGGAACCCATCCTTAACAGTGCTCAGATGACCAAGAACCTGATACTGGATAGGTCAGGAACCTAAAGGAATACCAAGTACCACTGTTCTGCTGAAGGAATGTAGCAATAAAATGATTCCTAATTACATTCTGCTATACCGTAGGTCAATGCATTGCTCAGGTATCATCAGAGAAGCATCTTCCTGCAGTAGATGAGAATAATTAAAGACCCATAGCCACTCAATGCAGAGAGTGAGAGACCTTGGAACACTGCCTTAAACAAGATGTATTCATCAAATCCTTCTCCCTTGGGGAAAACTAAACTTTCATTTACAAATGGTTATCAATTGGAGAAAACTTCTGGGTTAGCGGTGAGGCCATGTGTCAGCTTCTTTTAGCTCTAGGACCCTAACTGGTTCAGACTCATGCAGGCACCATACATGCTACCTCAGTCTGAGTTCATATGTGTATTCATCCTGTTGATTTACAAGGCCTTGTTTTCTTGCTGTTCTCTGTACCCTCTGACTTCTACACTCTTTCTGCCTCATCTTCCACAGGCTCCCTGACCTCTGAGGGGAGAGATTTGATGGAGACATGTCATTTAGGACTGGGTGTTCTGAGGTTTTCCACGTTCTTCTGTATATT
Organism: Rattus norvegicus; assembly: GCF_021556685.1. Taxonomy (NCBI): domain Eukaryota; kingdom Metazoa; phylum Chordata; class Mammalia; order Rodentia; family Muridae; genus Rattus; species Rattus norvegicus. Next base: position 44,827,259 of record NC_141551.1, on the reverse strand, counting down.
CTTTGACTGTGGGCCTCTGTATTTGGATATAATGGTGTCAGTTTTCTGCGGGGGAGATAAGGAGATGACAGTACTCAGGATTGAGTTGAGGGCTTCCTGCATGCCCACTAAGGGCTGACACTGAGCTGTATGTATCCTTAGTCTCATGTGAGTTTTGTTCCTGTTTTAAGCTACTCATTGGGTCACTTGAGCACTTTCCCATGTGAAATGCGTGCTTGTCCTTACTGGAGCGTATGTAGAAGTTTGTATGAATTATGGGTAGCCTTCTTTCTCAGATATCTTTTTTGTAGCTGGACTCTTCTGCTGTTCAATAGTAACCTAAAGATGTGTGCAAAGGTACTAATATGCCCAGTATTTCTAAAGTTGCAATTTTAGGAGGAAGCTGAACAGTATTTAAAATATAGATTTCATAATTCTAAATTTAAGATGAAAATTAGATTTTATGACTTTGCTTTTGGTTCTAGGTGCAGTTAAAAACGAGCATTTGTAGTCAGTATGTGATTCGGATGCAGCCAACCAACAGGTGCCTTTCTACCCTGGAATGTGCTGCTGCTGCTCTCTCTGTCTTGGAGAAGAACAGTTGCATACAGGAGGTATGTGAGAGCCAGAGGTTTAAAGTAGGCTAGCTTAGGCTAGCTTTTGTTGAGCAAATTTAGACATGCATAATTGTAAATTGTGTAAGTCAAATGACAAGTGGAGTATATCTGCAGTAGATATTTATGGGCTTTTGTAATCTTCTTCCCCTCTGGTATTTTACTGTGTTAGTTTAGCATTCCAGATTGCATTATTTAAATATTTCCACTAAGCTGTGCAAACAGCATTTTTAATATGCTAAGTAGCCCAGCATTCAATAGAGGTTTTGGGCTGGATTTTTCCTTTACTATTTCTTACTTCTTTTTGTAGTAGTTTGTATTCTCTAGTGATCAATTCTTTTCTTTTTAATTAAAAGAACATTCTCCAGCAACATTACTTGTTTGCATTGGTGCCATTATTTGAGGAGATCTGCTAACATTCTCTTTACTTTATAAAACTTGCTTAGAGTATAAAATAGGTACTTGTATGGATAGAAATGCCCATAGAATATAAAAAGGATATAAAACCTATAATCAGCATTATATTGAATTCCCATAAAATTCTAATGATTTTTTTTACATATATAAGTAATAATCTTCAGCAGAGAATACCATTTCAGTGAGCTTAGTAGATTCTCAACTTTTTGGGACATTATTAGAAACTTTGCACTTAAAGCAAAAGGAAAGTATCATAAACAATTTTAAGGTGGGTTATGAAAAATAAGAGAATGATTATTTCTTACTCAGGACAAAAAAGTCAGAGGATGACAGTTATAAACAAATGAAGTTGATAACCCCTCCAACACACATGCTCCAACCCAGGTACACACATGCATGCATGCACATACAACACTCTTCTTGCCTCTCCTTTCTCTCATTGTAAAGTGTCTTTACTGCTCTGCGACAATGCTTTACCCATGAATAAAACTTTAGCCATGAATACAACCTAGTGTAGAGTAGCTGGAAGCCACAGAGACATTAACCTTGAAGGAAATTAACAAAGAGACCTCCGGGAGCAGAACAGTTGATGAGTGAAGGGAACCAAGAGTAAGTGCTTTGCCTCTCCAGGGCCCTGAGCTATAGAGACTGAGAGTTGGAGGCTCTCTTCTTTTGATGGAAGTTGTGTTTCATGACAAGGCTTTCTCTGGATGTGTGCATAGACTGTTTCAGCTAAACAGTTTAATTCCCCCACGTTGTCTTTGAGAATAACAGCAATCCTAGGTCTGAGCTTTGAATGATCAGGATGGCCCAGACACGTCCCTTTCTTCTTTACCATTGCCTTCCTCTGTCTGTGTTACTTTATTTACATTTGTTCACTATTTTTTTTCTTGATGAAACCAGAAACATTCCTGGATGACAAGGAGCTGACATTGATTTCTGCTAAGTTAGCTGTCATGGTTTATGATATGATATCTTAAAATAAAAGAGGAATCCTTATCATAAGTACAGAAGACTTAGATAACTAGGTCATAGGCATAGCATCTGAGAGTAGCAGTGGCTGACATACATGTGGTGGGATTGCACATGTTCCTCCTAACGGACGATGGATTGAACATAAACTTTCATCATAACAGTGAGGACCTCGAATCTTTATTCTGTTTACTTCAGCCTTCGGGGATAATCAAATCACAGTGGCCAGGAATAGAGAAACAATGTCTCACAGTCATACTCATGACTTAGGTAATTCTAATATGATTGGTCATAGTATGAAGGGGACATATGTGTAATGAAATGTCTTAAGTTACTTATTATAGAAAAAAATTTTCTCCCAATTTATAGTATAAGTTATTTTATTGGAAAGTGAACCTTAAGGTCAATCTATTAAAAATTAGTTACAAAAAATAAGTAGCACACTTCTTTCTGGAACACAGTTGCTGTCTTTTATGACAAAGGGTGTATTTCTTTCTTTCCTGGGAGAAAAGCTATGGTGTATTTCTACTAGAAAACCTTGAGAAACTATTGGAAAACAGCAAATTATTGTATGCCTTCATTCCATAGACATCAGACTTCTAAGAATTAACAGAATTGATATAACATTGATTTTCAGTCTTCAGTTCATACCCATTCTTTATGCTAGAGCAGCTTCCAAGCACAGGAAGTAGCAGGAAGTGAGAGACTGTAGGAGTCCAGGAAGGAACACAGAACAGGCTCTTAAGTCAGTTTGGATTTGACTTTACCACCTATTGTCAGTATGGCTTCCTGGGGCAGATGGCATAATCTTTCTTTGTACTTGTTTTTCCCTTTAAACTTATGAGAGAACTTTCCTTAATATTTCTCCATTACTAAAAAAAAATTACCCTACTCTTGAGTGAGATATATTGTCAGTACAAGCACCTTTGTCTCTCTTGTGCCTCTCAGATTTGACTGTGGATCTATAGAAGTTTAGATTACAACCTGATGAGTTTATTAGTCTACTACAATATTCACAACAGGGCCTTCACCTTCTGGTTTATTTTTGTTTCAAGGTCTTCTTTTATGTGGGAAGTTTTACCTTACAGAATTTCAAAGAGAGAAGTGAAAAAAGCTTTTAGCTGCATGTAAATTTAAGGACCTTAGCTCTGTTCAGCATCCGTGATTGCTAAGAATGGCCACACACATGGAGACAAAAGGATTCACATTACACTCATTTACCCCAAGTAAACATTTTGAAACACATGTGTTTTATAAATAGGATTTTTCTTATGTACTCTCACCCAAGCTGGTAATTTTTCTTTATATAGAAGCACTATCATTTATTGAACATCAAGTAGAAGTTTCAACACTGTAATTGTTGGGGTCCAGTATGGCATCTTACTGTTTATTATGATAACTGTATTAGGTGGACCTTATTTACTTATCTTGAAGCACATAACTAGTATGCGATAGTATCATTAAGGTCGGCTACAGTAAATTAAAATGGTATAATTTTGTCTCTCCCCATGCTGCTTGTCTAGTGGGGAGTGCTCAGAGAACCTCTGCTCTACCTCAAAGTCATTTCACTGGCATAAAGACAAGGCACGAAAAATAGTAAATTCTGCTTCACTTGTAATGCTTCCACCCAAAGATGACATACAGCACTTGAGGTCATATTTCATTAAGTAAGTCATATTTCATTAATTATGTTGCTCTGATAAGTTACTCTGAACAAAAGCAACTTAGAGAGTTCAACTTAAAGATGGCAGTCATCACTGAGGGGATCAGGGCAGAACTCAAGTAGGGATCGAAGCAGAGGCCATGGAGGAGCGCCTCTTTGCTGGCTCTCACACTGTCAGTCGTAAACTTAACAAGCTTTCTTACACACTTCAGCATCCCCTGCCCAGACCGTGCTATCACCCGCAGTGGGCTGGCACCTCCAATAGCAATTAACAGTCAAGACAACCCAGCACAGGCAGTCTGACCTGGACAGTTCTTCAGTTGATGAATCTAGACTGTGTCAGGTTGACAATAAAATCTAAGTAGGACAGTGATCATGGCTAACTTCTAACGGGATAAAAAAATGTGAACTGATTTTTTACCAAGACAAAAGATGACTTTATTATTAGTGGCCACCACAGAGATGAAATGGGGATCTGGTTTAGTTCTTTCTAAATTTGATAGTCTTATCTTTGGATATCAAAGTTGGAGGTATTTGGCCATAAAGAGCATTGGCATCATCTGTCTATGAAAAGCCTAATGGACGTCAGAAGATGAAGAGACTTTTCAGTTGCTTCTATTTGTTTACAGTCTTGTTCATGTTTCCGACAGACCTGGCGTTTTATCATCCAGTCTGTACATGGGGTTGCCTATTAAGTAACATACATACATTTCTCTACTTCCTTTCCTGTCTTTCTTATGAAAGAAATAATGAAAACATACCTAATGGGTGTTTTGCAATAGTAAAGTGTGCACTAATGCTGTGTAGAGGTGTCTAAAATGTTTGCATGGTGGCTTGAATATGTTTAGTCCAGGGAGTGGCATTGTTGGGAGGTATTGCCTTGTTGGAGTAGGTGTGGCCTTATTGGAGGAAGTGTGTCGCTCTGGGCATGGGCTTTAAGACCCTCCCAGTAGCCTGGAAGCTAGTCTTCTCCTAGTGGCTAGAACTCTCAGCTCTTCCTGCACCATGCATGCCTGGTTGCTGCCATGTTTCAGACTTGATGATAACGCACTAAGAACCTCTGAACCTGCAAGCCAGCCCAAATTAAATGTTGTCCTTAGAATAGCTGCCTTGGTCATAGTTCACAGCAGTAAAACCAGGAGTAGAATATTGCTGTGATAGGCCTGACCATACTTTTGTTTGGAGGAATGAGGATTTTGTGACTTTGGAAGCAGTGGAATGCTTTAAGTGAGGCTTAGTGAGCCATCCACGTAGGAATAGGGAAGACATTGGTGTTGAGGGTGATTTGAATTGTGCGTACCTGGTCTAAGAGGTTTCAGTGGATAAGAACTTCAGTATGTGGTCACTGTTTTTGTAGTATTTTGGAGAAGAATGTGGCTGCTTTTTGATAATTGTCTGAAGAGTCTACCGAAGCTAGGGTAAAGAGATTTATCTTGATTGCATAGACAAAGGAAGTCTCAAAATAGCCCAGCACAGATTTTGTTTTCTGGTTTAGTCTCATGAAGAGCATTCTGATCAAGCATAGCAAGCCTAGATAGAAAGAATACAAAATATATAGTTTAAGTATCAAAGGGGCACCAGGACGTGAAATGGAGCCAAATCCTGTGTTTAAGGAGATAAACAGACCAAGGGGGTGGTGATTTCAAGGCAAGATCCCACCCAGCTAAGCTTATTGCTTAAGCTTGCAATTGAACAAGGAATAGTTGCGTCATGTTATGTGTATTTACCTGGTTATTGTTTTCATTTGGACTTTTAATCTGGAATAAACTATAACCTAGAAATGGATGGCACACTTGTGATCCAGATCTTGAGGCTGGAAGACAGGCTGTTGTTCCAGACCTTGAGGGATAGTGGCCATGAAAAAGCTCAGGCCCAGGTATGGTGCTGCACACCTTTAATCTCAGGAGACAAAGACAAGAAGATCCCTGAGTTCAAGGTCAGTCTGGGACCAGAGCAAGTTCTAGTTGAAGAAAAGCTTAAGTCCAGGTGTGATGATATGGCCTTTAAATCCAGCATACAGGAGAAAGAACCATGCAGATCTCTTAGTCCAAGGTCAGTCTACAGAACAAGTTTTAAGGCAGCCAGGCTTAGGAGTCAGAAAACAGAAAGCTGGTAATAGAATAAGGGGCACCATGCTCCAGCCCCAGCAAAGAGCAGAGCTCTGCAACTTCAGCCATGTGGCTCTGACTTTAGAGTCAAGAATTGAAGGGCTACAGTGACAATTGATGCTGGTTAGCTGGAGCTAAGAAATTAGTGGTGATAAAGAAGAGACCAGCATCACTGAGGTGAAATCTTCTGGGAAGTGTTTTCTGAGAGCACAAAGAAACTGTGTTTAAACCTCCTGCTGCAGTTGGACTTGGTAATGTGTAAGAGTCACCCAGGTGCTACTGGTTTGGAAGGCATGAAGGGGTCAATGAGAGCAACTGAGGCTGGGCAGTGTAAGAAGTCAGGGAAGGGCATTGATGAAGGTGCAGCCTCAGTTGCAGTTGATGGCCTAGAACTGAAGGATTCTTGCAAAGAAGTTGAGGCTTAGCACCATAATGGGAGCCTATAAGAGGCCATTGGTGAAGCCTAGTTGCAGAGAAAGACTCCAGCCTATTAGAGATGTCAGTATTATGGGATGATCACCAGGAACAGCAACAGCAATGGCGTAGAGTCAACCAGAGCCTAGAGTGCTACAGCATGGAGAGCTGGAGAAGTGACTGAAGCCCTTTTGAGAAGCCTAGAAGATCGTGTGTAGATTCCAGATATTGGAACAAGGAACTGTGAAGTTGAAAGTCAAAGTTGTCTTGATCCCAAAGTTGTTGGATATCCCAAGATGTTAGAGATGCCAGAACTCTGGGATACCTGCTGAGAAAAGCTGCTAAGTGGGAGTGGAACCAACCCCACTTAACGAAGGCTAGATCTGCCAACAGCAGTCAACAAGGACGAAAGGAGTTGGAGGTCTGAAGAACTCTTTGACACTGGCCATAAAGATGTGGAGTTTGGAATTTGCCTAGATGGTTTTCTGACTTACTTTGGTCCAGTATTTTTGACTTTATATGGGATTATAGTTAAGAGACTGCATTAATCTCAGAAGAGCCTTTGAATTTGGGACTTTTAACATTGTTGAGAGTGCTATAGACTAGGGGTACTTTTGAAGTTGGATTAAATAATGTATTTTGCATTTTGCTATAGATGAGTATGGTCCCCATAAACTCATGTGTTTGAACAAGCCTATCAGGGCCAGAGAATGGAATGTGTTGGTTGGAATATGCTTGGTCCAGGAAGGTGTGACCTTGTTGGAATAGGTGTCATGTTGTAGGTCATGTTGTTGTGTCACTGTGGGCGTGGGCTTTAAGACCCTCATCCTAGCTGCCTGGAAGCCAGTCTTCTCCTAGCAGCTTTCAGAAGCTAGTAGAAGTCTCAGCTCCTCCTGTACCATGCGTACCTGGGTGCTGCCATGCTCAGATAATGGACTAAACCTCTGAACCTGTAAGCCAGCTCCAGTTAAATGTTGTCCTTATAAGAGTTGCCTTGGTCATAGTGTGTATTTACAGCAGTAAAATACTAAGTAAAAAAACTAAGACAATTTGTCTATTTCTTTATTGGTCTGTATCAATAAGGGCTATGTGTGACACCATATAAAAACAGAGGCAGTGATTAAATCAAAAAATTTTTTAAACTTATTCTCTAAATACAACATGCTGAAGTGGGCAGTCTTAAGTTATGAATGGAGCTTGGAAAGGATGTTAAGAACCCAGATTTTCGGGGTTGGGGATTTAGCTCAGTGGTAGAGTGCTTGCTTAGCAAGCACAAGGCCCTGGGTTTGGTCCTCAGTTCCAGGAAAAAAAAAAAAAAACAGATTTTCAGGCTGGAGAGATGATTGAACGGTTAAGAGCATGGATATTCTCCCAGAGCACCCAGCTTTTATTTCCAGCACTTATACAACAGCTCATAACTGTCTGGACCTGATCCCAGGGGATCTAATGGCATCTTTCTGCCCTGTGGGTACATAGATACTCATGTAGACAAAACACCTACACACATAAATAAACACAAAGGCACATGCTTCTAGGACCATCATCCTTTGTGTTTAGTTTTAATCTTCATGATTATTGCTGACTGATCATGATAATTGTCCCACCTCTAACAATCATGTTTTTGACAGGAGAGGGCAGAAACGTATGCTGCCTAAATTTGTTGGCTTTCAGTGCTTCTGAAAGCCTCATTCCATGAGACTTTTATTTACCTGTCGCTACTCCTTGTTTTATTAGTAGATGGGCACAGTGCCTTCATGAATGCAATTTGGATTTTATTAATAAAGATAAAAATAATGGGTAGGAAGAAGCATTACAGAGACTGCCTTCGTTGTAAAGCAAAGCCCCTTCTACCATGTGTTTTGTATATGTGGGGGATATTGTTTCCACACAGATACTTTGAACATTTTCTATTAGTTTATCCCTTCTTAAAAATGATTCTTTAATGGTCTTTTCAACCAAAACCTGTGCTATTATTATTTAAATGGTTTTGACAAGGAGCCTTACATCCAAAGAATCTGATCCAAAAATGTATTTAAAATACTATACAATTTTGCTTTAACCTTTGATCATGACATGTATTGTATGGCAGCCTTCACTACCAGACTAACTTACATGTATATCCAATTCACACCCTAGTATTGTCCATGCCTGGCTCTGCAGGGATTTGATGTAAAATTATACAGTATGTCAAATGAGCTATACCCAGCTCTGGCACCCATTTCTCATCCATGGACCACTGTGAGGAAGACTTTACTGCCATCCTGGAATTGTCTGTATCAGTGAGATCTAGTAACTAGTGATTGAAAGTCAACCAGTTTGATGTGCCCATCTTCATATCTAAATGTCTCCTTTAATCATCTTGTTAACAGATTAAATTCTTGTAATGTCAAATTCTAATTTAATTTAAATAAATTAGATATAAAACTTAATTCAGACTCTATTGCCTATATTAAAAATCAGTATAAAGCCTTTTAGTACAATCTGATAATTTAGAAATTCAGTATGAAGTGTTAGAATAGCCATTTCTCTTCACAGTTAAAGAAAATAATTAAAAAGGGCACATAAGTGGCTGTTTTTGAAAGAAAGATGTAGATAGCATACAAGTTGCCAACAATACATTTTTAGTGTCTTTTTTTCTCAACAGACTCTGCTTCGCCCTCTTCAGGCTCTGTGTTCTTTCCAGCTTCAGCATGGTGCTCAGGTTCGCCTCAGCAAGGAGTATCTTCTCAAGAATGGATTATATCCCAAGCCTATGCCAAAGAACAAACGCAAACTCAGGAAGATGGAGCTGTTAATCAACAGTGTCAAAATTTAGCACACTTGTCCCTGCGTGCTGGTTTTCCTGTCATTGGCTGACAAGACTGTGTTCCATCTTCCCAGTTCTGACTTTTACTCTGAAGAAGGAGGAACGCTGGCCCACCCTAGTGCTGAAGGACGAGGTCTGCTCCACAGCATCTAATGGTTCACCCCACTGACCGAGAAGCGGTTTCACGCTGTCTCTGTTTTTGTTTTATTTTTCTTTTTGATTTTTCAAGACAAGGTTTCTCTGTGTAGCCTGTAGACCAGGCTTGCCTCAAACTCAGAGATCTGGCTGCTTCTGCCTCCCAAGTTCTGGGATAAACAGCATGTGCCACCTTTGTCCAGATACTGGATCCGCTTTTAAACATGTGCTTCCAATACATTTTTTAAAAGGTCTATTCAAAAAAGGGTTACTTGTTAGTCTAGACTAAGGACCTGTTGTTCGTAAAATGAAGAAAATTTTGTCTGGGAACATGTTCCCGTCAGTGTTTATACATAGGTGGGTGTAGGTTAGTGATGGGGTATAGCCATGACACTAATGCTTCAGCCCAGTGAATGAAATTCAGAGTGTGACGTAGTGACACAGAGGGCTGTGTGTGTTATTCAGGAGGAGAAAAGAACAGGAAAACTTTACCCTTCAGGGTTCTCCTGGACTCAGCGAATCCACGCAGTGGGACTTACATCTTCTCTTAGTGGCTGAATTCCTGAGGACTCCATCTAATTTTGAAATAGCCTGTATTCTCAATGGGAGATGCTGTGCATAACTTCAGGTTTTCAGTGTCCATTGAACAAGTTAACTGGTGGTAAGAAGTTTTTGATGAAGTTTCTACATGAAAATGACTGAAGTAAATTATAATACAGCTATCATTTCTATTAGCTCTATTTACATTTTTTAAAGAGAAAAAACTTTCAATGTGAAAGATCGATTCCCTCACCTTATTAGAATATTTACTAATATTTTGTAAAGAATAAGAGAATTTATATATTTATACAAAATTTACAGTTAAGCATACACTTTGGCAAGATCAAGACGTTTCATTTTGACTGTTATTCACGATTATTCAAGTTTCCTGAATCCAGTGTGAGAGTGGAAGGGAAAACCAAGCATGCATTTTTGTGGTGATTTTGATAAATACTTCTCTGTGTGGCATGAACACACCAGTTTCTGATTATTTTTATGCCCATTTGTTTACTATTGGCTCAGATCAGCTTGGCTGGTCCCAATTAGAATGCTAACAAATATGTAGCAAATTATGGAAAAATATTAAAATTTAGGTTTGTCTTCAATTGCTGACTTATATTTGCATTTAAAAATAAGTTGGTCTTTTATAACCTAAATGTCTAGTAGCAATTGATTATTTGTGTAATAATGAAAAAATAGTATAATGTATAATGGCTTCTTAAGGAATGAGATAAAACTATCATAATTTTTTATGTTGGAAATAAACTTTATAAACTCCTTTGAGTTTTGGGATTGCTCTTTAAGAACAATCTGACAAATGATACTATTTATAGTTCCACACATTAATTTGTATTTACAATTTAGAATCATGTTTATATTTTAAACATACTGAATACTTAAATGCTTAAAGTTCATTACTTGGCTACATACTTTCTTCAAGAAGATATATCTAGATATAAGAGGGATGGCAGATTGGAGATACTTGGCACTTTGCTGCATCTGTGAATCCAAAGAGCTTCAGGAAATGGCTACAGGGAATGGTGAGTGATATGTAAAGTCAGGAGTTCAGCAGCACACAGAGATGAGGCAAATCCAGAAACACAGAAGTTTAGATTTGTAGAAGAAATTGGACCCTAAGGTAGTATGCCACTGAAGCTTTAAATAAAGAAAAAGAGAAGAAAGGAGTGTTTTACTGAGCTCCACAGGCACTTAAATGGCATTTTTCAAAACTTCAGTTTAAGGTGGATATCTGAAATGTGCAGCCTACATGTGCAGAGCAAGCAGATAGGGCAGAGGAGCCCAGCTCCTCCTCAGAGTGCATACCAGTGCTGTGGGATCATGTTAGAAGTCTTATGGTCAAGAAAAGAAGAAACCTGCATTCTTTTATCCTCAAGCCCCAAAGGCCTCCTGGCTAAGTGAGTAACCACTCTGATAAGCAGTGTAACACAGGCAGCTGGCTGTGACTTGGACATAGGTCAATGAACCATTAGTACAGTACCATTTGCAGGCCATGTTTTGAGGAAAGTGGAAGATTATTACGTTAGGAAAGGCAGCCTGACTTTGAGAAAAGGGAGATTACTTATGTGTGGATATGAGCAGGGTATGAGGGAGTCTGGTATGGCTAGGGATTGCAGGATACTGTCACTGCAGGCACATAGCTTGCTTTCTAAATTCTTGATTTTTTGATAAAGTAATTTAAACTTAGTGGGAATCAAGAGACCGATCACTAGGGTTAGAGAGAGAAAACAGTAGAGCAGGTAAGCCGGAGATCTTGATAGCTGATGGAGAAGGGGATGGTAAGGAAAGGAGGACAGAAAGTTATATTTCTATACACTGACCAGGATGAAGTCAACTTCATCCCAGAAATGTACTGGTAACTCATACGTAAACCAGTAGGTATAATTCACTACATACATAGACTCAAGGACAGGAACCACATAATCATTACTTGAAGAAAAAGCCTTTAACAGTACCTCCAAATCTCATTATAGCACATATCCTGGAGAATCTTGGGATACAGGGGTCAATGAAGGCTACCTGCTAGACAACACAGGATAGCAAACCCAGTGCCAGGAATGGGTAAGTACCTTTGGAATGGTCGGCCTGTGAGGTCTCGGAGATCTCCAAACATTAAATGCTGTTGCCAGTGCTCTCAGTTACACGCCAGAATTCAATGAGACCTTATTGCTGAAGACAGTACACACTTACATCAGAAAATGGAGAGACCAAGCTGGTACTGACTTGGAAGCTTCATCCCTCCTGGCTAGCTTTTCTAGTGCCGGAAGATGCTATACAGACTGCTGGAGGAGAAAGAAAAGTTCAAGTTCCTCAGTTCCCTCCATGTGTGAGCTGTGAGCAATAGTAACACTGGCCTGACAAGACATGCCTGCTGGCGGAATAGTGGCTTGAACATCAGTGGAATAGCTAACGTTCCGATTGGAGTTAAAACCCATTCCATAAGACGGAACTCATACCCGTCGCCATTTTGGAAGTCAAGAGTCTGTGGCTAGAAAAGCCCTAGGGTAGAACCTACTTCTCTTATTCTACTAGAAACTTACCATTATACCCATAGGTTAGTGTAGCTCTTAAATGTTATCAGAAAAATTACTTTTCCCAGTAGATCATGATTAACACACAGAACCACAACTGATCAAGGTGTAGAGAATACAAGACTGCAGAATGGTTACCCCTAAATGACACATCTGTACCACCTACCCTCCTTCCAAGACTCAGAGTTCAATACAGAAGAGGGGGCAGAAAAATTGTAAGAGCCAGAGATAGTGGATGGCAATGTTTTTCAGATATAGTGTGGTTTTTGAACATGGAAACTTGCAGTATACATAAGGCTTGTGAAAGCTGAAGCCAGACCAAATCCCAGCATGGAGAGGAGAGATAGGCATGAAGTCTCACCCCTAACTGAAGAGCCCTTAGTAGTCGGCAGCTTCTAGGAGATGTAAATTGTCTCTGGCCCCTGGCAGGTCGATCATACTCACAACCATGCATTCAAGAGTATATGGGCAGCATACGTTGGACTCAGTGGATTGTTTTTAATTACAAAGTGTTAAGTGAGTTGGGAGAGTTGAGGGAGGGAAGTTAATATAATGAAAATGCATGGTATAAAACTATTAACTGATAAAAAAAGGAAAAGAGAACAGATGAGCATGCAGCGACATACCTGTAATCCCAGCACTGGGGAGGGGAGCTGGAGTGAAGGTGATCCTTGTGGAGTGTTGGCCAGATAGTCTAGCAGAGTGGAGACTCTTCTAACAAACAAACACATGGAACATATGAGACCCAGCGATGACTTCTGACCGTCACATGTGCATCTGCACCCCAGCCCCCAGATCCCAGATTACTCCTGTAGTGTGCCTGGGCCTTGGGCGTGAAAAGCATTCTACCTTTTCAGGCCAACTAAGGAGAACATATTTAACCTTAACATTATTCAGGTTAGCATAGGGATTCCTGTGTATCACCTAGAATTCAACATCCGTATTACGCTTCTTCTTTCCCTGACTCTAAAATTCTTTTAATCCCTTATTCTGCAGTGTTTTCTGAGCCTTGGAGGGGCTGTTATAGATGCCCAAACCTTAAACTGTCACTTACTGTCAGCACGTTGATCAGTTAAGAGTCTCTGCATCACTGCCACCTACTTATAAAGGAAGGTCCTCTGACCAAGTTGACATCAGCACTAGTCTGTGGGCACAGGAAGTTCACATAATGAAAGCGTGTCCACCTAGGAAAACAGCAGCTATAGCTTCCCACCAAGGGCCTATGACCGCTCCAGCAACACGTCTTTGACTGGTCCTCTCTCCTGCAGGGTAAGCTTTAATCCCAGTCAGGAAGTGGCTTGTTGCTCCCATTATACATTTGTCACTGTTGCCTTTATGAGAACATCTTGTCTGGCTGCTGAGTACCACACTGCACAACACCAGACCTAAGGCAGTTCTCCCCCTGCAGTAGGCCAGGTACCTTCTGGCACTCTGAGGGTTGGGTGACAGGAGGAAGCTTCTAGCCTACTTCCAACTTGATTTCTCTGTGTCCTGCAGCCAGGACAGTCAGTAACTTGAGAAATTGGATCTTACCATCCAGTTCTGCTGGGTACCAACAGCAGTAACAATCATTGTTTCTGTTTGGGGTGAGAGGAGGACCTTAGAGGATTCCCTGCCCAGCAGCTCATAGGAGGCAGCCCACTCCTGGTAGTGGTATTTTCATTAACATACAGTGGCTTCTGGATGCAGCTTTTATCCCCTCCCACAAGGGACCTCTGGGTTTTGGTTTGTTAGTTCGGTTATTGGTTTAGTTTTTAATTAGCTTCCCTATTACATGGTTTCCTTATTGCTTTAAACTAATATATCATTAGTTTCGGTTGATCTTATTCCAGTCCCCTCCCCTCCCCCATCCTCTGTTCCAACCTTCTTTCTCCAACTTTTTCCCCTTGAATTTGAATATCTAGTTTGTTTTAAAACAGTTGCTATAGTGCTCTCTGCATTTTCTCCTCTAATCTGTATTGGAGATTGAGATCCCAAGAGAAGACAGCCTACTAACAAAACACCTGTATAAAAGTACATGTATTTATAAGTTAGAAACATAAGGACTACATGGCCTTCCCTAAAGTTTATGACTTTTAAATAACCAGTCCAACAATAACAAAATTATTCAAGTGTTAGACAAAGAATTAAAAATTAGGGGTTGGGGATTTAGCTCAGTGGTAGAGCGCTTGCCTAGTGAGCGCAAGGCCCTGGGTTCTGTCCCCAGCTCCGGGAAAAAAAAAAAAAAGAAAAAAAAAAGAATTAAAAATTAAAAAAAAGAGCAGTGTTTAAAAGAGAAAGTTAATGCAAAATATGGATGAGAAATCCAACAGAGACAGATATTCTAAAAAATAAATTGAAATAAGTCAATAAAAAGAGCAGCAACAATAATAACCAAACAGAATACTCAAGAATGAAAAGGCCCACACAGGTCAACTAAACCTTTCAGCAGAAGGCCAATGAGATGGCTTAGCAGGCAAAGGTACTTGTCACTTGAGTTCTAGTCCTAGAACCCACATGCAGATGGGAGGGAGAGCTGATACCCACAAATTGTCCTCTGAACTTCACACCTATATTCTGGCACACACTTGCAGGCATCCCCAAGTCTCCTCCCAATAAATGTAAAAGAACCCTAAAAATTTCAGTGGCAAATATTACCAATATATTAGACCAAGCAAAGATTGATGACCAAAGGGAGTCATTTAACAATAAAGAACAGCAAAAGCCATGAATACAACTTTCAGGAATTCATGAGGACACGAGAAAGACCCAAGAATCGTTAGGTAAAATGGGCTAAAATATAAACAGAAAGCATATAAGACCTATTTTATGAAATTGTAGAAGACAATTCCTGAAGTAATAGGAAAATGTGGGAATTTAAATAAAAAGGTATTTAGAACTGAAATAGAAATGACATAAATGAACTCCAGGTTACAGAGTTAAAAATGCTGTAGGTGCTAGAAAGAGCCCTGCAAACCTCAAAAGAGAAGGCCTGTTTCCAAAGTTACAAGTTATATTAGACCTCTCAGCAGAGACCCCAAAGTAGGACACATAAGACATTCAAATAATATCCAATAAAGGTGTCCTTTAAGGACATGCACGATATGTTCTCACTAAGTGGATATTAGCAAAAAAAAAAAAAAAATAGTACAGAATACCCAAGGTACAGTCCACAGAACTCAAAAGGTCAACAAGCTGAAGGGCCCAAGTGAGGATGCCTCAGTTCTACTTTCGAGGGAGAAAAAAGCAACCACAAGTGGGGAGGGAGGGAGGTACAGGGGAGGAAAGGGGATGGGGTTGGGGAGAGGGGAACATGATCTGGTATTGGGTGGGAAGCCCTGAGGGCCAGCAGAAAGAATGGAAACAGGCAACCTTGTGAGGAAGGAGGTTGGGAGGACCCTCCAGAATGTACCAGAGACCCGGGAAGTGAGAAACTCTCAGGACTCAAACGGGTGTGGGGTGGGGGGAGTTCGATGAAATGCCCTACAGTGGGGAGAGGGAACTTGTTGAATGAACCTCCAGCAGAAAGACAGGGCATCAAGTGAGGGACGGGGTTGCTATCCCACAGTCAAAGCTCTGACTCAGAATTATTCCTGTTTGGAAGAAATGAAGGGATGGAAATGGAGAAGAGCCTGAGGAAAAGAAGGTTCAGTGACAGGTCCAAAGTGAGATCCAGCTCAAGGGGAGGCCCCAAGACTTGACATCATTACTAAGGCTATGGGGTCTCACAAAAAGGGACCTACCATACTGTCCTTCAAGAGATCCAACAAGCAGCTGAAAGAGTCAGATG
Source organism: Rattus norvegicus (assembly GCF_021556685.1). Lineage (NCBI taxonomy): Eukaryota > Metazoa > Chordata > Mammalia > Rodentia > Muridae > Rattus > Rattus norvegicus. The sequence goes on along the minus strand of NC_141551.1, from coordinate 44,811,293 downwards.
CAGATATGTGCACCCAACCAATGAACAGAAGCTGCTGACTACTGTGCTTGAATTAGAGAAAAACTGGAGGAAGCTAAGGAGGAAGGCATACCTGTAGGAGGACCAGCAGTCTCAATTAACCTGGACTCCGAGATCTCTCAGACACTGGATCACCAACCAGGCAGCATCCACCAGCTGAGATGAGTCCCTCAACACACATACAACGGAGGACTCCTGGGTCTGGGTTCAGTCAGAGAAGATGCACCTAACCCTCAAGAGACTGGAGGCCCCAGGAAGTTTAGAGGTCTGGTGAGGTGGAGGGTGAGGAAATCCTGGTGGAGACGGGAGTGGTGGGCGGTGAGGGGAAGGTATGGGATGTGGGACAGTTGGAGGGTGGACTGGGAGGGGAATAAAAGCTGGAGTGTAAATGTAAATAAAAAATAAAAAATCTCCTTTTAAAATTAATGGAGAAATAAAGAATTCCCAAGATAATCACAAACTAATAATATAATTATGAACATAAATATTGAAGAAAATCTTGGAAGTAGTCCTACATCTAGAGGAGGAAGAGTCACAGACATTATTTCAAGAAGAAAATGTCATGACAGTTGAGTAGATGAGTTTTAGAACAGAAACAAACACATTCAGCCCAGTGAGCCAGAAAGCTAAAAGTATACAAGAAGAAAGGAACACAGTATTTGCATGAAGCAGAAAAGGTTTACACGTGTCAACTTACCTTCCTCAATAATGGTAACTGTAAATGGCCTTCGGTGTCCAACCCAAAGATGCAGATAGGTTTATGAAAATAATATCCAGCTGGTTGTTTTCAAGCAGAGGGTGGAGAAGAGGGGTTGGGGTGATAGCAACCAAAACTAATGATGTGCTATTTTTTAAAGTCAAAAGGAAACCAGGTAGTAGGTAAGCTAACTAAAACTCACAGTAGAGAGGGAGCTCTCTGAGGTATCATGCTTTCATAGGTAAACTTAGGTTATGCCACCTCCTAGGCACTGTGGTCACATGACTGTTCTTTGTACCCTTTTACTACCCAAGTTGAGTCTTAATGTGAGCTCTTCACATGCCACTGTCCAGCCCTCCCCATCACCACTACTGCTTTTCTCCTTCAAGCTATGTCAAGTGATTTCCAGGCTTCCTGGAATTCCTTATTATCAAGTGCCCAGAATAGTTCAGTCCATAATAATTGGTTTCTGTTAGTGACTTCTTAGTAAGTGTGTCGTAGTTTTTCTCTTACCCAGCTAGCTCCCAAATAATTCAGACTGGACTAATATATTTATTTATCAAGATGTAAGGCCACTATAACTGGGTAGTTATTACTGTTTTAATTTTCTATGCTAATCCCAGCCAAAATCCCCAAGATACTTGGAATTTTATGGTTTTCTATGCTAAAGGTACTTTTTAATGCTCTCTCCCCAACCTCTCTCTGTGCCTGAATTCCCTATTACCTCTCTCTCCTGCCCCTCCCCTGGTTGGCAGGAAGTCCAATTCTAATCTTTCCCCTGCTGAGTCATTGGCTCTTAAGCTCTCTTTATGGACAGACACATCAGAGAATAATTGGGGAGCTGTTGTTTATGCATGATTGAGATAGGATATTCTTTGAATTAGGACTGCAACTAGATATAGGGTCACAGAAATCAGCATTTAAATAATTTACACAGTGCCTAATAACATTGTACCAACAGTATCCTAAGATGATACTGTTGTGCCAGGGAAATGTTAGTGACCCCCCCAAAAACAGACAGGAGCCACTCTGATGCAACTCAAAGCATGGTTGTTCTATTCAAGCTAGCTGCCCCCCCGCAGTCCCCCAATGCACCATCATCACACAGGATGGTTTTGGTGGTGGGGGAGCCTCTGTTAGGCTTTATAGTAAACAGCAACTGGGCAGGGTGTGGGGGAGTAAGTGTGCAAACATTGAATTGGAAAGCTATTGTGGCCTTTAACATAATAGGCTGGTGCTGGGAGTCATATCATGAACTTAATTTTTGTTTTCCTCTGCATTGGTGGTCATTAGGCAGTGGGCGTGCTTGTAACCTGAGAGTGTAGATTTGTTGGGGGAATAACCTGGAGACATTAGTATTGTTAAGTGTGTAACCTGGAAACGCTGGTCTTGTTGGGGATTATCTTAGAGACTGGAACTAGGCTCAGTTTTTGTTGTGAGGGCAACTTGGAAACTAATGCTAGGTACCAGCCTGTTAGTTTACCTGAGTTCAAACTTAGGCTAGGTTCTCTAAAATGGAGTCTGAACTTAAATGATTTGGCATCTCAATACCCAATCATAGCCCTCTGAACTATGGGAAATAAAAAAAAGAATCATCTCTTCACTGCTGACCCATCAAACAGAAGGAGTCACTGAGTCTCGTTCCCTGTGAGAACCACAGACTTGTTCTGTGTGCATACTGGCAGTGTTTACTCTTGTTTGGAGGTGGAGGTGAGGGACTGGTGAAGTCAGGGACTTCCTAACCCCTTTGACTGTTTCCTTCTTGAGCTTAATGAGCTAAAACCTGTTTCGCCTCTCTGTAAACATCCTGTGTCTTAACATCTTTCCCTCCCAAGATGAAAGATATTAACCTTAGAGGACACAATGGAGTAGGAGAGATAAGTCACTGGTTAAGAGGACTGGCTGCTCTTCCAGAGGATCCAGGTTCTGTTCCCCTTATCCATATGGTAACCCTCAGCTATTTTTAACTCCAGTCTCAAAGGAGCTAATGTTCTCTCTGGTCACTGTGGGCATTGTTTATTGCCTATGTGTGCTGTGTGTACACATGCATGAGCACGCGTGCGTGCGCACACACACACACACACACACACACACACACACACATACACACACACACAGGAAAACACCTAAATATACAAAATAATAATGTTAGTCTTGGAGAAAATCACATCGCATCTTCAAGGTATAAACACCAGAACTCATGGTGTAATTCTCTCTGAAGATGCCCTCTTGATATCCCCAGTATTGTGCTTCACTGGTTTCCTAGGTCAGTGCTTCTCAACTTGTGGGTTGCAACTCTTCCAAAGTTGAACAACCCTTTCACAGGGGTTGCCTAAGACCATTGGGAACATATATTCACACTATGACAGATAACAGTAGCAAAATTACAGTTATGAAGTAGCAATGAAAATAACTTTTTTGGCTGGGGGTCACCACAACATGAGGAACTGTATTAAAGAGTTGTAGCATCAGGAAGATTGAAAACTATGTCCTAAGTGATTTTTAATCCAGTCAATTTGACAACCGAGATTAGAATCACACGCAACTACTTTGTGTAATAATATAAGTGATCTAATCAAAGGACAAAACCTGTCAGATTGGGTTAAAAACTGAGTTTCAGCTGTGTACAGTTTTGAGCAGGTGCTAGAAATACAGAAAAAGAACTTGAAAGTAAAAGAAAATGTAAAGCTACTAAATAAACTGAAAGAAAATTGGTGTATCGGTGCTAATCTCACACAAAATAGACTTGAAAGATTATCAAACCTAATAACAGGATCATTTCATTGAGGAAGGTTTCTAAACAGGTTAAATAAAATTTGCTATAACCAAGGGAAAAATATAATTGTAACTTATTGGTGGGATTTTGTCTCTACATCCCTCCTTTGGTACTTGGTAAAACAATTAGTAAGGCTGTAGTTGTTCTGAATACCACAGTTCACCACTCTGACATAATTAACTTTGTGGTGCATTATCCTGCAAAACTCGTAGTATGCAGGTATTGCAGTTCACACAGAAGAGTAAGGTACCAACTTTAATAGGATTCCTGATAAACAATAAAGGATTGAAAGCCTATAGAATATGTTCCTGAATATATTAGAATTTAATTAGAAATCATTATTCACATGCAGTATACTTCAAGTAATTTCAGGGTCAGTAAAATCACAAGAAAAATTAGTATTTTCATGTAAGCCATAATGAAAATTTATGAGATTTGATTAATGCAAGCCTTAAAGAGAAGTTTGCAGCTTTAAATTTTCATATTAGGGAAAGTATTAAAGAAATGATGTGATTTTTGATGATGATTGTAGTAATATTGGGGTGAGACCCATTCACACATGCTTGGCATTATAGCTCCATCCTTGTGGGCAGGGTGGGTATCATCATAGAAAGGCCACCTCACCTCCTATGCCCTTCATCTTCCACTGATGCACAAAGAAGGCTCTTGCTAGATACCACTCCACTGATGGTGGGTTTTCTAGTCTGGAACGTCAAGAGGGCATGTTCTGCACCTTGACCTTGTGTTAGGTTCTAGTCACAGAATCAGATGACTACTAGTGTTATGGAAACCCCATATAATATAATATAGTATAATAGCTGAACCTTACAGAATTAGGAATGGAATTGAAAACATGAAGGCTCAAAAGTGGGAGTACACTTAGGCTATCTGAAGTCCTGGCCAGCCACAGGTAAGAACAACCTTGAAATGTGTTGGGAGCAATGCCCTTGAAACCCTCCATTATTGATGTTATTATTATGGTTAGAATTAAATATGACTGGGTTCATGGAAAATCCCAAGCCAGCTATAGAAGACTAATACAAATCTGGTGGTCAGGATGAATAATGATATGGTAAAGTTCTGACTTTGCTGAGAAATACATCTGATGTCAAAATACCCAATGTGATGACCTGTAACCTTTCTGAAAAACCAACATCCTGTTGACATCAGCTGACCACATGAATACTGTGTCGTAGGCCTGTGTAAATGTTTCCCACTTGCCCCCTCTCTCTGTTACCCCTGTTAGGGTATAAATTCAGCCTTGGGAAAAAATAAAATTGTTGCCTTGATCAGACTCTTGTCTTGGCATCCTTCTTTGTGTTTCTTGTCCCCCATTCTCTTCCAGGTACCCTCAGCACCGTCGTTCACAAATGGCGCCCAGCATGCAGCTGTTTGGAGGTCTCCTGGAGGAGAACGTTATCCCCCATAAATAGACAGGCCTGTCTTCCTTCTTCGTCAGAGCCTTTGCTCCTCCTTAGAGCATTTGCTCCCCTGCTTCTGGCAACCATGGACTGCCCGACCTTGGTTCAGAGGCTTGTTGTGTTTCTCCCTGGACAACGCAGATCTCAGTGGTGAGTGATGGGACAAGCATTCTACAGTCACCTTTTGTGACAGGACTCAGGGTTAAGAAAAAAGATTTAAAGAAATTCTTATACTTTGTAGGAAATATTTGTCCATAGTTCCTCCAGGAGGGAACAATTGATACAAAAGATAGTGCAGATTGTTTTATGGGCCAGCTAACCCTGTTGCTGAAGTCTGCCCTCTGTAATGAATAAAAGTTGTGTGCTTTTTGGGTTCAAGTTTGCCTCTCCCTGCGTGGATGAGGAGCCCCACATATGTGGATTAAAAACCTTATACCCTCTTGCTATTGCAGCAGTCACTTTGTCAATCTGTGCTCTGTGGGTTGCTCTCCTAAGGTAAGGCCACTATGTGGTCTTACAGCATTTTGGTGCATGGCTGGGAATTGCGCTCCCCCCCAGACCACAAGTGGCCAAGAGATCGGAGGTGAGCTCGAGCAAATCTGTGTTTTGTGTTCTCTGTTACTTTCTGTTTTGTCTCTGTGTCTTGTTGTCTCATCTTTGTTTCATGTTGTCTTGTGTTGTCCATGTCTGCTGTTTGAAGGGTTCGAGTCCTTTCAGGGGCGGGGGTTCGAGTCCCCCCTGGAGAGGGGTTAGAGTCCCCTCGGTGACTGCTGTGGGTCCCGTGAGGGGGTTACGACTGTGACAGGTAGATGTGCTAGTTGTCACAGGCCACAGGCCCTAAAGCATGTTCTAGGAGGAGAATGGAAGCTAGAGGAATCCCATTGGGAGGTGGGATCAGATGGTCAGCCTCATCCTAAGGAAGCAGCTAAGGTTAAGCTGCAGTTTGGGCCAGGTACTGAAGGTATCAGGCATCTGTGGAAATCGCTTATAGGACGCCTTGTCTTGGTCTTATTTGTCTAGTTTGTTTTCTGTGGTATTGTTGTGTCTTTTTGGCGTTTGTTTCGTTTTTGGACTTGGACTGACGACTGTGTTTGAAATCATGGAACTGTCTGTTTTTTTGTCAAAGAGTTTTACTTGGTCCTCTTGGTACTTAACTTGGAAATAATTTGCTTGAGAGAAATTGTTTTCTGCCAGGGAGTTTTGTCTTTGTCTCTTGAGCTGCCTCCTCCCCAAGGAGAGATGCCTCTCCCTTTGCTTCCCTTGTCCAGTCTAGCTGCTGTTAACAGTTAATCACACATGTGTATGAAGGACTCCAGGTTAGCGAGTGACCCTGTCTGAAGCAGGCATTCGCAAGAACCTGAAAGCTTTGCCTTGGATCCTGAAGAAAGGATCTCCCTGTTGCTTAGACATTCACAGCTTCTAAGGAAGGGACAGCACAGAGTAGGGAAGTGTGGGGCTAAGGGTGGCAGGTGTGTGGGCTGCTAGCAAGCAAGCTACAGGCTGCGCGTGGGCAGTGGCACAGTTCAGGCTGAGTGGGCATGAGAGTCTCAAGGCAAAGGGACCGCCAGTCGGGGCTGACGCTTTGACAGCAAAAAGACTTAGTGGTTGTTTTAAAGACTATTGTGAGACTTTTGGCCCTGAAAAAATTTCCAGTTGCTGCCTTCAGTGACCAGACCTTCAACACTTGCTCACAGAAGGAGAGCGTTCATTAAGAGAAGTTCTTTGAGGGAGCCTGCCTTATCTGCTGGACCTATTCCAAAAGAGGAGTTATCTCCAGCATTAAGTCACCTTCCCCGTTAGTCATCATTGACATACAAAGTCTGTATGACATACAGAGTCATGCCTGTGATACTATCCCTGCAGCAGTCAGTTCCTGCCGCTGTGGTCAAAATGTCCTAGGTTGGGGGACAGGGGAGCCCCTAAAGTAGTTTCAGAAAGAGTCTGCAGCAGACTACGAGGAACTTTGTTTTGCCAGACAGAACAGGCTTTACTCTAGGATGATGAGAGGAGGAAGTCTGGGCACTGGCTCTTCAGCTACTCCAACTGGAGACCGTGGCCAAGGTCAGGATCAATGTTTTCTTTTCCATGGACCTTAACCCAGTGAGACAGCTTGGTGAAGGACTGCTACTGCAGTTCTGGGAGGGCTGTAGTTCTATTAAAGATCAGTACTCCAGTGTTAGCAATCTCTTTATTGGATGTAAGAGGCAAGAAGCCCAACTCAATTGTGACCCCTACCTCAGGAATGACAGTGGAAAGAGTCCTTATAGCCCCTGGCAAGCCAGTTATCCCTGATTATAGCTTACTTTCTGATACCTGAGGCTTCAATCAGATCACACTCCACTGGGCGAGCCTCCTTCGATACTCAGATGCTATTTTCTCCTGGTCTTTTGGCTCAAGATTGCCAGGAGTGTCTAACAGCCTGGAAGAAACTTCCCCCCTAAAGCAGACAAGCCACACAATTCTTTTGTCAGCCGCTTGGCATCTAGCACCCAGATCCTAACCATCTCTCCATCCTTTTGTTATTAGTTCTTACTGGAAGCCTAGTGTCCTTTGGAGGCTGGGTCTCTTGAGAGGCAGAGCCACAGAGCTGACACTGAAGGGAGGTACTCCTTAAGGGAGAATCTAAGTCCAGAGAGTCAGCCCGTAACAGACTCCAGCTGCCCCTCTGCTCACCTTTCTGTTTCACAGGCACAAAGCTTGTGCTCATTTTTGGACTGGCTTTTTCGTCCCAAGAAAGCTTCCTCATTTAGCTCTGTGACTAAATGCTACTTGTCACCTGATCTGGTTGTTCCAGCAGCTCTCACTGGGCCACTCACTAGCTTTCTTGCCTGGCCCCTTTCCTCTGTTCTTAAGAATTTTATCACCTAATACACTGTGTTGTTTGACTTATAATACCTTCCATCCTGCTAATATGCATGTCCCAGATTCCCATTGTGAAGGTTCTAATTGTAAAACAAGGGGATGGTGCATCCCCCTAAATATTAAATTTACCTCTGTGGGTTGAAACCAGGATTGGACATGTGGATATACTTGGGGTCTTAGAATGTTTCAATCAGGTGCTGATCCAGGGATTATATTTACTATAAAATTGTTAAAAGAGCCTGTATATTCCTACTCCCTGGCTTCTGGGCACTGACCCCAATAAGGAGCCCAGAACACGGCACAGGGTACACGCAACTTTATCTACAGCCTGCACTCCACTGAGAGGAGCTGCTTGCTCAAACAACTGCACTGCTTCGAGTCCATTGCTGTCACACAAGAGAAATTGGAAGCTCTACCACCCACTCCAGGACGCTGAGATATGTATTCTTCCACAATGCGATACCTTTTGTAGGATCTGGCTTTTTGGATAATGCAGTTATTATTGTTGCAGGAACCCAAATTGAATTGTATATTTGATTTATTTTGAGATTTCAACAATGTCAATCTACATGTTATCTTTTCCTCCTATGTATCAACATATTATTTAACTTTCAGTCATTGACACTGTACTGTACTGAGTTGGGGTTTGCTTATTTCTGACATGACATGCACGGGATGCCTATTTATGTCTTTATTTTTTTCTGATGGTTATAATTCAATGTTGAGGTTTCTCCAAATTATTTAAGCTGTTAGTATCAGTTACAATTGTAATTCCCTGCCTGGTGGCATCCCTTCTGTGATATTTCACGGTAAACATTTATAATCATATAAATTCATTCAATTTTTAAACTTCCACATCTATCCAAAATGGAGCAGTGTTTTAAGTACATCTCACTATTTTAATTTTGACTCACTCTGTCTTTAAGAGTCAGAGGTTAATCAAAAAGAACAATTGTCTGGCCCCCCTTTTACAGAAGCTGTATATGCTAACAAGTGTACTTATTTCTGATTGGCTTTTTACCTTTAATTTTCCAACTTTGAGCAATCACACTGAATTCTGGTTTGTGAGAGAAAGGCAGTGCTTGGATATTTTGTGTGTCTTAGAATATGTTTAAAGAGAGCATGAAAAAAGTCAGAGAAGGATTAGAAAAGAGAAAACAAGAAAGAGAAAAAGCTGAGAACTGATATCAAAATTGGTTCTCCACCTCTTTGGTTGTCTACTCTGTTTTCCTCTCTGTTGGGACCCCTAGTAGTCCGTCTTTTAGTTATATCTTTTGGCCCTTGGGCATTTAATCATTTAACCAGCTTTATTAAACAACAGGTAGATAATATAGCAGCAAAACTTATTTAGGTATATTATCATAGGCTGGCTATGGAGGATGCCTTTGATGAGGGCCAAGCTTACCTACACATCTCCTCCCAACCCAGGCAAGGACCTTTTTGTCCTTCAGTCAAATGAGGCCAACATTCTTTTCTGCCTGCTGTCCTGATGCATTTGCTGAAACATCAATGAATTGTCACCCCTGTGTCCTGAGCTGGACAGTCAATGACAGGTAAGAGAGTGATATTCACAAATAAAGGGCCTAAGACAGGAGGGCCGCCATTAGCTGCTGCCTTATCCCATGACGGACCCTGGCCACAAGATTCTCTTGGCCATGTGACAAATATCACTCCAAGCTAAGACAGATGCAGTTCCTGAGGGGCTCATTCCAGGACAGCACGGCCATTTGGTCACCTTTTCATCTGATTATAAGGAAGGGGGAGATGTTGGGAGCAATGCCCTTGAAACCCTCCATTATTGATGTTATTATTATGGTTAGAATTAAATATGACTGGGTTCATGGAAAATCCCAAGCCAGCTATAGAAGACTAATACAAATCTGGTGGTCAGGATGAATAATGATATAATAAAGTTCTGACCTTGCTGAGAAATACTTCTGACGTCAAGATACCCAATGTGATGACCTGTAACCTTTCTGAAAAACAAACATCCTGTTGATATCAGCTGGCCACACGAATACTGTGTCCTAGGCCTGTGTAAATGTTTCCCACTTGCCCCCTCTCTCTGTTACCCCTGTTAGGGTATAAATTCAGCCTTGGGAAAAAATAAAATTGTTGCCTTGATCAGACTCTTGTCTTGGCATCCTTCTTTGTGTTTCTTGTCCCCCATTCTCTTCCAGGTACCCTCAGCACCCTCGCTGACAGAAATGAATATCTGTGAACACACACAAGCACCTTTGCCCACCCATGTAAGACTGATGGGAAACCCCTTAGGTAGCATTGCATCTGAATGCCACCGTGTATGAGTTCTTGATCAGCCATTGGTAGTGGCCTGCAACAGCTGTTGATCAAGTAGGCAGAATGCAGGAAGAGTGGCGAGTTAGGAGACATCAGAGGCTGCTAGGCTGCACTCCAGTTGCTGAATGCTTTATCTGACCTTCAGGGAGCAAAGGATGCTTCTTTTTTCTCCACCTTTCAGTTTTAAGGTCCCCCTGTAAGCCAATCCCAACATGGATCTAACAAGAAACAGATTTTGGAGAAGTAGCTTCCAGTTTAATCTAATCAGCACTATAATAGCCATTCCACTTCATCTTATATATAATACACATCCTATACATGTATCTTTTAACCAAACGTAACTTTCTATTAAAGGTGACAGTAAAGGCATGCTTCTGCCCACTGTAATACATGTGTAACACAACTGAAAATGTGTTACATCCTCCCTGCAGGAGTATATACAACATACCATGTCAGTTTATCTTTGCATGATGTTTATTTCTCTGTCAGCCAAGTTTCTTGGTTAACTTTAATCTTCTGTAAAGTAAATATTGAAGTAAAAGAGTAATAAACCATTGTGAGGATAGCTTCCATTTGATAAAAACGGAAGGGGAGAAAAACTGAAAACTCATATCAAACAAATGTAAGTTCTTCTTTCTATAGAGCTCACTTTTGTAACCGAGCACACACCTTTATGTATGTCCCTCCTAAACACTCTCATCATTTTATGTGCCTTCAGCAAGCACTCAACTATTCATGTTTTCATCCCGTGCTGCGATGACTTTAAATTCTTGAACTGGCTCACAGCTTGGGGACGTGATACGAGAAGAAGCCTAATACCCATAAATTGTGTCATCTTGTCTACTCAGTTATTGAGATCCCTCTGCAGTCGGGTCGCTTTTGGTGATAATTCACAGAGAGCGTCACACTTAGTTATGAACTGCTTCGTAATAAAACAACTCACACTGGGTGCCCCCAACGCAACCACTATTTGCTTGCTCACATTTCAACCCACAACACCAGCAGACTGACTTATGTTGGGTTCTTATAGTTTCCCATCATCCTTTCTCATGGACCCATGAAAAACAAGAGACACACTAAAGGATGCCACTCGTGCTAGTCAGTTCTTGAAGCTCCCTTTTGTGCTGGGCAAACCACTTTCCCTTGATGATCAAAATTAGTTAGTCAGCACCGTAGCTCTCTGATCTGCCTGTTGTTTTCCTGGCATGAGGAACCAATATAGTTGGGTAGAAGTCTCAGCTTCCAGTTCAGTGAACCACTGTTGTATCCCTTGCTGCTTCGGAAACAGAAAATTCTGTGCCTGCTGTTTCTAGGATTACTAGGACAGGGAACAGAAATTTTGCTTATGGATAAGATTTAGAGGAGGAGTGATCATATTTTTTTATAGTTTTTTCTTTCATTGGATATTTTTATTTACATTTTAAATGTTATACCCTTTCCTGCTTTCCCCTCCAGAAATACACTATCCTATCCCCCTCTCCCTGCCTCTATGAGGGTGCTCCCTTACCCAGCCACCCACTCCCTCCCACCTCCCTGCCTTGACATTCCCCTTAACAGGACCAAGGGCCTCTCTTCCCATTGATGCCTGACAAGGCCATCCTCTGCTACATATGTGGATGTAGCCATAGGTACATCCGTGTGTTCTCTTGAGATGGTGGTTTATTCCCCAGGAGCTCTGGGAGGTCTGGTTGGTTGATATTGTTGTTCTTCTAAAGGGGTTACAAACCCCTTCATCTTCTTCAATCTTTTCTCTAACTCCTCCATTGGGAACCCCATTCTCAGTTCAATGGTTGGCTGCGAGCATCAGCCTCTGTATTTGTCAGCCTCTGGCAGAGCCTCTCAGGAAACAGCTATGTCAGGCTCCTGTCAGCAAGCACTTCTTGGCATCTCCAATATTGTCTGAGTTTGGTGACTGTATATGGGATGGATCCCTAGGTGGGGCAGTCTCTGGATGGCCTTTCCTTCAGTTTCTGCTCCACACTTTGTCTCCATTATTTCCTCTTGAGAGTATTTTGTTCTCCCTTCTAAGAAGGTCTGAAGCATCCACACTTTGATCTTCCTTCTTGAACTTCCTATTTTTATTTTCTGATTCCTAGAGTTATGACTGCTAAACACAGGAGGTGTGTCACCATAAATTGATATTCATTCAGAATATTACATCCTGGAGGACATTTTCTCAGCCCTCTAGTTACCCCACAGCATGGCAAAATGAGTTTTCAAATGTTCAACATTTTATTAGACCAGATTCTTCAGAATGATGGAAAAATGTAGCCCTAGTGCATTAATGTCATGTGTACAAGAGCCTGCTACCAGCCTTCATTTGCTTAAAATGAGTTATTTAGTCCTAAATGATGATGGTGTGTGGAATATCATGATAGTGAATTGAGATTTCCCTAAGTCCTTAGATTTTAGTGTTGATAGAAGCTCTTCAGGCAGGACAGACAGATCTGTATCTGTAGTAAGTGCTTATACTGTTGCACTCTATGATAGAAATGGTCCATTATAATCTATCTGCCACTACATATATGGCTGATTTGGGCAAGGAGTGATGTTGGCTCCCTTAGTTTCTGTAACTGAGTTTAGGGCAACCAGCAGTGACTGTGCACAGCAAATGGAAATTTATGTTGATAAGCCCTTGTATAACTTGCATCTGAATGTCCATTGTCAAATGTAGTTTGAGCCAGCTGGCCAAGTGTTAGCATATGGGAAGAGGACTAACACCCACACATTGTGTCATCCCGTCTAGCCAGTTATTAAGATCCTTCTCTAATGAAGTTGTTCTTTGAAGCTCACATTTAATTGGACTGCTGCACAACTAACCTCAAACTGATGCTCACATTATTTCCATGGTAGGCTCAGCCACAATTGTCTTGAGTAGACACTGTTTCTGTTAGTGTCCTGATAGCGGTCATGAAGTATCTAGAAGCATTACCATTTCTAGATGGCCCAAGATGGCTTTATTTGCATGTCTTTTACCTTAGCATGACTGGATAAGATATTGTGAGCCTCTTCCCAGGAGGCTATTCTAGTAGGATAGCCAGACAACTTGACACGGTACTTAAGGCTTCCCAAAAGAGTGAAGGTGGAGGCTTACATGCCTCTTGTACGTTAGGTCCTAGGATCCACACAATATAATTCCTACTATATAATATTCATACAAGTTATGAGGTTAGCTGAGTGTTATACAGATGAGTAAATTCTATCTTCATAGACTAACTGGCATGGTGAACAAAACTCCTTAAAGCTGTGTCTCAAGAGATGGATTGAGTGATTAGAATTTCAGTACTATGGAGAGATTGGAATGTTTCAGGTTCAGAGGTTAATTATCTTGGGCTAGCTTTAGTTCCTGGAGTCATTTCTTGCCCAACTCTGTATTGGAACTAACACCCTCTGACTAATAGATAATACCTTTTTGAATCTATTGACTTAGCAGACCCTATGGCTTCCACCAATCCCCAAACTAACAATGGCATCAGGTAGCATCTTAGACCTATAGAAAAGCTTCTGCCATCTTTCTGTAGCCACCTCTTGGATGTACCCACTGTTGTATTTTAAAGTTGCCTTTATTTATGTTTTTTCCTGTGAAATTATAAAAGCTTCATGAAACTGCTTTCATATTATAATGTGAGGTCTGATTGAACCTCTTCCAGGTCCTCTTGAATGAGACTCTTGGAGGCAGTGATCGATGTAAAAGCAAGAGGAGTTTAATTCCGACATGTTGGGGTTCTCTCACTTCAAGGGGAGACGACCCTGAGCAGACTCTAACAGGGAGTTATATCCCTTGCAAACAATTGGGGCAGAATTCAAACAACTGAGGCAGAATTTGTACAGAACTAGGCAGGATACTATGTGCATGTGGTGGAGCAAAGTAACTTTCAGATCAGACTCAGTATCGTTTAAGACTTTCTCAAGGCGGGGGTGGAGGGGGGAGGATCAGTTGGAAGTCACAGGTAGCTTTGTGTGACAGTTTGGTTTATATCTGTTCCAGGGACTAAACCAGCTTTTTCTTCCTGGAAGGGAGGGGTCCTTGTGCTCGGAGATTTGTGGTAGGAATTTTCCCACTGGCCCTAGATTGGCCCCAACTCTGGCTCTTTCTACATAGGTGTTCCTGGTCCATGATCACTCAGGATGACTTGAGAATAAACCATTTATTATTCTCTTGTGGTTTTGTTTTCATTGTTGTTTTAGGGTTTTTGTGTGTGAGTTGAGAGTATATACACTCATTTCTATGTAATCTTTTATCCTAGTAGCTCATGTTCTAACATATCAATTTTAAATGGTATAGTTTGAAAATTGCATTTTAGTATCTTGCTGCTTCCCTACCATCTTGTTCCAGAAGTTTTACTCCAGTCATTCTTTGACCTCACAGGATGTTGGTATTTGTTTGTTTGTTTGCTTGTTTATGTGTGTGTGTGAGCATGTGGTGTCACATGAGCTCACAAGCACATGCATGTCAAGGCATGTATACGGAGGTCAGAGGACAATTGTGTGGATTTGCTTCTCTACTTCCACTTTTTACATAGCTCCAGAGAAGGAACTGAAGTCACCAGGCTTCTGCAGCAATCGCTTTCCCTCATGCATCATCTTGCCAGGCCGATCTTTGCACTGTCTTTTATTCCATCAGACCTTGATTTTATTTTCATTTTATAATTCATTCCATCCCATTATTCACTCAGCATGTTTATGTTTAGCAATATCTGATGTCACATGTTCTTTTAGGCACAGGGAATACGGCAGTCAGCATGCAGTAAATTCACTAGTATTCTGAAGTTATGTGTTCCTTTGGGCTAAATCATCAAGCAAAACCTGAAACTCATGGACACTAGTGATCAGCTTTCTTTATGCATCTTCTAAAGACCCAAGTGTTCTGAAAAGTTTCAAAAAGATGAGACTGAAAGTTTGAATCCACAATAATCATTAAAAAAGATCCTCCCACACTTTTCTGATCGTACTTACAATTAGCTCCCAGGAGATTCCACTAGGCTTCTCCCAGGGACTTCAATAAAGCTTATGATATCACCTGCTGCCATCAGCTGCTGCTGTCATCAGGTGCACCAGGTGTGGGCTGCAAATAAAAGGACAGCTGGCCACCCAACTATGCTCTCTGTCTGTTTCCAGATCATCTCTATCTCTCTCTCCTTTCTTTCAAGCCCCTCCATCCACATTTGCCCTCATGGCCCTGCTCCCTTCTCCAGGTCCTCACTTACTTCCCTTCCCCCAGTAAACCCCCTTTATACCAGATCTGTTGCATAGTGTAATTTCTCAGGGGTATACCTTGGCATGGGCCTGCCAGATACCCACTAGCTGCATTATATTCTAAAGCACTTACCATTTTTATTTTCGGTTGCTTTTTCTCAAAGGGGTCTTTCTAATTATTTCTTCTTCCATGCAGCAAGTGTTTCTCTTGAGCTTGTGTTGGGGGCAGCAGGTAGGAGAGTGGGTGAGTTTCCTCTTCCTTTTGCCAGAACTAGATACAGCACTGTGAAAAAAAGGGAACAGAGGCAAGAGAACTGAAGTATCCCCATGACTGAGATTTAGTGTATTTTACTTGAAAACTACACCGAATTTATAAAAAAGCAGACTCATCTTTCCATGCCTGCATAGTTCTGGATGAAGCAGTCTTCCTACAGAAGAGATTTTTACCCAAACCAGGTTATATCATAACTGTCAACGCCCAACTGCCAAAGTAGTGTAAAATCTGAGGCAAACTCACTCCCCAAAGGGTGAGTTCAGACCTGAATTATACGTCTTAGACCTTGTCACCAAATTTAATGTCAGAAAAAGTATTCTGTTTTCCATAGATGGTGTGAAAAAAAAGTTAGAGAGAGGCTAGAGGAGTCTTAGGGAGGAGGAACAGAGGGTGGGAGTATGTCTAACATCTGACCATGTGGCACTTCTCACCACACCTGCAAAACAGGTGCTGAAGGACTGTCAGGGTCAGTCCCTTCCTACAGTGTATGTCCCCTCTCCTTTCACATAACTTGTGTCTTTCTTGGCCTTCCCAAGACAGGAAAACTGTCTTTAGACCCTCATATTCCCACATTTCCTCCCATCAAGGCATTTTGCATTTATTCTGTTGCTCTGTGTGGTAATTTTGCTTCTTTCTGGGCCCTGTTACTTCCTTGCTCAGACTGTAGATGTTAGCTTAGTTATGTCTTTCCTGCTAAATACCGCAGACGAATATCACAAGGTCAGAAAATTCTATTACATCCATTTAAATACCAACTCTTTCAAATATCATTTCTAGATTTAGTTTTATATTAAAACCTCTGATTCGTATCCAGCACCTTGATTCCAGTAGATGGTCCAGGAAATTCTGCTTGCAGTTGCCTCCTTAAGTGTCAGTTGTTGTACGTGTCCCATAGTGCTCCTCGTGTGTAGTTGCTGAGTTAACGACAAAGAAATGCGGCCATTTTTTTTTAAAAAGCCATTATTCTTTTTTTCTTTTTCCTTTTCATCATTATTAACTTGGATATTTCTTATTTACATTTCGATTGTTATTCCCTTTCCCGGTTTCTGGGCCAACATCCCCCTAACCCCCCCCTTCCCCTTCTCTATGGGTGTTCCCCTCCCCATTCTCTCCCCATTACGGCCCTTCCCCCAACAATCACGTTCACTGGGGGTTCAGTCATGGCAGAATCAAGGTCTTCCCCTTCCACTGGTGTTCTTACTATGCTATTCATTGCTACGTATGCAGTTGGAGCCCAGGGTCAGTCCATGTATAGTTTTTAGGTAGTGGCTTAGTTCCTGGAAGCTCTGGTTGGTTGGCATTGTTGTTCATATGGGGTCTCAAGCCCCTTCAAGCTCTTTCAGTCCTTTCTCTGATTCCTTCAACAGGGGTCCCATTCTCAGTTCAGTGGTTTAATGATGGCTTTTGCCTATGTATTTGCTGTATTCTGGCAGTGTCTCTCAGGAGAGATCTATATCCGGTTCCTGTCGGCCTGCACTTCTTTGCTTCATCCATCTTACCTAGTTTGGTGAAAAGCCATTATTCTTAGTGTTCAAAGTATCTTTATAGGGATACTTACTTTAGTTTATAGTCAAAAAAATGTAAATTTATGTTACTATTGAAAAATGTTTGAAGTGATTTTTTGAAAATCTTGTGTTTGGGAGAATTTTGCTTTGACTGTACAATTCTTTCTTGTTCATGAGGTAAAGATAGAGAAGAGGTCTCACTGCATAAAACAAAAAACAAAAACAAAAACAAAAACTAACCAACCAACCAAACAACCAACCAAACAATCAAACAAAAAAAGGGTTTCCTTTCCACAGTGCATGCTTTTTCTCTAATCTTGGAGTCCACAAAAAGCAAATTTCTTAAATATAAAATTTCCAGGTTTAACTGTAAAATAACAGTAAGGACTTGGACTTGTTTAGAATGGGTAGAGAATCTTGTACAGAGAATATCTTGTGTATTATATGGACTCATCACCTGTCACTTAAAAAGCCTATGGTCTATGGCTTAGGCAGGAAATAGAATGTGGAACATCTGGGAGGCCAAAAGAATTCTGAGATAGAGCCAGGTACAGGAAGATTTGCCAGGGAGATGTGAGGAGACAGATGCATGGTACCCAGACACAGGTAACAGCCATGTGGCAGAATGTAGATTAAAATAAGTGGGCTATTCTAAGTTATGATCTAGTCAGAGTTATATCGCCAAGATATCTGTAAATATATTTTGAGTCTGAGTCTTATTCCTAGGAGCCTTGGGGAAGAAGAACTGGACCTAACATTTACTGTTATTCTTACTTTGTGTGTATTACCATCATATTTGAGAGTTTAAAATGCATACAATATGCTTACTTTCAAATAACTAAAGTGCATCTATATTGTAAAGTAACCAATTAGTATCTTTCCAGCTGAAATTATATTTCCAAAAGCAGGCACACTGTTTCCAGGCTGTCAGAAACGTTGGTTTTATAATTAGATGTATTATACCAACTTAAAATTGTGATTTTCTAATACTTTGGATTTTAGATAGGAAAAATAACATAAGGATAAAAGTCACATAGATACTTGTTTTGAAAGTCACATGTTTTCATAAGAAGGAAAAGCAACTTGTCCAAGTTGAACATCTAGTAGTACTCTTTTTATACTTCTAAGAATCCAAGAAAAGTAAACAGAATGTTGTCCCTTTGCCAGAGATCTATTCTTTCTTTCACCATGAGATCACAGCAGTTATACCACCACTCCTTAGAAAATCCTTTAATCCTGCCTGGACTTTTAAAAGGAAGGGTCCAACAGCAATAATATTTTATACCTGCTTTCTTTATCCCTTTAGGAACCCAGTCACATCCACACCATCTTTGCACGGGGAATAGGATTTCTTTTCTCTTTCTGAGTCCAGGAAGCTATTCTCTACACATGGGGAATCTCTGTCAGATGTGAAACAAAGCTTCATTAGATGTTCCTCATAAAGAAAATTAATTCTGTGTTCTTAGCCTGCTTCACCAAATAGCAACAGAGTATAGTTTAAAAAGTGCTTTTATGTTCACAAGGACTTACCGCACAGAGGCTATTCTGGTTACCTCGTATAGGAACATGTCTCCCTTGGTGCATAATTCAGGTAAGAGTAGCAAAGGATTGGGCCGACCAATGATTCCATCGAGGAAATCATGTAGGAACTAAAATATTCTATGTAAAATGTATGATATTCTTAATGCTCCTGTTGAATATTTAATATGCCCAGTCCCGAGGGTTAGTATTTGAAACACAAGTTCAGCTACCTGACTGGCATTTCTCTAAGCCATAATTAGAGCTGTCAAAACCAGTTCTTTTAAAACAGAAGCTCAAGAGCTTGTTGTCTGTAGTTGTGCCAGCATCATTTGATGTGAATGCAGAGTTTCCCTCAACAGTAAAGGCAAACATACGCTTTCTGATAACAAGGACACACACATGAGCACACACAAACCAAAGAGAGGGCATGCTTTTCAAGGCTAATATTTAGATCTACTCTTGACCAATTAGATATTTTTGAATTAACATGCTTAGCCACAAATATATAAAGAAATGAATAGAAAAACCTTTTGAAACTATGCCAGAAGCTTCAAACTGTTATAATATGGAAAAGAAAACTGTCATATACAAAACTCCACACTAGTGATTTTTCATTTTTGATCATTGTGTGCCTAACAGAAATGATTTAATTTTCTTTTAAATCTCAAAACTACATGAATCAGGAAAGTGGAGTAAGACACAAAATAGCCTGCGTAGGTCATAGGGCCATGATGGTGATTCAGACAGGGAAGACATCTAAGACTCTTGAGTGTCTCTACAGCCAGTCTACAGAATAGCTAGCCTCCTCCTGAGTTAGAGTTCTTCCTGAAATACTCATGACAGAAAATTTTAGTGAAATCATTAAGGTGTTTTAGAAAGTGCATTTGTCTGTGTTTTCCCCAGGCAGCAAGGTCCCCATCAGAGTAATGAGATTGAGAAGCTGCAGTAAATCTTACAGTGCTTTAAGAAATTTTCTGTAATGTCACCCAGAATCCAGATACTGGTTCTCCATATTATAGGCAAGAAACTGATCTCTTGATCGTTGATTTAGATTTACTCAAAATAATAAGAAAAGAAAGTATATTTTTATTGGGAAAATTCAGTGAAAGAATTATAGCTTGTTTCTTTTGAATTAAAATGAAACCAGGTACAGTACATTGATCATCCCACCCTCAGATGATAGTCTGCTTACTGCCTACCCTGCCTGCCTTCTTTCTGCACACTCAACCAACAATTGTTTCTCCAAATCTAAACACTTGTCAGTTTCTCTGTGCCAGACCTCATTCACAGAACATGGATTCCTCATGGAGAATTCTACCTATTTGAAAGAAAAAAAAATCATTATTTATATTACCAGTCTAGCACTTGAACATTATAATATTTCAAAGCTTTAGAGATTTTGTTCAATTACTTTATTATTTAGTCTTTTCTGTAACACAAAATTTCTTTGGCCACAAGGCTAGATGGTTTTAGCACACAATTCTGCCAGACTTTCAAAGAGTTAAAATTAATACTCATCAAAATGTTCCACAAGGTAAAAATAGAAGGAACATTGCTCAATTAATTTTATGAGGTCTTACATACCCTGATACTCCAATGACACAAAGATTCAACAAAGAAAGAAAATTATAGTTCCAAATTTTCTTTATGAATATAGATACAACAATAATCAACAAAATTTTAGAAGCAGAATCCAAGAACACATCAAAAAGATAATCCACCATGATCAAGTAGACTTCATCCAAGAGATATAAGGATAGTTCAACATACAAAAATCAGTCAGTGTAACCCACCATATAAACAAACTAGAAGAAAACACATACAATTATCTCATTAGATGCACAAAAAGCTTCTGACCTAAACCCAATACCTCTTCATGTTAAAAGTCTTGAAGAGATTAGGAATACAAGGACATACATAAATATAATAAAGGCAATCTACAGCAAACTTATAGCTAACATAAAATTAAATGAAAGGAAACAACTGGCAATTCCACTAAAATCAGGAACAAAACAAGGCTGACTTCTCTCTCCATATATATTCAAAATAGTACTTTAAGTTCTAGATAGAGGAATAAGACAACTGAAAGAGATCAAGGGGCTACAAATTGGAAAAAAAGTTAGGGTACTGTTATTTGCAGATGATTTGATAGTATACGTAAATGACCCCCAAAATTCTAGCAGTAAGCTCCTACAAATGATAAACACCGTCAGCGAAGTGGCTAGATACAAGATTAACTAAAAAAATAAAATAAAATTAGTAGCCCTCTTATATACAAATGCTAAATTAATTGAAAAAGAAATCAGGGCAGTAACACTCTTCACAATAGATAAAAACAATATAAAATACCTTGGTGTGAATCTAACCAAGTAAGTGAAAGATCTATATGGCAAGAACTTCAAGTCTCTGAAAAGAGAAGTTGAAGAAGATATCAGAAGATACAAAGATCTCTTATGCTCAGGGATTGGTAGGATTAACGTGGTAAAAATAACCATCTTACCAAAAACAATCAACAAATTTAATGTAATTCCCATCAAAATTCCAATATAACTCTTTACAAACCTTGAAAGGACAATTCTCAATTTTATATGAAAAAAACAAACAAAAAACTCAAGATAGCTAAAATAATCCCAAACAAGAAAAGAACTTCTGGAGGTATCACCATTTCTGATCTCAAACTATACAGAGCTATAGCAATAAAAACTACATGGTACTGGCAACATGTTGATCAATGAAATTGAATCAAAGGCCCAGATGTAGATCCACACACCTGTGGACAATGGGGTTTTGATAAAGATGACAGAGATATACACCAGAAAAAAGACAGTATCTTCAACAAAGAATGCTGTTTAAATTGGGTGTCTGTATATAGAATTGCTAATAGGTCCATACCTGCCACCCTGCCCCAAACTCAGTTCCAAGTGGATTAATGACCACAGCATAAAACCAGATACACTAAACCTGATGGAAGAGGAGTATTGAAGAGTAGTCTTGAACACAGTGGTGCAGGAGACAACTTTTTCAACAGAACACCAATAATGGAGGCACTAAAATCAACAATTAATAAATGTGACCTCATGAAACTGAAAGTCTTATGTAAGGACACCATTAATCAGACAAAGTAGCAGCCTATGAGTGGCCAAACCTACTCCATTTTGGGACTGGCCTCCATCTTAAAAGAAAATAATAGTCAGTACATTGAGCTCCAGAGAGACAGCACCGGGGCAAGCGAGAGCCGAACGGGCACTGGGCGACTCTGTGCTTCGTGGAGGAAAATCAACTAAACATGGGCAAAGGAGATCCTAAGAAGTGAGAGGCAAAAATGTACTCATATGCATTCTTTGTGCAAACCTGCCGGGAGGAGCACAAGAAGAAGCACCCAGATGCTTCTTTCAACTTCTCAGAGTCCTCCAAGAGGTGCTCAACAAGGTGGAAGACCATGTCTGCTAAAGAAAAGCGGAGATTTGAAGATATGGCAAAGACTGACAAGGCTCATTATGAAAGAGAAATGAAAACCTACATCCCCACAAGGGGAGACCAAAAAAAAGTTCAAGGACCCCATGCCCCCAAGAGACCTCCTTCGGCCTTCTTGTTCTGTTCTGAGTACCGCCCAAAAGTCAAAGGCGAGCATCCTGGCTTATCCATTGGTGATGTTGCAAAGAAACGAGGAGAGATGTGGAATAACACTGCCGCGGACGACAAGCAGCCCTATGGGAAGATGGCCGCCAAGCTGAAGGAGAAGTATGAGAAGGATGTTGCTGCCTACAGAGCTAAAGGAAAACCTGATGCAGCGAAAAGGGGGATGGTCAAGGCTGAGAAGAGCAAGAAAAAGAAGGAAGAGGAAGATGATGAGGAGGCTGAAGAGGAAGAGGAAGAGGAGGAGGAAGAAGAAGATAATGAATACGTTGGTTCTAGCACAGTTTTTAATTTGTCTATAAAGCATTTAACCCCCTGTACACAACTCACTCCTTTTAAAGAAAAAAATTGAAATGTAAGGCTGTGTAAGATTTGTTTTTAAACTGTACAGTGTCTTTTTTTGTATAGTTAACATACTACCAAATGTGTCTTTGGATAACCCTGTCCCAGTGGTATTCTCAATAGCCACTAACCTTGCCTGGTACAGTCTGGGGTGGTAAATTGGCAAGGTAATGAAAGCAGGTTCTTGTTGGTGCACAGCACAAATTATTTATATATGGGGACAGTAGTTTGGTTTTTGGTTTCTTTTTTTTCTTTTGGTTTTCTTTTTTTTCCATCTTCAGTTGTCTCTGATGCAGCTTATACGAAGATAACTGTTGTTCTGTTAACTGAATACCACTCTGTAATTTCAAAAAGTTGCAACTGTTTTGTTGACATTCTGAATGCTTCTAAGTAAATACAATTTTTTATTAAAAAAAGAAAGAAAATAATAAACTTGACCTGCAGCTGAACCCAAGCTGCACCCAAATGCCAGGACCAAGGATCCCATGACTTGTCCTTGGCCCACACCCCAGAGTTACTCCCTAGCTACTTCCTAACAACAGTTAATTACAGATTAACTTTGTTGATTGTTTCAGATGTACTTTTAGACAGTTTAGGATTGTATACAGTTTTGGCTCACAGCACCCACCTGTCAGCTTACAATAGTCATTCAATTAGATGCTTTCCTGGATGGACACTCCTTCATTTGTTCCCATTTCCTATAAAACCTTGTCCCAAAGAGAGTTTGGGGCTGCTCCACCAAACTGTCTTGTGGGTTTGTAATAGAGACTCTAATGTGATTACATCAGAAACAATCCCTTGGGGACTGGGGTTCACAAAAGCTTCCTGGCACAACACCTATAGAGTGGGAAAAGTTTTCCACCAACTCCACATCTGACAGAGTGCTAATATCCAAAATATATAAAGAACTCAAGAAACTAGACATCGACAAACCAAATAACCCAATTAAAAACTGTGATACAGATCTAAAGAGAGAATTCTCAACAGAAGACGCTGAAATGGCTGAGAGACAACTAAAGGGACATTCAACACCCATCAGGTAAATGTAACTCAAAGCAACTCTGAGGTTCCAACTTTTGAAATGACTAAGGAAAAAAAACTCAAGTGACAGCTCATGCAGGTGAGGATGTGGAAAAGGAAACACTCCTCCAGTGCTGGTAGGAGTGTGAATTTGTATAGCCATTACAGAAATCAAATGAAGGTTCCTCAGAAAATTGGGAATAGATTTCTCTCAATACCCAGCGGTACCGCTCCTGGGCATACACTCAAAAGAAGCTCCACCATACCACAACTGTGTTCACAGCAGCTTTATTTCTAGCAGCCAGAAACTGGAAACAACCTAGAAGCCCCTTAACCAAAGAGTGGATAAAGAACATGTGGTAGAGCACCATGCAGTATTCCTCAGCTATTAAAAACAATGATATCCTGAAATAGGCAGACAAATGGATGGAACTTGAGAAAAGTAATCCAGAGTGTGGCAACCCAGATCCATAAAGACAAACATGGTATGCACTTACAGGTATGCACTCACCTGTAACTGGATATTAGCTGTTAAGTAAAGGATAACCACACTACAATCTGCAGACCCAGAAGCTAAGTAGCAAGGGCTCTGGAGTGGTGGTGGTGGATCCATGGATCTCCCAGGGAAAGGGAAATAGAATAGATTTTGCAGGTGCATCGGGGACCAGTGGGAATGGGAACAGGAGGGATCAGGTGGAGGAGGGAGATGAAATTATAGAGTACAGGGATGGACACCTGGAAATGGGGTGGCGGCAGATTTGAGGGCAATGTGGAAACCTAGTACAGTGGAAATTTCCTGGCATCTAAGAGGTGAGCCTAACAAGGGCCAACCTGCCCTGCCTGTAAGATGTGCTGGGGCAATGGTGGCTCAGCACTTGTGGGAGTGGCCTACTAATGACAGTCTAACCGTGAGAGGGAGCCATTACAACACTGCCTAGGTGGCCAGGATCCAGAAGTTGGATGGTTCAGAGACCTAGAGTAGAACCAAAGGTGACTGACAGAAAAAAATTCAATGAAATGATTTCTAATGATATTTTGCTATACTCATAGATTGGTACTTAGCCCAGTCATCATCAGAGATGTATTATCCAGCAGCTGATGGGAATAGATGCAGAGTCCACCAGCCAAACATTAGGTGGAGTGTGGAGAATTCTGAAGGAGAGGCAGGATTGTAGGCGTCAGAGGGTCAAGAACACCAGGAGAATTTGACCCCATAACATCAACTAAGCGAGGCTCATTGGGGCTCACAGAGGCTGAAACATCATGGAGGGCTTAGGGTGTCTCTGACTCCTTTGCCTGCTCTTGGGACCCTTTTCATCATACTG
The DNA here is from genome assembly GCF_021556685.1 of Rattus norvegicus. NCBI lineage: Eukaryota > Metazoa > Chordata > Mammalia > Rodentia > Muridae > Rattus > Rattus norvegicus. The sequence continues at coordinate 44,786,402 of NC_141551.1, read as the reverse complement.
GCTGCCGCATCCAGCCTGGATATGAGCGTTCGTGCCTAGTCTGACTGCACCTTGTCATGCTGTATCAAGCTGTGTCCAGTTAATATCCCTGGAAGGCCTTTTCTTTTCTGCAGGTCAATGGAGGAGCAGTAGATTTCTGGAAAGGGGAGGTGGGAGCAGAACTGGGAGGAGTGGAGGGAGGGAAAAATTCTGTCAGGATATATTGTTTGAGAGAAGAAAATAAAAAGAAAAATATTTAGCCAAAAAAAAAATCAGTGTTTTAAAAAGTTTATTACAGCTCCAAAAAAAAAGAAAAGGAAAAAGTTTATTAAAAATTACAAACGTTTTAATTGAATTTACAATTTTTAATCCTTGTGTGTACGTGTGCATGTGTCTGTGTGTGTGTGTATGTGTGTATCTGTGTGTATGTCTGTGTTTGTGAGTGTATACATGTATTTAGGTGTGCCCATAACAAAGCAACTATGTGAAGGTCAAAGGGCAACTCACAAGTGGTCAAAGTGAAGAGACTGGGTGTCAGTGGAATACTCTGTACAAATGGGACCTCTATGTCACCATCCACCAAGGCTCAGAAACCACAGAGGAGGAGTTAGCTGAAGGACTGTAAGAGACACAGGTTGGTTAGGACTGCAGGGAGACAGTGCTTTCTGGACTTGACAAAATCATCAAAATGATGACAACCCCCCTCTCCCCCAGTAGCTGTGATTGTCTGCACAAGACTTACATCAGGCCAGTCAATATTGTTCAGAGGAGGTAGGAGTGGTTCATGAACCCTGACTCCTAAGGAGCTATTGTTGATGACTTCTGGGGGAGAGAGAGTCAGGGTTTGTTTGTTTGTTTGTTTGTTTGTTTGTTTGTTTTTTAAAAAAGGGTATGACACCTGGTAAGTTGACCACATTCCACTGATAGTTTCACATCCTTAAGTATGAGGAAAGTGCAAATTGCACTCAGTGGATTATTAAGTGAATTTGGGGGTGGGTAAGAAGGTAGGGAGTTGGATCTGGGAAGATTTGTGGGCAGTCAATGTGATCAAAATAAATTGTGTAAAATTCTCTAAGGATTAATACAAACTACATGTTAAAATGGTTGTTAACACATCACAATGAAGAATATCATTAAAAAGTAAAACACAAACCCAAGACTTCCGACTTCTCTTAAAACAATTTTCAGATTTGGTTTTTCTAGGCCAGTGTTTCTCAAACTTTCTAATGCTGCAACCCTTAATACAGTTCTTCATGTTGTAGTGACCCTCAATAATAAAGTTATTTTCATTGCTACATCGTGTCTGTAATTTTGCTACTGTTACGAATTGTAATGGAAATAACTGATATGCATAATATCTGATATGTGACCCCTGTGAAAGGGGTCGTGACCCACAGACTGAGAACCAATGCTTTAGACCGGCGCTCTTCATCACAGACACCAGATAGAGAGCAGTTCTGTCATCTTCTGTAGAAAAAACAAACCAGGTTTTTCCCCTCAGTGGCCACCAGTCACTTGCACTGCCATTTCAACCTCTAGCCTTTGTTTTAGAACCATACATAACTCCTTCTAGTCAAAGAAGATGACTAAAAAGGCCTTTTCGTGTTTCCCAAAGTGTTTCTGGGTTGCTTTCAGCCAGTGGTATGGCAACTAACACACTACTCTCACCATGTCTGTTTGAGTAAAACAGAACTTACAAGAATCATTTTTATGTCCCAAAGTGTTTCAGTTTTTATTGGGTAGTGGAAGGATTCTGAATATCAGTGTAATTTTGATGAGGGCCGACCATGTTTCAGTACAAGCTGAAATGTGGAAAAGCAGTTGCATTTCTGGTGATATTGGGTAAATTGAAAGAGTCTTTATGGGAGATTTTGATGACTCCTTTCTTTTTCTCTCTCACAAGTTCAAACACACTTAAAAGCAAACTGTGAGAGTGTGCGTGCAACAAGTTATAATTTAGAAAACGAAGGCAGAGAAAGTACTTACTGGCCACTTTTGTAAAGCGTGGAGCTTGAATATGGATCAGTGGGGGGCGCAAAGGAAAGGAGATGAGATGTGTGTGTGTGTGTGTGTGTGTGTGTGTGTGTGTGTGTGTGTGTGTGTTGGGGGAAGAATTCAGATAGAACTGCTACCTGTGAGATTCAACTGAATCTTGAGCTGAAATGCCAAAGGTGTCCCCTTCCTGCGTTTAGACAAATGTACCACCTTGACTGACATTTGTAATTTTGAATGTCTTTAAAGGCATTTTAATGTTAGGCAATTGATCTAATCAGTGGGGATCACCCAAACGATTGGACACATTATTTCCATTGACCTTTTGAAGACCTCATCTGAATGGGAAGTGGTTCCTGAGAGACAGATGGGGCTGAGCCTCCAATAGACTGTAGGGAAGTGATTCTCAGGTTGTTTGGTCATTACAGCATCTGCTGAAGTGTGCAGTGGGCACAGGAGTACTGTTTGCTTCTAATTTCCAATTTCCAACAGGCTGTTAAATTGTGTTGCACTTTGGAATCATCAGCTGCCTTCTATGATGAAATTATTCTGCTTTGAACTGCAAGTTTTCCTTTTGAAACAGTCTAAAATGACTATTATTAAATACCCTCAGGTATAACTTGATTCCCTTTGAAATAGTTTAAAATGATTAATTTTAATAAAGCACCCTCAGATATAATTTGATGATATGAAAATATGTTAGCTAGCCGTCTTAGGGTTTTTATTGCTGTGAGGGGACACTACAACCACAGCAACTCTTATAAAGGAAAAATATTTAATTGGGCTAGCTTACAGTTCAAAGAGTTAGTCTATTATTGTCATGTTGGGAAACATGGCAGCTTGAAGACAGACCCAGAGCTGGAAATGTATTAAGTTCTACATCTTAATCAGCAGGCAGCAGAGAGAGAGAGAGGGAGAGAGAGAGAGAGAGAGAGAGAGAGAGAGAGAGAGAGAGAGAGAGAGAGAGAGAGAGAGAGAGAGAGCGCCATCAGGCCTGGCCTGGGCCCTGGAGACCTCAAACCCCACTCTTAGTGATGCACTTCCTCCATCAAGGCCACACCTACTCCAACAAGGTCACATGTCCTAATCCTTTCCAGTGGTGCCTCTCCTTCTGAGCCTATGGAGCCAGCTTCATCAGGCCACCACACTAGCTTATTTAGTTAATCACAGAACAAATTTAAAGTACCAACAAGATATTGGAAGAAAAATGAAACAACACATATCAAATCAAATACTTTGGGACAAATAAAAATCACATAACTAGAAGAAAGTGATGACAAACTTCAATAAAAATTTCTGGCCTAAATATGGGTCCTTGAAAAGAAGGCATTTTAGACACATAAGCATCTCCTACTCTAGGGCATCAAGCCTGCAGAGGACCAAGGGCCTCTCTTCCCATTGATGCCCAACAAGGCTATCCTCTGCTACATATGTGACTGGAGCCATGGGTCACTCCATGTGTACTCTTTGGTTGGTGGTTTAGTCCCTGGGAGCTCTGGGGGTGGAGTGTCTGGTTGGTTGATATTTCTGATCTTCCTATGGGGTTACAAACCTTCTCAGCTACCTCAGTCCTTTCTCTAACTCCTCCATTGAGGACCCTGTTCTCAGTTCAATGGTTGGCTGTGAGCATCTGCCTCCGTATTTGTCAGGCTCTGGCAGAGTCTCGCAGGAACAACTGTATCAGGCTCCGGGCAGCATGCATTTCTTGGCATCAGCAATGGTTTGGTGACTGCATGTGGGATGGATCATCATGGGTGGCAATCTCTGGATGGCCTTCCCTTCAGTCTCTGCTTCACTCTTTTTCTCTCTATTTCCTTCTGTGAGTATTTTGTTCTGCCTTCTAAGAGGTACTGAAGCATCCACACTTTGGTCTTGAGCTCCATGTGGTCTGTAAATTGTATCCCAAATTTGGGGTTAATATCCACTTATCAGTGAGTACGTATCATGTGTGTTCTTTTGAGACTGGGTTACCTCACTCAGGATGATATTTTCTAGTTCAATTCATTTATCTATAAATTTCATGAAGTCACTGTTTTTAATAGCTGAGTAGTACTCCATTGTGTAGCTGTACCACATTTTCTGTATACTGCCACGCCTTGGGCTGAGCATATAAAAACCATCGCAGTAGTGTAGCCAGATCTTTAGATATATCAATTCCCAGTTTCCTGAGTAGTTGCCATACTGATTTCCATGGTGGCTGTTTGTGCTCCCACCAGCCATGAGTAGTGCTCCCTTTTCTCTATGTCCTTGCCAGCATAAGCTGTGTCACTTGCTTTATTGCTCTTTGACATTCTCAAATGACATCTCAAAGTAGGTTTTTGGAAACTGTTTTCTTTTTCTTTCTTTTTTTTATTGGATTTTAATTTACATTTCTTTTTTTTACTTTTTTTTTTTTACTTTTTTTTTTTTTAATTAACTTGAGTATTTTCTTATATACATTTCGAGTGTTATTCCCTTTCCCGGTTTCCGGGCAAACATCCCCCTCCCCCCTCCCCTTCCTTATGGGTGTTCCCCTCCCAACCCTCCCCCCATTGCCGCCCTCCCCCCACCAGTCTAGTTCACTGGGGGTTCAGTCTTAGCAGGACCCAGGGCTTCTCCTTCCACTGGTGCTCTTACTAGGATATTCATTGCTACCTATGAGGTCAGAGTCCAGGGTCAGTCCATGTATAGTCTTTAGGTAGTGGCTTAGTCCCTGGAAGCTCTGGTTGCTTAGCATTGTTGTACATATGGGGTCTCGAGCCCCTTCAAGATCTTCCAGTTCTTTCTCTGATTCCTTCAACGGGGGTCCTATTCTCAGTTCAGTGGTTTGCTGCTGGCATTCGCCTCTGTATTTGCTGTATTCTGGCTGTGTCTCTCAGGAGCGATGTACATCCGGCTCCTGTCAGTCTGCACTTCTTTGCTTCATCCATCTTGTCTAATTGAGTGGCTGTATATGTATGGGCCACCTGTGGGGCAGGCTCTGAATGGGTGTTCCTTCAGTCTCTGTTTTAATCTTTGCCTCTCTCTTCCCTGCCAAGGGTATTCTTGTTCCCCTTTTAAAGAAGGAGTGAAGCATTCACATTTTGATCATCCGTCTTGAGTTTCATTTGTTCTAGGTATCTAGGGTAATTCAAGCATTTGGGCTAATAGCCACTTATCAATGAGTGCATACCATGTATGTCTTTCTGTGATTGGGTTAGCTCACTCAGGATGATATTTTCCAGTTCCAACCATTTGCCTACGAATTTCATAAACTCGTTGTTTTTGATAGCTGAGTAATATTCCATTGTGTAGATGTACCACATTTTCTGTATCCATTCCTCTGTTGAAGGGCATCTGGGTTCTTTCCAGCTTCTGGCTATTATAAATAAGGCTGCAATGAACATAGTGGAGCACGTGTCTTTTTTATATGTTGGGGCATCTTTTGGGTATATGCCCAAGAGAGGTATAGCTGGATCCTCAGGCAGTTCAATGTCCAATTTTCTGAGGAACCTCCAGACTGATTTCCAGAATGGTTGTACCAGTTTGCAATCCCACCAACAATGGAGGAGTGTTCCTCTTTCTCCACATCCTCGCCAGCATCTGTTGTCCCCTGAGTTTTTGATCTTAGCCATTCTTACTGGTGTGAGGTGGAATCTCAGGGTTGTTTTGATTTGCATTTCCCTTATGACTAAAGATGTTGAACATTTCTTTAGGTGTTTCTCAGCCATTTGGCATTCCTCAGCTGTGAATTCTTTGTTTAGCTCTGAACCCCATTTTTAATAGGGTTATTTGTTTCCCTGCGGTCTAACTTCTTGAGTTCTTTGTATATTTTGGATATAAGGCCTCTATCTGTTGTAGGATTGGTAAAGATCTTTTCCCAATCTGTTGGTTGCCGTTTTGTCCTAACCACAGTGTCCTTTGCCTTACAGAAGCTTTGCAGTTTTATGAGATCCCATTTGTTGATTCTTGATCTTAGAGCGTAAGCCATTGGTGTTTTGTTTAGGAAATTTTTTCCAGTGCCCATGTGTTCCAGATGCTTCCCTAGTTTTTCTTCTATTAGTTTGAGTGTGTCTGGTTTGATGTGGAGGTCCTTGATCCACTTGGACTTAAGCTTTGTACAGGGTGATAAGCATGGATCGATCTGCATTCTTCTACATGTTGACCTCCAGTTGAACCAGCACCATTTGCTGAAAATGCTATCTTTTTTTCCATTGGATGGTTTTGGCTCCTTTGTCGAAAATCAAGTGACCATAGGTGTGTGGGTTCATTTCTGGGTCTTCAATTCTATTCCATTGGTCTATCTGTCTGTCTCTGTATCAATACCATGCAGTTTTTATCACTATTGCTCTGTAATACTGCTTGAGTTCAGGGATAGTGATTCCCCCTGAAGTCCTTTTATTGTTGAGGATAGCTTTAGCTATCCTGGGTTTTTTGTTATTCCAGATGAATTTGCAAATTGTTCTGGCTAACTCTTTGAAGAATTGGATTGGTATTTTGATGGGGATTGCATTGAATCTGTAGATTGCTTTTGGTAAAATGGCCATTTTTACTATATTAATCCTGCCAATCCATGAGCATGGGAGATCTTTCCATCTTCTGAGGTCTTCTTCAATTTCCTTCTTCAGTGTCTTGAAGTTCTTATTGTACAGATCATTTACTTGCTTTGTTAAAGTCACACCGAGGTACTTTATATTATTTGGGTCTATTATGAAGGGTGTCCTTTCCCTAATTTCTTTCTCGGCTTGTTTCTCTTTTGTATAGAGGAAGGCTACTGATTTATTTGAGTTAATTTTATAGCCAGCCACTTTGCTGAAGTTGTCTATCAGCTTTAGTAGTTCTCTGGTGGAACGTTTGGGATCACTTAAATATACTATCATATCATCTGCAAATAGTGATATTTTGACTTCTTCTTTTCCGATCTGTATCCCCTTGACCTCCTTTTGTTGTCTGATTGCTCTGGCTAGAACTTCAAGAACTATATTGAATAAGTAGGGAGAGAGTGGGCAGCCTTGTCTAGTCCCTGATTTTAGTGTGATTGCTTCAAGTTTCTCTCCATTTAGTTTAATGTTAGCAACTGGTTTGCTGTATATGGCTTTTACTATGTTTAGGTATGGGCCTTGAATTCCTATTTTTTCCAGGACTTTTATCATGAAGGGGTGTTGAATTTTGTCAAATGCTTTCTCAGCATCTAATGAAATGATCATGTGGTTTTGTTCTTTCATTTTGTTTATATAATGGATCATGTTGATGGTTTTCCGTATATTAAACCATCCCTGCATGCCTGGGATGAAGCCTACTTGATCATGGTGGATGATTGTTTTGATGTGCTCTTGGATTCGGTTTGCCAGAATTTTGTTGAGTATTTTTGCGTCGATATTCATAAGGGAAATTGGTCTGAAGTTCTCTTTCTTTGTTGTGTCTTTGTGTGGTTTAGGTATAAGAGTAATTGTGGCTTTGTAGAAGGTATTCGGTAGTGCTCCATCTGTTTCAATTTTGTGGAATAGTTTGGATAATATTGTATGAGGTCTTCTATGAAGGTTTGATAGAATTCTGCACTAAACCCGTCTGGACCTGGGCTCTTTTTGGTTGGGAGACCTTTAATGACTGCTTCTATTTCCTTAGGAGTTATGGGGTTGTTTAACTGGTTTATCTGTTCCTGATTTAACTTCGGTACCTGGTATCTGTCTAGGAAATTGTCCATTTCCTGAAGATTTTTCAAGTTTTGTTGAATATAGGCTTTTATAGTAAGATCTGATGATTTTTTTGAATTTCCTCTGAATCTGTAGTTATGTCTCCCTTTTCATTTCTGATTTTCTTAATTTGGACACACTCTCTGTGTCCTCTCGTTAGTCTGGCTAAGGGTTTATCTATCTTGTTGATTTTCTCAAAGAACCAACTTTTGGTTCTGTTGATTCTTTCTATGGTCCTTTTTGTTTCTACTTGGTTGATTTCAGCTCTGAGTTTGATTATTTCCTGCCTTCTACTCCTCCTGGGTGTATTTGCTTCTTTTTGTTCTAGAGCTTTTAGGTGTGCTGTCAAGCTGCTGACATATGCTCTTTCCTGTTTCTTTCTGCAGGCACTCAGCGCTATGAGTTTTCCTCTTAGCACAGCTTTCATTGTGTCCCATAAGTTTGGGTATGTTGTACCTTCATTTTCATTAAATTCTAAAAAGTTTTTAATTCCTTTCTTTATTTCTTCCTTGACCAGGTTATCATTGAGTAGAGCATTGTTCAATTTCCAAGTATATGTGGGCATTCTTCCTTGATTTTTATTGAAGACCAGTTTTAGGCCGTGGTGGTCCGATAGCACGCATGGGATTATTTCTATCTTTCTGTACCTGTTGAGGCCCGTTTTTTGACCAATTATATGGTCAATTTTGGAGAAAGTACCATGAGGAGCTGAGAAGAAGGTATATCCTTTTGTTTTAGGATAGAATGTTCTATAAATATCCGTTAAGTCCATTTGGCTCATGACTTCTCTTAGTCTGTCTACATCTCTGTTTAATTTCTGTTTCCATGATCTGTCCATTGATGAGAGTGGGGTGTTGAAATCTCCCACTATTATTGTGTGGGGTGCAATGTGTGTTTTGAGCTTTAGTAAGGTTTCTTTTACATATGTAGATGCCCTTGTATTTGGGGCATATTTATTTAGGATTGAGAGTTCATCTTGGTGGATTTTTCCTTTGATGAATATGAAGTGTCCTTCCTTATCTTTTTTGATGACTTTTAGTTGAAAATTGATTTTATTTGATATTAGAATGGCTACTCCAGCTTGCTTCTTCTGACCATTTGCTTGGAAAATTGTTTTCCAGCCTTTCACTCTGAGGTAATGTCTGTCTTTGTCTCTGAGGTGTGTTTCCTGTAGGCAGCAGAATGCAGGGTCCTTGTTGCGTATCCAGTTTGTTAATCTATGTCTTTTTATTGGGGAGTTAAGGCCATTGATATTGAGAGATATTAAGTAATAGTGATTATTGCTTCCCGTTATATTCATATTTGGATGTGAGGTTATGTTTGTGTGCTTTCATTCTCTTTGTTTTGTTGCCAAGACGATTAGTTTCTTGCTTCTTCGAGGGTATAGCTTGCCTCCTTATGTTGGGCTTTACCATTTATTATCCTTTGTAGCGCTGGATTTGTAGAACGATATTGTGTAAATTTGGTTTTGTCATGGAATATCTTGGTTTCTCCATCTATGTTAATTGAGAGTTTTGCTGAATACAGTATCCTGGGCTGGCATTTGTGTTCTCTTAGGGTCTGTATGACATCAGTCCAGGATCTTCTGGCCTTCATAGTTTCTGGCGAGAAGTCTGGTGTGATTCTGATAGGTCTGCCTTCATATGTTACTTGACCTTTTTCCCTTACTGCTTTTAATATTCTTTCTTTATTTTGTGCGTTTGGTGTTTTGACTATTATGTGACGGGAGGTGTTTCTTTTCTGGTCCAATCTATTTGGAGTTCTGTAGGCTTCTTGTATGCCTATGGGTATCTCTTTTTTTAGGTTAGGGAAGTTTTCTTCTATGATTTTGTTGAAGATATTTACTGGTCCTTTGAGCTGGGAGTCTTCACTCTCTTCTATACCTATTATCCTTAGGTTTGATCTTCTCATTGAGTCCTGGATTTCCTGTATGTTTTGGACCAGTAGCTTTTTCTGCTTTACATTATCTTTGACAGTTGAGTCAATGATTTCTATGGAATCTTCTGCTCCTGAGATTCTCTCTTCCATCTCTTGTATTCTGTTGGTGATGCTTGTATCTACGGCTCCTTGTCTCTTCCTTTGGTTTTCTATATCCAGGGTTGTTTCTTTGTGTTCTTTCTTGCTTGCTTCTATTTCCATTTTTAATTCCTTCAACTGTTTGATTGTGTTTTCCTGGAATTCTTTCAGGGATTTTTGCGATTCCTCTCTGTAGGCTTCTACTTGTTCTCTAAGGGAGTTCTTCACGTCTTTCTTGAAGTCCTCCAGCATCATGATCAAATATGATTTTGAAACTAGATCTTGCTTTTCTGGTGTGTTTGGATATTCCATGTTTATTTTGGTGGGAGAATTGGGCTCCGATGATGCCATGTAGTCTTGGTTTTTGTTGCTTGGGTTCCTGCACTTGCCTCTCGCCATCAGATTATCTCTAGTGTTACTTTGTCTGCTATTTCTGACAGTGGCTAGACTGTCCTATAAGCCTGTGTGTCAGGAGTGCTGTAGACCTGTTTTCCTCTCTTTCAGTCAGTTATGGGGACAGAGTGTTCTGCTTTCGGGCGTGTAGTTTTTCCTCTCTACAGGTCTTCAGCTGTTCCTGTGGGCCTGTGTCTTGAGTTCACCAGGCGGGGTGCTGCCCAAGGGCTCTCTGTGGCGGCAGCAACCAGGAAGACCTGTGCCGCCCCTTCCTGGAGCTTCAGTGCACCAGGGTTACAGATGGCCTTTGGTGTTTTCCTCTGGCGTCTGAGATGTATGTACAGAGAGCAGTCTCTTTTGGTTTCCCAGGCTTGTCTGCCTCTCTGAAGGTTCAGCTCTCCCTCCCACGGGATTTGGGTGCAGAGAACTGTTTATCCGGTCTAATTTACATTTCAAATATAGACCCCTTTCCAGGTTTCCTATCCCTAAACCCTCATTTCATCCTCCCACCCCCTTCTTCTATGAGGGTGTTCCCCAACTCACCCCTTTTTGCCTCCGTGCCCTGAAATTCCCCTACATTGGGGTGTCCAGCTTTGGCAGTACCAAGGGCTTCTCCTTCCATTGGTGCCCAACAAGGCCATCCTCTGCTACATATGAGGCTGGAGCCATGGGTCTGTCCATTTGTAGTCTTTGGATGGTGGTTTATTCCCTGGGAGCTCTGATTGGTTGGTGTTGTTCTTATGGGGATACAGTCCCCTTCAGCTTCTTCAATCCTTTCTCTAACTCCTCCAATGGCGACCCTGTTCTCAGTTTGATGGTTGGCGTCGAACATCTGCTTCTGTGTTTGTCATGCTCTGGCAGAGCCTCTCAGGAGACAGCTATGTCAGGCTGCTGTCAGCATGCATTTCTTGGTATTAGCAATATTGTCTGGGTTTGGTGACTGAATGTGTATGGGCTGGATCCTCATGTAGGGCAGTCTCTGGATGACCTTTCCTTCTGTCTCTGCTCCAAACTTTGTCTCTAAATTTCCTCCTATTAATATTTTTGTTCCCCCTTCAATTTTCATTTCCTTGATGGCTAAGAATGCTGAACATTCCTTTAAGTATTTCTCATCTTTTGAGAACTCTCTGCTTAGTTTTATAATGCATTTTTAAAAAAGTGCATTGTTTTCTTGATGTTCATTTTTTAAAAGCTTTTTTGTATATTCTAGATATTACCCATTTAATAAGGTGTATAGTTGGTAAAGTTTTTTTTTTTTTTTTACATTCTATAGGCTACCTCTTTACTTAAATGATGGTGTTCTTTGCCATATAGAGGCTTGGCAGTTTCATGAGTTCCTATTTATTACTTGTTGGTCTTAGTGCCTGTGTTATTAGTATCCTGTTTAGAACATTCTTTCCTGCGCCAATGACTTTAAGCCAATTCCCCCCTTTCTCTTCTATCAGGTTTAGTTGATATAGTCTTATGTTGAGATCCTTGATTGGTCTGGAGTTAAGTTTCATGCAAGGTGATGGATGTGGATGTATTTTCCTTCTGCATGCAACTGTCCAGTTTGAACAGCATTATGTGTTGAAGGTGCTGTTTTCACCAGCGTGACTGGTGACCAGAGTGTGTGGACTTAGGCCTCTGTCTCTAATTCTGTTCCGTTTTTCAGTATGTGTGTTTTTATATCAATACCTGTCTGTGATTATTACCATAGCCCCACAATACAACTTGAAACTGTGCTTTGACTGTTTTCATCCCTTATGAAATTATCCAATACCTTTCTTCCTATGTCTGGCTTATTGTCTTCTTTAATCTCTCTTTCTCTCTGATATTGAAGCAAACAGCTATTTTTAACAAGCCAAGTACTATTCCACTGTATTTATTTATCATAATTTCTTTATCTATTTATCTGTTGACAGAAACGTTAAGGTTATTTCTATTCATGGCTGTTGAGATGATGATGCTAGATAACCATGTAGAAGGGCAGACATTTTATTTATCTGCATCGATATGAACATGGTTTATAATGCAGTCCTTTTTTTTCTTTTAGTATACTCCCATAAGAGGTATTTATGGGTCCTAAGGAAATTCTATTTTTAATAATTTCTTTAGGAATGTGCATATTATTTCCCATAATGGCTGTACTAATCTAGGTTCTCATCAACAATGGACAAGGATTTCCATTCGTCCACGCTCTTGCCAATACTTGTTGTTTCTTCTCTTTTTTGATGCTATCTATCCTGACAGGCTGCAGTAGTGTATTGTGGTTTTGACTTGCATTTTTCTGATTGATGTTGTCGATCTTTTCATATAGCTGCTGACCATTTTGATCCATCTTTGGAGGCCTTTCTGTTTACCTACTTTTTAACTGGGTTATGTTTTCTGGTTGAGTTGTATGAGCTCTTTGTAAATGGTGAATATTAATCCCTTATGAGATATGTGCTTGGAAAATATTTTTTCTCAAACAAAACCTTTTTTTTTTTTGTTTTGTTGATTGTTTCCCTGGATACACACATGGTTTTTAGTTTTTTCCCCATATATTAATTTTGCTTTTTGCTATGGTTTGGATCTTAAATTTCTTCAAAAGCATCATATAGGATCTGGAAAGGTAGCTCAGTCAGGTCAGTGAAGTGCTTGTCATATGAGTATGAAGACCTGAGTTTGGATTTTCAGGATCAGGACCCATATAAAAAGCTTGGTGCTGTATGCACTCTCAGCACATGGGCAGAGAGAACAGAGACAGGAGGATGCCTAGGATTCACTGTCCAATCAATGTAGTTTAATAGCAAGACTCAGGTCTGACTGAGAAACCATGTCTTTTTTTTATTGGGTATTTTATGTATTTACATTTCAAATGTTATCTGTTATCTCTTTCTGGTTTTCCCCTCTTCCATTCTCCCTCCCTAGCTTCTATGAGGATGCTCCCTCCCACCTACCTCTTCTCATTTCACCATCCTCACATTCCCCTACATTAGGGAAAAGAGCCTTCATAGGCCTAAGGGCCTCTCCTCTTGTTGATGTTGGACAATGCCATCCTCTGCTCTATATATAGCTGGAGCCATGGGTCCCTCCATGTGTACTCTTTGGTTGGTAGTTTAGTCCCTGGGAGCTCTGTGGGGGGGGGCTCTGTTTTGTTGATATTGTTATTCTTCCTATGGGGTTGCAAACTCCTTCAGCTCCTTTAGTCCTTTCTCTAACTCCTCCATTGGGGTCCCTGTGCTCAGTCTGATGGTTTGCTGCAAACATCCTTATTTGTATCAGTCAGGCTCTGGCAGAGCCTCTCAAGAGACATCCAAATCAGGCTCCTGTCAGCAAGCATTTCTCGGCATCATCACTGATGTGGTTTGGAGAAACCCTGTCTTTAAAAACACTTTCAGGCAGCAATCTGAGGAGTGACTTCTGTTCTCTCTCTGTATCTGCATACATCTCTGTACACACACCTTCCCTTCCCACCAGGTTTATATGCCAATGGTTTGTTCACTAACTGTGCTGGTTCATGTTTGTCAATTTGACACCTAAAATCACTAAAATCACCCTGGGAAGAGGGAACCTCTGTCAAGGGTCTCCATCAGATTGGCCTATAGGGGCATTTTCTTGATTAATGATTGACGTGGGAAGGCCCACACCACTGGGTGTGTATGCCACCTTGCAGCAGCTGATCCTGTATTCTATAAAGAAGCAAGCCATGCAAGCCATGAAGAGCAAGCAAGCAAGTAAGTGACCTTCCTCCAAAAGCTTCATAGAATGTCTGCACCGCAGTTCTTCCGCTAGAGAGCTTTACGTTCATAAGTTAGTGGGCAATTTCTTCTCCCACTTCAGAACAGTAAAACTGGGTAACTTCTTATGAACAACTCCATGTTCCCAGAGAGGATTTTCACCTCTCATGTAGGGTGGAATAAACTTGGTAGATGTTATTGTATTGGCTGAGCTGAGGATGGGGCTAATGACTCCACCTTTCTGACTGTGGAATTCAGATTACTCTCTTTTTACTCCCTTGACTCGCTCAACCATGTGGGGCACCCTAGAAAGCAAACTCTTGTTCTGCTGCCAGGGTCGCCATTCAGATGTATGAGGGACATCTTTTAGGTACATGGAATTAAGTTGACACCCTTCAACTAATCCGCTTACATCCAGCCATGAACAAACTTAGTGCTTCCAGTTCCAAATTCTTTTTACAAATCTCATTGGTAAACTGACACACTCCTTTGGTGGCTGCTTCAGTCCTCCTGTTGTCACCTCCCCACAGCAGGCAAGATTTCTTAAATCTTGTTCCATCACTCTTGTATGTAACTTGCAATATGAAATATGTGAATTTTTGCATTCATAGATATGCAAATGTATATTTCTTTGAAGGAATTCTTAAAATATTTTGAGACAGGGGATCATGGCAGATAGGAACTGCTCATTTCAGGGACATGTTATTAAATTTCTGAAAAATCATTATGTATGAAGGCAGGATTGGCATGAGTCTTCCTTAAGTTATACTAATTTTTGCAGGAACAAAACTCAAAACAAAACCAAACTCACTAGATTAATCACCTGAATTCTGGAAATACACCCCTAAATAGATATTTTATGCATGATATTTAGTATCAAATTTTGAGGACAAATTTTATAATTAGGAATATTCCAAAATAAAACATACTGATTTGAGTTTTTAAACCTTTAAGAGTTTTTTCCCCTCTTCCTTGCATTAAGTTTTAATGTTTAATTTTGAGGAATTCTGGACATCAAGCTTCTTTTGGGAGTGATATATCGGACCAAACAGTTTTAAGTCCCTCTTAAATCTAATATTGTAACGTTTGAAATAGAACTTAAAGGTACAAAGTGCCATAGAAAAGTCATTTTGAATTTGCAAGTTGGGCCTTAGAGTAGTAGCAGCCGTGTAGTGCAACTTCATCTTTTCTAACTGTAGCTAAGTTTTTGTCACATAGCCCTATTATAGATATTATAGATTATAGATATAATGTCCCCACATAGGGACATTACAAACCCCTTGAAACTTAAAAATCAAGGTTCTGTGTCACTAGCAAACCCAGACTCTTATAGTTGTATATGTGGTCTTGTGATTGATATCTACTCTCAATGCTATTAGAATCTACTTTCCTATCAATAACCCCAAGTTATTACTTACTGTTTCTTTTGGGTTGCTCTTAACTTCAATTGGCCAACCCTCAGGGTCATGTTTTCATGGCTCACCTAACCCATGGCAGCTTCTCTACCTTCTTCTTTCTTCATGGTCGTCCTCTACCTGGGCATCCTAAATCCCACCTATGTCTCTTCTGCCCAGCTATTGGCTGTTGGCATCTTGACCAATCAGAAGTAACTTGGGAGGCAGGGTCACAGAGCATCCCTGAAGTCTATATGCAGGCTCCAGATCGTGGGGGCCCCACACTTAGCGTTACAATAGATAGCAAGAACAAACCTCAATGTAGAATTCTGCTGCTACCTGGAAATGGAGATCAATTGGTTACATTGGTCCTGGGAGATAAGGACAAGATGTTACTGCCTTGGTTTACTCTTAGTATTTGAATATCTAGTGTCATGGTGGTTTGAATGAAAATGGCCCCCATGAGCCCAAAAGGAATGGCTCTGTTAAGAGGCCTTATTAGACTGGGTGTGGCCTTGTTGGAGGAAGTATATGACTGGGATTGGGCTTTGAGATCTCAGATGCTCAATCGAGGCCCAGTGTCTCACTCTTACTGCTGCCTGCCGATCTGGGTGTGATTAGCTACCCCTCCAGCACCATATCTGCCTGCATGCTGCCATGCTGTCTGCCATGATGACAATGGGCTAAACTTCCAAACTGTAAGCCAGCCCCAATTAAATGTTTTCATTTATAAGAGCCGAAGTGGTTATAGTGTTTCTTCACAGCAATAAAAACACTGAGATAAGTGTCTTCCTTAAAATAGGAACTTTGGATCCAAACCTTCAGTTTGCGTGAGCACTTAGTAAAGCCTTTTAGAGACTGCTGCTGTTGGCTCTGTGTTTTTGTTGGATGCTATTCAGAACTCTGTGCTCATCACCCAAATCTGAATATTAAGTCATGTCAATTCTATAATAATAAGGATAGTATTTTGAAATTTTGCTGAATTGTTTAATGGATTAGTATACTGTTTTTTTTTTAATTTATTTAATACTTAATAATAATTCTTTGGTTTCCGGGCAAACATCCCCCTCCCCCCTCCCCTTCCTTATGGGTGTTCCCCTCCCAACCCTCCCCCCATTGCCGCCCTTCCCCCAACAGTCTAGTTCACTGGGGGTTCAGTCTTAGCAGGACCCAGGGCTTCCCCTTCCACTGGTGCTCGTACTAGGATATTGCTACCTATGAGGTCAGAGTCCAGGGTCAGTCCATGTATAGTCTTTAGGTAGTGGCTTAGTCCCTGGAAGCTCTGGTTGCTTGGCATTGTTGTACATATGGGGTCTCGAGCCCCTTCAAGATCTTCCAGTTCTTTCTCTGATTCCTTCAACGGGGGTCCTATTCTCAGTTCAGTGGTTTGCTGCTGGCATTCGCCTCTGTATTTGCTGTATTCTGGCTGTGTCTCTCAGGAGCGATCTACATCCGGCTCCTGTCGGTCTGTACTTCTTTGCTTCATCCATCTTGTCTAATTGGGTGGCTGTATATGTATGGGCCACATGTGGGGCAGGCTCTGAATGGGAGTTCCTTCAGTCTCTGTTTTAATCTTTGCCTCTCTCTTCCCTGCCAAGGGTATTCTTGTTCCCCTTTTAGAGAAGGAGTGAAGCATTCACATTTTGATCATCTGTCTTGAGTTTCATTTGTTCTAGGGATCTAGGGTAATTCAAGCATTTGGGCTAATAGCCACTTATCAATGAGTGCATACCATGTATGTCTTTCTGTGATTGGGTTAGCTCACTCAGGATGATATTTTCCAGTTCCAACCATTTGCCTACGAATTTCATAAACTCGTTGTTTTTGATAGCTGAGTAATATTCCATTGTGTAGATGTACCACATTTTCTGTATCCATTCCTCTGTTGAAGGGCATCTGGATTCGTTCCATTTTCTGGCTATTATAAATAAGGCTGCGATGAACATAGTGAGCACGTGTCTTTTTTATATGTTGGGGCATCTTTTGGGTATATGCCCAAGAGAGGTATAGCTGGATCCTCAGGCAGTTCAATGTCCAATTTTCTGAGGAACCTCCAGACTGATTTCCAGAATGGTTGTACCAGTCTGCAATCCCACCAACAATGGAGGAGTGTTCCTCTTTCTCCACATCCTCGCCAGCATCTGCTGTCACCTGAGTTTTTTTTTTTTTTTAATTAACTTGAGTACTTCTTATATACATTTCGAGTGTTATTCCCTGTCCCGGTTTCCGGGCAAACATCCCCTTCCCCCCTCCCCTTCCTTATGGGTGTTCCCCTCCCAACCCTCCCCCCATTGCCACCCTCCCCCCAACAATCTAGTTCACTGGGGGTTCAGTCTTAGCAGGACCCAGGGCTTCCCCTTCCACTGGTGCTCTTACTAGGATATTCATTGCTACCTATGAGGTCAGAGTCCAGGGTCAGTCCATGTATAGTCTTTAGGTAGTGGCTTAGTCCCTGGAAGCTCTGGTTGCTTGGCATTGTTGTACATATGGGGTCTCGAGCCCCTTCAAGCTCTTTCAGTTCTTTCTCTGATTACTTCAACGGGGGTCCTATTCTCAGTTCAGTGGTTTGCTGCTGGCATTCGCCTCTGTATTTGCTGTATTCTGGCTGTGTCTCTCAGGAGCGATCTACATCCGGCTCCTGTCGGTCTGTACTTCTTTGCTTCATCCATCTTTTTTTTTTTAATTTAGAGAATACTTTATTAGTTTTTGTAATCAAACCCATGTAGATAAGACCTTACATATTTAATACAGTGTGTTACCCCTGTACAAATGGAAAAAACTTAAGTTCAACATTTCTAGACCAATATGGCTGTTAATTTCTGTACAGTGCCAACTCAACACAGTAAACGGGGATACTTTTTTCCAAAGTTGACAGCACAGCTAAAGTTTCAAGAAATTCAAATTTATATCTGTATATATATATTTATATTTATATAAAAAGACCAATAATAGCAGTGTGTTATGCATCAACAGCAGCAACAGCTTTTCCAGGTTCTGCAGTCATCTGAACAAAACTGTAGAGACATCCAGCACACTCCATTAAAAAAAAACAGTAAAAAAACAAAACCCGAGAAAACTGCACAGTTCTGTTACTCTTGTGGTACCTGGCACCATTTTTTTTAAAATTAGCTTCTCAATCATCATCTGGAAAGAAAACATTCTGAGCAACATCATTAAAAACAGCTCTGATAAAGCACGGTCACTACTACGTATCATAAAGCAGGTACAAGCTATTTTACATCCACAGAGGTATGATACAGTACTGTCCTACATCTATAATACTAGAGGATACAATTTAAAAGGCATTATTTGAGACTTGATTCTACTTTTCCAGCAGAGGGCCCAAAGGATGGTGTGACACAGCTTTGTAAAGAAACATACTCTAGACAGGATTTCCTTTCACTAGTGGCACAGTTCTAAGGATTCATTCTCTCCATGAATGTCAGCTAAAACCGTTATTAAAAAAATGAAATATCCGTAGAACAAAACCGTATAACCACCGGATTCACATGAAGATGACCTAGTGGAGACAAGCTGGACCTTACCTTACCAACAAGCTATCAAATCTGTTATGTTTAAACAGTGAGACCTCCAAGGAAGGAGATGCCAAGTAGTGCTTCAAAGCTTCGGACCACAATCAAACACAGCATCCGTTTCAACAGAAGCAGAAGCTCATCTGAATATGCTCAAGGATGCTGACATCAACATTTAATCATCTCCTCACTCATCCAGGAAGAAGGGGAGATCAGTTACTACTGTACTTTATTGTGTTCAACCAAATCACCATGTTACAAAAATAGCAAGCTGCCATAATAAAAAATAAGCCTCCTCTATCCAGCACCAGATAGCATCATTTTACTTTCAAGCCTAGAAATTGCACACTTGTATATAAACCAACCGAAGATGAGGATTGAGAGTTCATCTTGGTGGATTTTTCCTTTGATGAATATGAAGTGTCCTTCCTTATCTTTTTTGATGACTTTTAATTGAAAATTGATTTTATTTGATATTAGAATGGCTACTCCAGCTTGCTTCTTCTGACCATTTGCTTGGAAAGTTGTTTTCCAGCCTTTCACTCTGAGGTAGTGTCTGTCTTTGTCTCTGAGGTGTGTTTCCTGTAGGCAGCAGAATGCAGGGTCCTCATTGCGTATCCAGTTTGTTAATCTATGTCTTTTTATTGGGGAGTTGAGGCCATTGATGTTGAGAGATATTAAGGAATAGTGATTATTGCTTCCTGTTATATTCATATTTGGATGTGAGGTTATGTTTGTGTGCTTGTCTTCTCTTTGTTTTGTTGCCAAGACGATTAGTTTCTTGCTTCTTCTAGGGTATAGCTTGCCTCCTTATGTTGGGCTTTACCCTTTATTATCCTTTGTAGTGCTGGATTTGTAGAAAGATATTGTGTAAATTTGGTTTTGTCATGGAATATCTTGGTTTCTCCATCTATGTTAATTGAGAGTTTTGCAGGATACAGTAACCTGGGCTGGCATTTGTGTTCTCTTAGGGTCTGTATGACATCTGTCCAGGATCTTCTGGCCTTCATAGTTTCTGGGGAAAAGTCTGGTGTGATTCTGATAGGTCTACCTTTATATGTTACTTGACCTTTTTCCCTTACTGCTTTTAATATTCTTTCTTTATTTTGTGCGTTTGGTGTTTTGACAATTATGTGATGGGAGGTGTTTCTTTTCTGGTCCAATCTATTTGGAGTTCTGTAGGCTTCTTGTATGCCTATGGGTATCTCTTTTTTTAGGTTAGGGAAGTTTTCTTCTATGATTTTGTTGAAGATATTTACTGGTCCTTTGAGCTGGGAGTCTTCACTCTCTTCTATACCTATTATCCTTAGGTTTGATCTTCTCATTGAGTCCTGGATTTCCTGCATGTTTTGGACCAGTAGCTTTTTCTGCTTTACATTATCTTTGACAGTTGAGTCAATGATTTCTATGGAATCTTCTGCTCCCGAGATTCTCTCTTCCATCTCTTGTATTCTGTTGGTGAAGCTTGTATCTACAGCTCCTTGTCTTTTCTTTTGATTTTCTATGTCCAAGGTTGTTTCCATGTGTTCTTTCTTGATTGCTTCTATTTCCATTTTTAATTCCTTCAACTGTTTGATTGTGTTTTCCTGGAATTCTTTCAGGGATTTTTGCGATTCCTCTCTGTAGGCTTATACTTGTTCTCTAAGGGAGTTCTTTATGTCTTTCTTGAAGTCCTCCAGCATCATGATCAAATATGATTGTGAAACTAGATCTTGCTTTTCTGGTGTGTTTGGATATTCCGTGTTTGCTTTGGTGGGAGAATTGGGCTCCGATGATGCCATGTAGTCTTGGTTTCTGTTGCTTGGGTTCCTGCGCTTGCCTCTCGCCATCAGATTATCTCTAGTGTTACTTTGTTCTGCTATTTCTGACCGTGGCTAGACTGTCCTATAAGCCTGTGTGTCAGGAGTGCTGTAGACCTGTTTTCCTGTTTTCTTTCAGCCAGTTATGGGGACAGAGTGTTCTGCTTTCGGGCGTGTAGTTTTTCCTCTCTACAGGTCTTCAGCTGTTCCTGTGGGCCTGTGTCTTGAGTTCACCAGGCAGGTTTCTTGCAGGGGAAAAGTTGGTCCTACCTGCGGTTCCAAGGCACAAGTTTGCTCATGGGGTACTGCCTAAGTCCTCTCCGTGGCGGCAGCAACCGGGAATATCTGCGCCGCTCTTTCTGGGAGCTTCAGTGCACCAGGGTTCCAGATGGCGTTTGGTGTTTTCCTCTGGCGTCTGGATGTGCGCAGAGTGCAGTCTCTTCTGGTTTCCCAGGCGTGTCTGCCTCTCTGAAGGTTTAGCTCTCCCTCCCACGGGATTTGGGTGCAGAGAACTGTTTATCCGGTCTGTTTCCTTCAGGTTCCAGCGGTGTCTCAGGCGCAGGGGTCCTGCCGCTCCCGGGCCCTCCCCTACGGGAACCCAGAGGCCTTATACAGTTGCCTCTTGGGGTCACCTGAGTTTTTGATCTTAGCCATTCTCACTGGTGTGAGGTGAAATCTCAGGGTTGTTTTGATTTGCATTTCCCTTATGACTAAAGATGTTGAACACTTCTTTAGGTGTTTCTCAGCCATTCGGCATTCCTCAGCTGTAAATTCTTTGTTTAGCTCTGAACCCCATTTTTTAATAGGGTTATTTGTCTCCCTGCGGTCTAACTTCCTGAGTTCTTTGTATATTTTGGATATAAGGCCTCTATCTGTTGTAGGATTGGTAAAGATCTTTTCCCAATCTGTTGGTTGCCGATTTGTTCTAACCACAGTGTCCTTTGCCTTACAGAAGCTTTGCAGTTTTATGAGATCCCATTTGTCAATTCTTGACCTTAGAGCATAAGCCATTGGTGTTTTGTTCAGGAAATTTTTTCCAGTGCCCATGTGTTCCAGATGCTTCCCTAGTTTTTCTTCTATTAGTTTGAGTGTATCAGGTTTCATGTGGAGGTCCTTGATCCACTTGGACTTAAGCTTTGTACAGGGTGATAAGCATGGATTGATCTGCATTCTTCTACATGTTGACCTCCAGTTGAACCAGCACCATTTGCTGAAAATGCGATCTTTTTTCCATTGGATGGTTTTGGCTACTTTGTCGAAAATCAAGTGACCATAGGTGTGTGGGTTCATTTCTGGGTCTTCAATTCTATTCCATTGGTCTATCTGTCTGTCTCTGTACCAATACCATGCAGTTTTTATCACTATTGCTCTGTAATAATGCTTGAGTTCAGGGATAGTGATTCCCCCTGAAGTCCTTTTATTGTTGAGGATAGCTTTAGCTATCCTGGGTTTTTTGTTATTCCAGATGAATTTGCAAATTGTTCTGTCTAACTCTTTGAAGAATTGGATTGGTATTTTGATGGGGATTGCATTGAATCTGTAGATCGCTTTTGGTAAAATGGCCATTTTTACTATATTAATCCTGCCAATCCATGAGCATGGGAGATCTTTCCATCTTCTGAGGTCTTCTTCAATTTCTTTCTTCAGTGTCTTGAAGTTCTTATTGTACAGATCTTTACTTGCTTGGTTAAAGTCACACCGAGGTACTTTATATTATTTGGGTCTATTATGAAGGGTGTCGTTTCCCTAATTTCTTTCTCGGCTTGTTTCTCTTTTGTGTAGAGGAAGGCTACTGATTTATTTGAGTTAATTTTATACCCAGCCACTTTGCTGAAGTTGTTTATCAGCTTTAGTAGTTCTCTGGTGGAACGTTTGGGATCACTTAAATATACTATCATATCATCTGCAAATAGTGATATTTTGACTTCTTCTTTTCCGATCTGTATCCCCTTGACCTCCTTTTGTTGTCTGATTGCTGTGGCTAGAACTTCAAGAACTATATTGAATAAGTAGGGAGAGAGTGGGCAGCCTTGTCTAGTCCCTGATTTTAGTGTGATTGCTTCAAGTTTCTCTCCATTTAGTTTAATGTTAGCAACTGGTTTGCTGTATATGGCTTTTACTCTGTTTAGATATGGGCCTTGAATTCCTATTCTTTCCAGGACTTTTATCATGAAGGGGTGTTGAATTTTGTCAAATGCTTTCTCAGCATGTAATGAAATGATCATGTGGTTTTGTTCTTTCATTTTGTTTATATAATGGATCACGTTGATGGTTTTCCATATATTAAACCATCCCTGCATGCCTGGGATGAAGCCTACTTGATCATGGTGGATGATTGTTGTGATGTGCTCTTGGATTCGGTTTGCCAGAATTTTATTGAGTATTTTTGCGTCGATATCCATAAGGGAAATTGGTCTGAAGTTCTCTTTCTTTGTTGTGTCTTTGTGTGGTTTAGGTATAAGAGTAATTGTGGCTTTGTAGAAGGAATTCGGTAGTGATCCATCTGTTTCAATTTTGTGGAATAGTTTGGATAATATTGGTATGAGGTCTTCTATGAAGGTCTGATAGAATTCTGCACTAAAGCCGTCTGGACCTGGGCTCTTTTTGGTTGGGAGACCTTTAATGACTGCTTCTATTTCCTTAGGAGTTATGGGGTTGTTTAACTGGTTTATCTGTTCCTGATTTAACTTCGGTACCTGGTATTTGTCTAGGAAATTGTCCATTTCCTGTAGATTTTCAAGTTTTGTTGAATATAGGCTTTTATAGTAAGATCTGATGATTTTTTGAATTTCCTCTGAATCTGTAGTTATGTCTCCCTTTTCATTTCTGATTTTGTTAATTTGGACACACTCTCTGTGTCCTCTCGTTAGTCTGGCTAAGGGTTGATCTATCTTGTGGATTTTCTCAAACAACCAACTTTTGGTTCTGTTGATTCTTTCTATGGTCCTTTTTGTTTCTACTTGGTTGATTTCAGCTCTGAGTTTGATTATTTCCTGCCTTCTACTCCTCTTGGGTGTTTTGCTTCTTTTTGCTCTAGAGATTTTAGGTGTGCTGTCAAGCTGCTGACATATGCTCTTTCCTGTTTCTTTCTGCAGGCACACAGCGCTATGAGTTTTCCTCTTAGCACAGCTTTCATTGTGTCCCATAAGTTTGGGTAAGTTGTACTTTCATTTTCATTAAATTCTAAAAAGTTTTTAATTTCTTTCTTTATTTCTTCCTTGACTAGGTTATCATTGAGTAGAGCATTGTTCAATTTCCACGTATATGTGGGCATTCTTCCCTTATTGTTATTGAAGACCAGTTTTAGTCCGTGGTGGTCTGATAGCACGCATGGGATTATTTCTATCTTTCTGTACCTGTTGAGGCCCGTTTTTTGACCAACTATATGGTCAATTTTGGAGAAAGTACCATGAGGAGCTGAGAAGAAGTTGTATCCTTTTGCTTTAGGATAGAATGTTCTATAAATATCTGTTAAGTCCATTTGGCTCATGACTTCTCTTCGTCTGTCTACGTCTCTGTTTAATTTCTGTTTCCATGATCTGTCCATTGATGAGAGTGGGGTGTTGAAATCTCCCACTATTATTGTGTGAGGTGCAATGTGTGTTTTGAGCTTTAGTAAGGTTTCTTTTACATATGTAGGTGCCCTTGTATTTGGGGCATAGATATTTAGGATTGAGAGTTCATCTTGGTGGATTTTTCCTTTGATGAATATGAAGTGTCCTTCCTTATCTTTTTTGATGACTTTTAATTGAAAATTGATTTTATTTGATATTAGAATGGCTACTCCAGCTTGCTTCTTCTGACCATTTGCTTGGAAAGTTGTTTTCCAGCCTTTCACTCTGAGGTAGTGTCTGTCTTTGTCTCTGAGGTGTGTTTCCTGTAGGCAACAGAATGCAGGGTCCTCGTTGCGTATCCAATTTGTTAATCTATGTCTTATTATTGGGGAGTTGAGGCCATTGATGTTGAGAGATATTAAGGAATAGTGATTATTGCTTCCTGTTATATTCATATTTGGATGTGAGGTTATGTTTGTGTGCTTGTCTTCTCTTTGTTTTGTTGCCAAGACGATTAGTTTCTTGCTTCTTCTAGGGTATAGCTTGCCTCCTTATGTTGGGCTTTACCCTTTATTATTCTTTGTAGTGCTGGATTTGTAGAAAGATATTGTGTAAATTTGGTTTTGTCATGGAATATCTTGGTTTCTCCATCTATGTTAATTGAGAGTTTTGCAGGATACAGTAACCTGGGCTGGCATTTGTGTTCTCTTAGGGTCTGTATGACATCAGTCCAGGATCTTCTGGCCTTCATAGTTTTTGGCGAAAAGTCTGGTGTGATTCTGATAGGTCTACCTTTATATGTTACTTGACCTTTTTCCCTGACTGCTTTTAATATTCTTTCTTTATTTTGTGCGTTTGGTGTTTTGACTATTATGTGACGGGAGGTGTTTCTTTTCTGGTCCAATCTATTTGGAGTTCTGTAGGCTTCTTGTATGCCTATGGGTATCTCTTTTTTTAGGTTCGGGAAGTTTTCTTCTATGATTTTGCTGAATATATTTACTGGTCCTTTGAGCTGGGAGTCTTCACTCTCTTCTATACCTATTATCCTTAGGTTTGATCTTCTCATTGAGTCCTGGATTTCCTGTATGTTTTGGACCAGTAGCTTTTTCTGCTTTACATTATCTTTGACAGTTGAGTCAATGATTTCTATGGAATCTTCTGCTCCCGATATTCTCTCTTCCATCTCTTGTCTTCTGTTGGTGAAGCTTGTATCTACAGCTCCTTGTCTCTTCTTTTGATTTTCTATATCCAGGGTTGTTTCCATGTGTTCTTTCTTGATTGCTTCTATTTCCATTTTTAATTCCTTCAACTGTTTGATTGTGTTTTCCTGGAATTCTTTCAGGGATTTTTGCGATTCCTCTCTGTAGGCTTATACTTGTTCTCTAAGGGAGTTCTTTATGTCTTTCTTGAAGTCCTCCAGCATCATGATCAAATATGATTGTGAAACTAGATCTTGCTTTTCTGGTGTGTTTGGATATTCCGTGTTTGCTTTGGTGGGAGAATTGGGCTCCGATGATGCCATGTAGTCTTGGTTTCTGTTGCTTGGGTTCCTGCGCTTGCCTCTCGCCATCAGATTATCTCTAGTGTTACTTTGTTCTGCTATTTCTGACAGTGGCTAGACTGTCCTATAAGCCTGTGTGTCAGGAGTGCTGTAGACCTGTTTTCCTGTTTTCTTTCAGCCAGTTATGGGGACAGAGTGTTCTGCTTTCGGGCGTGTAGTTTTTCCTCTCTACAGGTCTTCAGCTGTTCCTGTGGGCCTGTGTCTTGAGTTCACCAGGCAGGTTTCTTGCAGGGGAAAATTGGTCCTACCTGCGGTTCCAAGGCTCAAGTTTGCTCGTGGGGTACTGCCTAAGTCCTCTCCGTGGCGGCAGCAACCGGGAAGATCTGTGCCGCTCTTTCCGGGAGCTTCAGTGCACCAGGGTTCCAGATGGCGTTTGGTGTTTTCCTCTGGCGTCTGGATGTGCGCAGAGTGCAGTCTCCTCTGGTTTCCCAGGCTTGTCTGCCTCTCTGAAGGTTTAGCTCTCCCTCCCACGGGATTTGGGTGCAGAGAACTGTTTATCCGGTCTGTTTCCTTCAGGTTCCGGCGGTGTCTCAGGTGCAGGCGTCCCGCCGCTCCTGGGCCCTTCCCTACGGGAACCCAGAGGCCTTATACAGTTGCCTCTTGAGCCAGGGATGTGGGCAGGGGTGGGCAGTGTTGGTGGTCTCCTCTGCTCTGCAGCCTCAGGAGTGCCCACCTGACCAGGCGTTGAGGTCTCTCTCCCACAGGGTTTGGGAGCAGAGAGCTGCTGCGGGCCGGGATCCACGGGTGTGGGACTTCCGGTAAACACAGGAAGTGCCCTGTCCTAGAGGAATTTTGCCTCTGTGTGTCCTGAGTTCACCAGGCAGGTTTCTTGTAGGGGAAAAGTTGGTCCTACCTGTGGTTCCAAGGCTCAAGTTTGCTCGTGGGGTACTGCCCAAGTCCTCTCCTCGGCGGCAGCAACCAGGAAGATCTGCGCCGCTCTTTCCGGGAGCCTCCGTGCACCAGGGATCCAGATGGCGTTTGGTGTTTTCCTCTGGCGTCTGGATGTGCGTAGAGTGCAGTCTCTTCTGGTTTCCCAGGCGTGTCTCCCTCTCTGAAGGTTTAGCTCTCCCTCCCACGGGATTTGGGTGCAGAGAACTGTTTATCCGGTCTGTTTCCTTCAGGTTCCGGAGGTGTCTCAGGCGCAGGGGTCCCGCCGCTCCTGGGCCCTCCCCCACGGGAACCCAGAGGCCCTATACAGTTGCCTCTTGGGCCAGGGATGTGGGCAGGGGTGGGCAGTGTTGGTGATCTCCTCCGCTCTGCAGCCTCAGGAGTGGCCACCTGACCAGGTGGTGTGGTCTCTCTCCCATGGGGTTTGGGAGCAGAGAGCTGCTGCGGGTCGGGATCCGCGGGTGTGGGACTTCCCTAGTATACTGTTAGACACACACACTGGACTTCACCAGAATGAATGAAGCGTTGAACCCACTATGTAAGTTGTAATGTCATTAACATTGGTGAATATCTCCCCACACTTCTAGACTGATCACCTTTGAGCAAATGATAATGTGTTATTTATAGACTGGTGATATTATTAGATGATACACAAATGTATTAGACATTCTAAGGAGGCAGAGTAGTTAGTGTGTGTAAGAGCACACAGACTCCTTGCTTCCTTTTCCATGAAACATCTATAAAATGAGAAAATAAGAGCTGATTTTTATCCTATCCAAGACTAAGCAGCATCTCCTTTCCTGTGTGTCCTCTGAATAAACAAAGTAGGAAAGTCTGGGATCTGGCTCACTATTGGATATTCATCATACCAAATATCTTATCATACATGCAGTCACTTTCACTAAGGCTTTGGCTCAGGATTTTAGACACTGTGCACCCAATAGATGTTCCATGAAAGCCTAGAATGTGTTTGTCTTTATCAATGTTCTATATGTGGATACAGAGGTAGCAGGAAGAGAGAGACTAAAGACTGGCTCGGGCCCATTCCCAGTAACACACTTCCTCCAACAAGGCCACATCTACTCCAACAAGGCCACACCCACTCCAACAAGACCACACCTCCTGTCCCTCTCAATAGTGCCATTCTCTGAGGACAAAGCATTCAGTTTTATGTGGGCCATTTCTATTTAAACCACCACACCTAAGATCATCTATAGCTTCCTGCATAGCAAACCAGTCAAGTGTATAATTGAAACAAACCTGCTTCTGACAGTTTCATTTGAGCTTCAGGAGCTTACTTGGCGCTTGGTGGTCTAATGGAACCTTACTCATGTGTCTGCTGTCTCAGTCTAATTAGAACGGTTGGGATCGTAGCTTGTTTCTTTCCTTGTGCCCTTTCACTGGGTCTTCACACAATGGTGGACACATTCCTATGGAAAGCTTTTGTTCAAAAAGTTTCTACTGCGTCAAGCTTGCCGACATTTTCTTGGGCTTAGACT
This sequence comes from Rattus norvegicus, assembly GCF_021556685.1. Taxonomy (NCBI): domain Eukaryota; kingdom Metazoa; phylum Chordata; class Mammalia; order Rodentia; family Muridae; genus Rattus; species Rattus norvegicus. Next base: position 44,758,442 of record NC_141551.1, on the reverse strand, counting down.
CAGATTCAGTGTGGGAGGGGACTGTGTAAAGTTTAGATGACAGCATGCATTTCAGGGCCACTGATGTAGTTCATGAACTTTCTCATTCACCTGTTACAGATTGTTCAGTCAAAATATTTTTATTTTTTTCTCCAGAAAGTTTCCCACTTCCCTCTACAGTTTTTCATGGTTTTTATTGCACATGGATGAATCCGTTGCCCCTGCTGTATTCATCAAGAACTTGGACAATGTATTCATTTTTACTCTATCTTGTTCCAAGACATTGTAAGGCACATCTTGGAAATAGGGAGCACAGGGTCACCTTGGAACCTTTAGCTGAACAACACACAGGATTTAATACATGTTGCCTCTTGGCTCAGGTCTGTGCTTATTCATGGTACTAATATATCAAAAACAAATATATCATGTGGCCAATTTCAATTCAGGAAAGATAAAAAACAAGAAACCCCAGTGCTGTGTTGGGATGGGTTCAGGGAGGACATTCTTCCAGGCAGTAGAAATGAGATGCTGGCAACTGTTCTGTAAAGCAATTTGGTGGTATGTATTGAAATCTCAGAAAGTTCACACGGAGTCAAATCCAGCAGTTCCTGCTCCAGCAGATCATCTGAAAGGAATAATAGACAGCATCATATACAATGACGCTTACTGCTACAGTGTTTACACAGACGGGAGTGAAAGTGTGGACAGGAGGGGATATGGATTCATGGAATGTTTCTACAATGGAATATTATAGAATCAATAAGTGCTCTTTGGGCTGAAAGTATAATGATTTGAAAATTGCTCATAATGTAAAATATACATTATTCAAAGATATACAGATGAATTCAATTCTATAAAACTTTTGGCATGGGAAGGTGGTTTTTTTTTCGTGTGTGTGTGTGTGTGTGTGTGTGTGTGTGTGTGTGTGTGTGTTTCCAGTGACCAGCAATTCTGAGAGACAAATTCTGCTGCATCCTGGAACTCAGTGGAAAGGACAAAGACTCAGCAGTTGTTTCTATCACTTTGCTGACAGACTAGTGAGGAGGAGGAGCCATGTGGGTCAGTGCTGACTGCAATGGGGGAATGATGGGTAGATTTACCTCGGAAAAAGACTAAGAAGAAAATGAAGAATAAACGATTGTTGCTTTGAATGGACTGAGTGGGAGGAGGAGTGTTTTTACAGGGGGATAATTATAGGTGTGAGAGTAGAGAGATTAAGTCAAACAAAGTTCAAGGGCTTTTACATTTTTCTATTAAATATATTCCCACATTATCTTTTTCATTTTGGCAAAAGACTGTTTCAGTTATGTAAGTTACTTTCAATTACTTTAAACGTTGAGCTAAAATATCTTTGAATCGGACATGGTGTTGACACAAAACATTGTTGTCAGAGTCATAAATATACCTGCCTATGGGTTTGGAAAAATTAAATTTAGCACAATGTATCTGAGCAAAGAAAGGTGTGTGAATCAGCAGTGCTCATGCCTGGAAATTTCAAAGATATGGGTTCAGCAGCCTGAGCTGTGACTTCAGAGAATCAGACAGCAAGGTGCTGACTGCCTGAGAACTCAGCTATTTCTTTTAAGAATATGCTCTTAAAATTTAATGAAAATGAAGGTACAACATACCCAAACTTATGGGACACAAAGAAAGCTGTGCTAAGAGGAAAACTCATAGTGCTGAGTGCCTGCAGAAAGAAACAGAAAAGAGCATATGTCAGCAGCTTGACAGCACACCTAAAAGCTCTAGAACAAAAAGAAGCAAATACACCCAGGAGGAGTAGAAGGCAGGAAATAATCAAACTCAGAGCTGAAATCAACCAAGTAGAAACAAAAAGGACCATAGAAAGAATCAACAGAACCAAAAGTTGGTTCTTTGAGAAAATCAACAAGATAGATAAACCCTTAGCCAGACTAACGAGAGGACACAGAGAGTGTGTCCAAATTAACAAAATCAGAAATGAAAAGGGAGACATAACTACAGATTCAGAGGAAATTCAAAAAAATCATCAGATCTTACTATAAAAGCCTATATTCAACAAAACTTGAAAATCTACAGGAAATGGACAATTTCCTAGACAGATACCAGGTACTGAAGTTAAATCAGGAACAGATAAACCAGTTAAACAACCCCATAACTCCTAAGGAAATAGAAGCAGTCATTAAAGGTCTCCCAACCAAAAAGAGCCCAGGTCCAGACGGGTTTAGTGCAGAATTCTATCAAACCTTCATAGAAGATCTCATACTAATATTATCCAAACTATTCCACAAAATTGAAACAGATGGATCACTACCGAATTCCTTCTATGAAGCCACAATTACTCTTATACCTAAACCACACAAAGACCCAACAAAGAAAGAGAACTTCAGACCAATTTCCCTTATGAATATCGACGCAAAAATACTCAATAAAATTCTGGCAAACCGAATCCAAGAGCACATCAAAACAATCATCCACCATGATCAAGTAGGCTTCATCCCAGGCTTGCAGGGATGGTTTAATATACGGACAACCATCAATGTGATCCATTATATAAACAAACTGAAAGAACAAAACCACATGATCATTTCATTAGATGCTGAGAAAGCATTTGACAAAATTCAACACCCCTTCATGATAAAACTCCTGGAAAGAATAGGAATTCAAGGCCCATACCTAAACATAGTAAAAGCCATATACAGCAAACCAGTTGCTAACATTAAACTAAATGGAGAGAAACTTGAAGCAATCACACTAAAATCAGGGACTAGACAAGGCTGCCCACTCTCTCCCTACTTATTCAATATAGTTCTCGAAGTTCTAGCCAGAGCAATCAGACAACAAAAGGAGGTCAAGGGGATACAGATCAGAAAAGAAGAAGTCAAAATATCACTATTTGTAGATGATATGATAGTATATTTAAGTGATCCTAAAAGTTCCACCAGAGAACTACTAAAGCTGATAAACAACTTCAGCAAAGTGGCTGGGTATAAAATTAACTCAAATAAATCAGTAGCCTTCCTGTACACAAAAGAGAAACAAGCCGAGAAAGAAATTAGGGAAACGACACCCTTTATAATAGACTCAAATAATATAAAGTACCTCGGTGTGACTTTAACCAAGCAAGTAAAAGATCTTAGCAATAAGAACTTCAAGACACTGAAGAAAAAAATTGAAGAAGACCTCAGAAGATGGAAAGATCTCCCATGCTCACGGATTGGAAGGATTAATATAGTAAAAATGGCCATTTTACCAAAAGCGATCTACAGATTCAATGCAATCCCCATCAAAATACCAATCCAATTCTTCAAAGAGTTAGACAGAACAATTTGCAAATTCATCTGGAATAACAAAAAACCCAGGATAGCTAAAGCTATCCTCAACAATAAAAGGACTTCAGGGGGAATCACTATCCCTGAACTCAAGCAGTATTACAGAGCAATAGTGATAAAAACTGCATGGTATTGGTACAGAGACAGACAGATAGGCCAATGGAACAGAATTGAAGACCCAGAAATGAACCCACACACCTATGGTCACTTCATTTTGACAAAGGAGCCAAAACCATCCAATGGAAAAAAGATAGCATTTTCAGCAAATGGTGCTGGTTCAACTGGAGGTCAACATGTAGAAGAATGCAGATCGATCCGTGCTTATCACCCTGTACAAAGCTTAAGTCCAAGTGGATCAAGGACCTCCACATCAAACCAGACACACTCAAACTAATAGAAGAGAAACTAGGGAAGCATCTGGAACACATGGGCACTGGAAAAAATTTCCTGAACAAAACACCAATGGCTTATGCTCTAAGATCAAGAATCGACAAATGGGATCTCATAAAACTGCAAAGCTTCTGTAAGGCAAAGGACACTGTGGTTAGGACAAAACGGCAACCAACAGATTGGGAAAAGATCTTTACCAATCCTACAACAGATAGAGGCCTTATATCCAAAATATACAAAGAACTCAAGAAGTTAGACCGCAGGGAAACAAATAACCCTATTAAAAAATGGGGTTCAGAGCTAAACAAAGAATTTACAGCTGAGGAATGCCGAATGGCTGAGAAACACCTAAAGAAATGTTCAACATCTTTAGTCATAAGGGAAATGCAAATCAAAACAACCCTGAGATTTCACCTCACACCAGTGCGATTGGCTAAGATCAAAAACTCAGGTGACAGCAGATGCTGGCGAGGATGTGGAGAAAGAGGAACACTCCTCCATTGTTGGTGGGATTGCAGACTGGTAAAACCATTCTGGAAATCAGTCTGGAGGTTCCTCAGAAAATTGGACATTGAACTGCCTGAGGATCCAGCTATACCTCTCTTGGGCATATACCCAAAAGATGCCTCAACATATAAAAGAGACACGTGCTCCACTATGTTCATCGCAGCCTTATTTATAATAGCCAGAAACTGGAAAGAACCCAGATGCCCTTCAACAGAGGAATGGATACAGAAAATGTGGTACATCTACACAATGGAATATTACTCAGCTATCAAAAACAACGAGTTTATGAAATTCGTAGGCAAATGGTTGGAACTGGAAAATATCATCCTGAGTGAGCTAACCCAATCACAGAAAGACATACATGGTATGCACTCATTGATAAGTGGCTATTAGCCCAAATGCTTGAATTACCCTAGATCCCTAGAACAAACGAAACTCAAGACGGATGATCAAAATGTGAATGCTTCACTCCTTCTTTAAATGAGGAAAAAGAATACCCTTGGCAGGGAAGGGAGAGGCAAAGATTAAAACAGAGACTGAAGGAACACCCATTCAGAGCCTGCCCCACATGTGGCCCATACATATACAGCCACCCAATTAGACAAGATGGATGAAGCAAAGAAGTGCAGACCGACAGGAGCCGGATGTAGATCTCTCCTGAGAGACACAGCCAGAATACAGCAAATACAGAGGCGAATGCCAGCAGCAAACCACTGAACTGAGAATAGGTTTCCTATTGAAGGAATCAGAGAAAGAACTGGAAGAGCTTGAAGGGGCTCGAGACCCCATATGTACAACAATGCCAAGCAATCAGAGCTTCCAGGGACTAAGCCACTACCTAAAGACTATACATGGACTGACCCTGGACTCTGACCCCATAGGTAGGAATGAATATCGTAGTAAGAGCACCAGTGGAAGGGGAAGCCCTGGGTCCTGCTAAGACTGAACCCCCAGTGAACTAGTCTATGGGGGGAGGGCGGCAATGGGGGAGGGTTGGGAGGGGAACACCCATAAGGAAGGGGAGGGGGGAGGGGGATGTTTGCCCGGAAACCGGGAAAGGGAATAACACTCGAAATGTATATAAGAAATACTCAAGTTAATAATAATAAAAAAAAAAAGAATCGACAAATGGGATCTCATAAAACTGCAAAGCTTCTGTAAGGCAAAGGACACTGTGGTTAGGACAAATCGGCAACCAACAGATTGGGAAAAGATCTTTACCAATCCTACAACAGATAGAGGCCTTATATCCAAAATATACAAAGAACTCAAGAAGTTAGACTGCAGGGAGACAAATAACCCTATTAAAAATGGGGTTCAGAGCTAAACAAAGAATTCACAGTTGAGGAATGCCAAATGGCTGAGAAACACCTAAAGAAATGTTCAACATCTTTAGTCATAAGGGAAATGCAAATCAAAACAACCCTGAGATTTCACCTCACACCAGTGAGAATGGCTAAGATCAAAAACTCAGGTGACAGCAGATGCTGGCGAGGATGTGGAGAAAGAGGAACACTCCTCCATTGTTGGTGGGGTTGCAGACTGGTACAACCATTCTGGAAATCAGTTTGGAGGTTCCTCATAAAATTGGACATTGAACTGCCTGAGGATCCAGCTATACCTCTCTTGGGAATATACCCAAATGATGCCTCAACATATAAAAGAGACACGTGCTCCACTATGTTCATCGCAGCCTTATTTATAATAGCCAGAAGCTGGAAAGAACCCAGATGCCCTTCAACAGAGGAATGGATACAGAAAATGTGGTACATCTACACAGTGGAATATTACTCAGCTATCAAAAACAACGAGTTTATGAAATTCGTAGGCAAATGGTTGGAACTGGAAAATATCATCCTGAGTGAGCTAACCCAATCACAGAAAGACATACATGGTATGCACTCATTGATAAGTGGCTATTAGCCCAAATGCTTGAATTACCCTAGATGCCTAGAACAAATGAAACTCAAGACGGATGATCAAAATGTGAATGCTTCACTCCTTCTTTAAAAGGGGAACAAGAATACCCTTGGCAGGGAATAGAGAGGCAAAGATTAAAACAGAGACTGAAGGAACACCCATTCAGAGCCTGCCCCACATGTGGCCCATACATATACAGCCACCCAATTAGACAAGATGGATGAAGCAAAGAAGTGCAGACCGACAGGAGCCGGATGTAGATCTCTCCTGAGAGACACAGCCAGAATACAGCAAATACAGAGGCGAATGCCAGCAGCAAACCACTGAACTGAGAATAGGACCCCCGTTGAAGGAATCAGAGAAAGAACTGGAAGAGCTTGAAGGGGCTAGAGACCCCATATGTACAACAATGCCAAGCACCCAGAGCTTCCAGGGACTAAGCTACTACCTAAAGACTATACATGGACTGACCCTGGACTCTGACCTCATAGGTAGCAATGAATATCCTAGTAAGAGCACCAGTGGAAGGGGAAGCCCTGGGTCCTGCTAAGACTGAACCCCCAGTGAACTATACTGTTGGGGGGAGGGCAGCAATGGGGGGAGGGTTGGGAGGGGAACACCCATAAGGAAGGGGAGGGGGGAGGGGGATGTTTGCCCGGAAACCGGGAAAGGGAATAACACTCGAAATGTATATAAGAAGTACTCAAGTTAATTAAAAAAAAAAAAAGGAAAAAAAAAAAGAATATGCTCTTAAGGAAGATGGGAGTTTGTTTTGTAGAAACTCAAAGTATGACTATATCTTTCTTCTCATCTATTTTGGGCGGGTGTGCGTGCGCGCGCGTGCGCGTGCATACACACACACCCACACACACACACACACACCTATTAGTCTTTTACAACCTTTAGTATTAAATATTCGGGAAATAATTAAAAAATATGAGATAATTGTAGATATTTTTATTTTGTTGTTAATTTGCCCAAAGTTAAAAAAATACTTACACATAAAAATGTAAGATACCTTAAAACTTGAATATGTACATGGTAAAGTAGGTTTGTCAGCAGGAAAATATCCTGTTGTTTTGGCAAGGGTCAGGATAAGTATAGTGTTACTCAAGTGTCCCCACAGGGTTTCTGTAGTGCAGATCAATGCCTTAGAAGCCATCATAGCTTAAAGTCACCAGACACATATTACATTGAAATAATTCTGGTTTTTAACCTTCACAGATCTTCCTGTGTGTGCAAATAGGACTGACAGCACAGGCAGTTAGATCTGCAGAATGAGTTGCCTGTGTCATCCCAACAATCTGTCCATGATCTATAAGACAAGAACTAATTTGCTAGAATTCTTTGTCCTGTATTAGTGTTGGTCAGGCAACTTAAGCAATGCCCCACAGCAAGACCCTTGCTGTGTGCTGACAAAACCCTGTTGCTGTTTTCCAGGGAGCTTGCACCACAAATGTGGGTCCTGAAGAAGCTTCCTGGTGGTTGGTTGTGTGACCCATTTTGGTAGCATACACACTTGAACGTATGGGCATGCTCCATTTTCCTAAGAAATCTATGCTATTGACTTTATAGAATATTTTCCACTTTTGTATTTTCCTCAGCAAAGGGCAAATCTTTTGAAGGCTGGTTATCCCTTCTTCAGTTTTTCTATATGTAGTACCTAGTTCAGTGCCAGCATAGAGTATGCACTTAATATTTATTACAAATATATATTGTAATAATTATCAGCCACATTTAAACATATGAACACTGACAAGTATAGACAGATTTTGGAACATCCACTCTTTATGATTACTTATACTCTCTGTGTGTTGTTCTAATAGTAAAATAACTATATTTATAAAGTCCAGTCCGGTCTTCTCTTCCCTGTGAAGTTTTTATTTTTTAAATTTTTATGTGAGCAGCATTACAGCATGATATGGCTGTATCTTATTTAACAGTGTACCAGGCTGGGGCTGTCACCAGGGCTCAGTTTGTAGACTGCTTGCTTGTCTAACATGCATGAAGCTCTGGGTTCCATGACCAGAACTACATAAACTGGGCATGGTGATACATACTTGTAATCCTAGCACTCAGAAGTTAGAGGCAGGAGCATTAGAAGTTTAAGATCATCCTCAACTACATATGGAGATCAAGGCCGGCCTGAGTTATGCACTCATGCACACACGCACGCATGCACACATGCACATGTCATATGTTAAGGCATCAAAGCCTTGGTGTTCTGCTCTTTTAAAGCATCAGCTATAAAACATGTCAGGACTGGTTGTCTATAAGCCAGTGTTGCTGAGAGAAGAAATCTATTTCCGTGACATTTCCCATGGGGCTAAAGTTTACCCTACCATAAAAAAGGTCTGCAGACTGAATGCATGTGGGCTCAGAGGCATTGGCGTTTTCTCTCCGCATAAAACAGATAGAAGCAGACAGGGAAGAAAGGTAAATACCCATGACCTCCTTTAAATCGGCCTCCGTGAAGTCATTGGGAATGAAATGAGGCTTACAGCAAAGAGTCCTCTGGGAGACCCCATGTTTCCCCTCCCTGGATGGCATGGACCTGGGTTTCCCACTCCATAACTCTTCTGGACCCTCACAAGGAAAATAGCTAATTGGCTTAGACACGAACAATGGCCTCCACATGAATTGCGGACATTTGCTTTCTTACAACCGCTGAATGACATTTCCTCACCTACTGTCCCTCCCTCTGGGGAATGGGGAAACTGGTGACATCAGCGCCGCAAGCAGGAGACATTCTTGGCTACAACAGGTACTTGATACTCATTCAAAAAAGAAACCCTGAGGTTTGTCCTTCTCAGGGTGTGTGAGAAAGGCTGTGCAGGGAGAAGAACCAACCCTGACTGGGCCAAGGGAAGTGAGAGGGACCTTTGCTACTGTGTTGCAGATGACAGCTAAAATGTGGCCATTTTCAGCTTGACCTGTCATACTACATTCACATTGGTAGATAGATTGGATTGTTTTACTCATGGGCAGTTTTCCTTGGGTCCATCATCACTTTAATATTTGATCCATGTATATATGTAACACATAGTTCATTTGGTATGATATACAGCAAGTATAATAATGTCAGTAGTCCCTTGGACTCATCTCTAAAAATCCCTAACAAATTAATTTGTTAATTATTTGTTTTCACTCACTGTCATTTTCAGTGGATTTTTAAAAAGATATATTTTCATTTTTACGTGTGGGTCTGTATGTGTGCGTTTCTGTCTGAGCATATGCCCAGTGTATGAAGATGTCCAAAGAGTTAATGGTAGTGAGCTGAGGATGGGGTTGTTAGTAAGTTAACCCTAGTCCCCAGCAAGAGCAGCAAATGTTCTTTACCACTGAGCTACTTCTCTAGCCCCATGGTAAAGTTTTTATTCTGAAGAAAATATTATACACGCAGTGGGTTTCAGCTAAAAAAAGAAGTCAAGAAGTCAAGGAATTTTTAAGAAAAAAATCAAGGAGAATTTTAGTGAGAAAAAAAGGGCAAATTCAGAGAGGGAAAAAAAATCTGTGTGTTGGGGTCAAAGAGGACCCGAAGAAACAGTGTGGGGTGCCCCAGGCTGCAGCTATAGAAGTCTTGGCTGTAGGAAGAACATGTAATTCCTGAAGTGTAGCACAGACAGGAAAAGTGCATCTTTAGGTGCATATGAAAGTATTTCTGATGAATAATTACATAAACTGCTCATTTGCACATCACATCTCATCGCACCACACTTATCAAGATCATTACAGTTTGAGATCTCAGTGGTTATTCACAGAAGACCCACTGGAGTTGGCCTGAGCAGAGAATGTAATGACTGTTGAAAGGAAAAGGTGCAAGCAGGGAGGCTTGATTAAGGGGCTCAAGCAGAACCACCAGGCTCCTGGTCTCCGCAGCTCCTGCTTCCTCTGCTTTGAATCCCCCACAGCACCACTGTCATACAGCCACACTCTTCTTCACCTCCTCTTCAGTTAATCCTGTAAATGCTGCGCGATTTCTCTTGAACTTCTTAGTGTTACATGGCTCTAGCACATTAACTGTGATGTAGGGGAATTCTAGGCACTGGCTGAATTAAGCCTAGACCATTGACTATTCCCTGGGGGGGGGTAGAGTAGGGGCCATCTGAACCAAGTACTGAACTGAAAGAGAGAGAACTATACCAAATGAAAAATCAAAGGAATAAAAAGTCACAAAGGTATTGGGCAGACTTGATTGTATATGAACTTCAAGGCTAGCCTGAGGAATTTTGTGAAAATCCATCTCAAAATAAAAGGATAATGAAAGGGGTTGGGGATGTATGCCGATAGTATAGCACTTGATGAGCATGTGTAAGGCTGTGGGCTAATTTCTAGCCCTAAAAACATGAAGTTGTAATGGAAAGAGAAAAGGATTAACAACATCTAGCATCGTCCACCACATAAACTAAATGTTAGCTTACTTAATGTAACTGTGTGTGTGTGTGTGTGTGTGTGTGTGTGAGAGAGAGAGAGAGAGAGAGAGAGAGAGAGAGAGAGAGAGAGAGAGAGAGAGAGAGTCTTCCTAAGTAGCCCAGGGTGTCTCAAATTTAAGACCCTTCTTTCTGAAGCTTCAGGGTGCCAAGAATAGAAGCACATTTTTATCTCCATGCCTTGCTAATTACGCTGTCTTTTAGAAGCATATGATTAAGAAGGAATCATTATTTTATTATTGACTCAGTACAGAAGGGTCAATAAAATTTGACATTCTTAATACTTAACAAATTTTCAAATTTCTGTGCTGACCTCTGTGAATGGACCCATATTTAATCTCCTCTGAATATAGCACTTCGTGTATGCAGAATGTTTGTTAAGATGGAATATATTAAGTTGAAAGTTCACGCCCCATCCTGTCTCTCCCTCATATCTAACCTAGAAATCGCAGTAGACGACACTGCGTAGGCACCCAGTTTGCTGTGCCTTTGACGCCAGCACAGTGGGTGTGGTGGGATGACCTTTTTATATCAGCGGCAGATTTTACTGCTCTAACTGAATCCATAAAGGATGCTCTAAAACATAATATCCCATAAACTGATATGGTTACAAGCAATATACATCTGTTACAGTACTGGAGGCTGGGAAGCCCAAGGTCAAGGCAAGGGTAACATGGATCACTGTCTGGTGAGGGCTCGTTTCCCAGCTCCTCTTCTGTCTGCATCCTCACTTGTAGGGGAGACAAAAGAGCCCATTGGGGCTGATTTTATGAGAACGCTAGCCCCATACATGAAGGTTCTTCCCTCATGGCCTAATCATCTCTCAGAAGGGCAATCACCTTATGCTTTGGGTGTTAACAGTTCAATATCCAGGTTTGGGAAATATCATGTATCAGGGAATAATTTCCTCTTTAGAATAACTAAGGTAGGGTTAGGTTCTGGGAGGTGAGGTGGAATGAAAGGACCTTGCCCAATAACCCTGATTGCATCAATTGTTTGGGGAGGGTCCCTGTGCTTTCTCACCCTACCCTGGGCTTTATATGTAAGGGGACTATGATAGACATTTGTCCGGTGAGCGATTTCCTGATCTTTTGTCACTGTTTTTGAATCAATATTTATTACTACATTTATTGTCTCTGTGTCTCTCTTGTCTCCCTCACTATCTCTCTCTCTCTTGGTTTCTCTCCACCACCCCCCGTGTGTGTGTGTGTGTGTGTGTGTGTGTGTGTGTGTGTGTGTGTGTGCACATGCCTGTGTGCCTGCTCATACCATGGTGGCCATTGTGAGGCACTCAGAGGACAAGGCGTAGGTCCTGGTTTGAACATAGGTTGTCAGATTTTATCTGATAAACCATCTTTCTGTCCCCGCCCCCTCTTTGAGACAGGTTCTCATGTATCCCATGATGGGTTGAATTCACTATGCATGGGCATGAATACTGAGTTATTCTGCCTCTACCTCTCTAGTGCTAGGATTAAGGGTCTTAATACCAGCAAAACATTTTCTTTCCGTAATGTTCTTTTCTCTTTGCTGAGAGATACTCGTATCCTAGTCATATATGAATTTTCATGCGTGCTAAGTCTTTTTTTCTTTTTTTTCATTTTTACCAGTAAAGTTCAGTACACTTACCAGTGTGAAACTGGAGTTCAGTGTTTAATATTTAACAACTGATGTGCCCAGGTATAAATGGAAATTATAAATAAATACAGCTACTGGAAGAAAGAAGGAGAGTAACAAAGGGCAACCAAGTTTGAGAGGCATAACTCGACACAAGTTTTTCTAAATCATTCATTTATTCTTATTCTTTTCCTAGCAACTGAACCTTAATGGTGAGCTTTTAACTTTAATTTGAATTCTTGTAGACTTTGAAGCAGTCAGCCTGTTAAAGGAAGCGATGTAGTTTCTTATATTGTTGCATGGATTATGACCTGTTGCCTCTACTAGAAATAAATACAATTTCTGGAGTTTAGGTCTAATCAGTCAGTCAGTCCAGTCATTCATTCATTCATTCATTCATTCATTCATTCATTCATTCAGTGAGTCAGTCAATCAGTATGTTTAAATAGTTCAATATATTAGTTTTCTCCACGATGTAAGGAGTTTGATAAGGAACACTCAAGGATCACTTATATTCATGGCAAAGAAGTAGTCATTCTAAGGTGAAATTTTAGGCAAGTCTGTTGTGTTAGTAGTGAGGGAGTGTGCTTCTCTTCTAGGAAAACCTGAGCTTTTCTATTTTCTTTCATCATTTAGTAGGGTATGGAAAACCCCCATCATAGCCAGGGTAGCTGGATGCTTTTTTTTGAGTTCTGTCTCTATTGGGCACTCATGTTGCCACCAATTCCTGCAATGGTTTCTTTGGAGCACAGACCTGCCTCAGATTTGCTTCTCCGATTGTCTCTGTGTACTTGACCATCCTAAAGCCACATTTTCTCTGCTTGTTTTGGACAGAACCTTTTGCCTTCCACTTGGCCTTGCACCAGAGCTGCTGCGCCTGGACTGTGGCTTAATGTGAGATTAACTCTCCTGAGGTCGGTTATTCTCTCAGGATTTGTAATTTTGACTCTTCCTGTACTCTGGCTTTCCATGTCTCAGAATCCTCCACTGCCTGCACTGATCTGTAGATGCTGTAGATAATGGAATTAGGATACAGAACAGAGCAAGGGAACAGATTACAAAAAGCATGTTTTTCAAGAAGGAAAATTCATGTTTTGAACCTTGGTTACCTCAAGACGACATATTCATCCTACTTCATCATAGATGTACACTCTTTCTCTCTTCACTTAGTGTCTTAATTTATTTGTTTAGATAAAAATCTATCCCTCCTACAATAGGATTACAGGTTCTTTATCTTACATTGAAATCTATTTTGTTAATGTCTCCCTGAAAATCTTGTATCCAAAGAAACAAAAAAGAGTTCACATCATCTGGCCTGCTTTTCTTCGTCCAGTTAGCAAAGATATCTTGAGAAATTTAAAAAATGCCTCACTTGAAGTCTGAAGGAAATGAGGCTGTTTGGCATAAAACAAGCAAGGAGAGCCATCTTACTTAAGGTCGCTTGCTGCGACGAAACACCGTGACCAAAACAACTTGAAGAGGAAGAGTTTGTTTGGCTTACACATCACTCTTCATCAGGGGAAGTCAGGACAGGAACTCAAGCAGGGCAGGAGCCTGGAGACAAGAGCTAATGCAGAGGCCATGGAGGGATGCTGCTTACTGGCTTATTCTACATAGCCTGCTTGGCCTGCTTTTTTATAGAGTCCAGGACCACCAATCCAGGGATAGCAGCACCCACAATGGGCAGGGCTCTCCTCCATCAATCACTGATTAAGAAAAGCCTTATTGTTTTGCCTACAGCAAATCTATAGACATTTTGTTAATTGAGGTTCCCTTCTCTCAGATGACTATAGCTTGTATTAAGTTTACATAAATCTAGTTAGCACAAATACACCTGGGATTGCATTTCCACACCACAACTTAAATGTGCAAAGAATTAACTGTCTTCTCTCTTTTACATTTCTTTTTGTTTCTTTGTTTCTCCCTCTCCCTGTCCCTGTCCCTCTCCCTGTCCCTCTCCCTCCTTCTCCCTGTCCCTGTTCCCCCTTTTCCCTTCTCCCCTCCCCTTCTACTTTTCCTCCCCCTCCCCTTCCCCTTTCCCTTCCCCTTCTTCTTCAAGGAGATAAGATTTCATTTTGTAGTCCAGGTTGGCTTAGAACTTACAACATAGCTGAAACTGACTTCAAACTCATGGTAATCCTTCTGCTTCAGCCTCCTTTGCAGGCATGTCAGGCCAATGTTTTATTTTATTTTATTGTTTTGGTCTCCTAAGTGGTACCATGTTGCCCAAAAAAACAAAATCTAAAACATGCCAGGCTTTGGCATTTTAGTATCCAGGACTCTTCTGTTTTGAAATGAGCTATGCTGGGTTAACTTGAATATTTGGAATGAACATTCATTTAGAGTCAAGATTCAAACTTGTTGATAGGGAAGGACAATTTATTTCCTTGCAAAGATTCACTTTTCCATATTCTGCTCTGGGAGGTGCCCGTGGGCAGCCTAGAGATCATCCTCCAAGAGACCAGTCCAAGGGGCTGATCCTTGCTGAGGTCCCCGTGCTGCTGAGGTCCCCGTGCTGCTGAGGTCCCCGTGCTGCTGAGGTCCCCGTGCTGCTGAGGTCCCCGTGCTGCTGAGGTCCCCGTGCTGCTGAGGTCCCCGTGCTGCTGAAGTCCCCATGCTGCTGAGGTCCCGTGCTGCTTTGGTATCTTTTCTTGTCTTTTCCTCCATATCTGTGTCAATCATTGAGACACTGGTGTCTGCTGCTGGAAGTCTGTGACTGGTAAACTGTGTCGTGGATCACATTAAAAATAATCTACCCACTATAAATCATGACTCTTTCACTCACTCTAGCAGGGTCCAGGTAAATGTAAAATCTGGGAGCTGGGTGTAGGGATGCACAACTTTAATCCCAGGATTCAGGAGGCAGAGGCAGGTGGATCTCTGAGCTCCAGGCCAGCTAGGATACATAGTGAGGCACTGACTCAAAAAATAAAAGGTGAAAAGTGAAACAGGGTGATCACTGTATGGGAATGAATGGCCCATTTCAGACTGTAGACTACAGCAGGTTCATAGGCTGGAGTGCTAACCCTAAGTGCATGATGAGGTGGACTTTTGGGGGCATAGTTAGGTCATCAGAGGAAAGTGCTTTCGAGATGTAGGCTTGATGTTCTTAGGAGTTTCAGAAACCCTAGTGCCCTCTTGCTCTCTTCCTGTGATGTGACAATACAAGGAGTCAACAGCCTCAACTGAGAAGTGCTGTGTCAGAACCACAGATGCTAGCACTTGATCTCACATCTCAGCCACCACAGCCTCAAGAAATAAATGTTTATAAGCCATCCACTCTGTCACTTTGCTGCAGTAACCAGGAAAAAGTCATGTAGGAGAGCTGGAGCAGCTACCTTGACTGTTACTCAGAAACAACTGTGGCTAGAAGCAGTTTCCAACCCCCTGGCCTACCACAGCCAGGCTTTGGGGGATGTGAGCCTCATCCCTGGCAGTATAGCCACACTGTAGTCACACTGTCTCTGCCATCAACAAATTGTGTTTTAGGATCTCAGTTCCTGAAGTGCAGATGTCTCAACACAAGTGTTAACTTTGCTGTCTGCTTTGTCTGAGAAAATCAGCTGTGTAAGAAGTAACAGATGTGTGGGGCAGATGTGGACAGCACCTGTCCGGCAGACAGAGCTGGGTTGTTTCTCTTACTCCCCTTTAGTGTGTCAAAAGTCACTAAACTTTTCTGAACTTCAGCCTCATCACCAGGAAAGCGGGGTTTGGGGGGGATGTCCATTTGACTAAAGAAGTAATGTTCATTAAGTCCCCATAATGATGAGGATGACGATGACGACGACGACGACGATGACGATGATGATAATGTCTTCTAAGCAGAATATATTCTCACTAACATTACAAACAGAAAGCAAGTTGCTCAGTGGACCACTGATTGGCTTCATGAAGCATGCTTTTCCTACAGTATGACCATTTTTCTTTAAAATACATGTCTTTAGTCCCCATAGGGATGCATTTCTTATTCTTCATGACAGATCCCAGAGGATCTGTTCTTGTTCTTGATGACCTAATTATGCCCCCAAAAGTCCACCTCATCATGCACTTAGGGTTAGCACTCCAGCCTATGAACCTGCTGCAGTCTACAGTCTGAAATGGGCCATTCATTCCCATACAGTGAACATAGTTCTGGTCTTTCCCTCAGCGATCTGAGGACATCCTGGTCCTTGTTTAATAGCCATCATGACTCAGTCCAAGGAGGACCAGTAGAGACTCCTTTTGTGCTTCTTTGACGTCAACTCTGAGGGTGTACTTTCCAGGAAGTCAAATGGTTTTCCAATCAGCAGCAAAAGGATTTAGCACAGGGAGATGGGGCCCACATTTCTGCCAAGGGAGAGACAGCTAAACATCCCTTTCTCCACAGGCATTCATGTGTGTCCCGCTGGACTTCACCTCCATGTCAGGCTTTAAGCCCTCCTAACCTGGTTCTCTAATCCTCTCAGCCATGCCCTAGGTGGATGTCTATCTTTTGTGTGACTGGGATACCGGCAGCAAAAGCAGCATGCTCTTGGTCTGGGCAGGAGGGTTCTACTCTGTGTGGAAGGCTTTTGTTAGTAGGTCACACGAGCTCTTGCTGGGTTTACTTACAATGTAATCTCTACAGAAAACGTAACAGCAACCAACTTTGCTGCTGTGTTTTGGCTCCTGGAAGTATTCCATGAGGAATATAGCAGTCTAAGCTAAGAGGACCTGGGTCCCAAGTTGAGTGGGCATGGTTCCCTTTAGTGTTGAGACAAAGTGGCTGTAAACTGTGGTTTAACCCTGGTTTTGTTTGTGAACTGTCCTGTGCCTGATGTCTCTTGCATGAGTTGAAATGGAAGGGAGTAAAGTTTAGCCACCACTGGTATAGATCTCTGTGTCAGTCACATCTTTCATTCTGATAGGAATCTCAAGCGTTTGGTTGTAAGAAATATTTGTTTGGTTTTTTTTTTTTTTTTTTTTCTGGTACAAACAGTTATCCCCAAGAAGTATGGGTGTTTTAAAAGTGAGTTCAAAGGCCACTTCATCTACGATCTCTCTAATGTGCGACAATCTCTACATAACCCATCCGTTCTCTTTCTCTAAGAGGACAATGATTCTATTTTACAATGCACACTTTTCACTGACAAAAATAAGGTCTGATGCAAAGGGCATGTAATACAGTCGCTGAGCACAAGGTGGCACTAGTAGTATTTCTAAGTTTAGGCAATCCACTGCTGCACTTGTTTTGTTAACATTGTATTACAAAGAGGAGTGTGTGTGTGTGTGTGTGTGTGTGTGTGTGTGTGTGTGTGTGTGTGTGCACATGTATGCTTTTACCCCTACCACTGAAGCCTCTTCCTTCTGTTGTTACAATGAATTCAAAGGCAGGAAGGTTTTGTTTGTTTGAGGTTTGCCTTGTGGACTTAAGGTGCTTGCTGTCTGTCCTTTGAAGCTTTAACACAAACAGGCCCAAATTCTCTGGGAAATGATCCCCTGTTTAGCAGCTGTTCTCCAAGCTTCCTTCACCAACTTGGGACTATTTCAAAGGTGTGGAGCAAGGATGGTATTTGTCTCCTATCCAAGCTCTTTGCTTCTTCGGGCTTTTAATAGTCTTTGTATAGATTTAATATAAAAGGTACCAAGTCACTGCTGCCTTTAAGTAACAAATGGACGGCTTCATGAATAAGTAACCCCGTCCATATAGCTTTAATAGTAAAAGTGCTTACTTAAAAAGATCTTGAAAGCTACAAGAAACTCTGAAGAAATTCTGAAGCCTGTCTGTGGCATCTTCTTTGGCAAAGGTCGGTTTTCCAAAGGAAGTAGTTGAAAGAAATCTTGCTAAGAACTTTCTGAGGCAGTTTATCCATAATGACCTAAATAGCAAGCATCTTAGGCTTTGCGGGACAGAGGGCATTGGCTGTTGCTATGCCCTATGGAATCTGCTGTTTGAGCTTGAGGGCAGCCATAGGTAACACACACATGAATAGATATAGTTTTGCTCCAACAATATTCTACGTACAGAAATAGACTGCAGGCTGGATTGAGCTCATGGTCCACAAATCCCTGACGTAGGGGAAGGGAAACTTTGCTTTTCTCACTCTGATGGAGTCATAACATTTTGGATCCCCTTCTTTTCTAGGCTGTGACCGAGGGTTGTTCAGATGAATGGTTTTCACCCTGCTGGAGTCTCCACTCTTCGAGAAGCAGAAGATAAGGTGTGATTTCTCTTTGTGTCAAGGCAGCAGGACCAGTTACTCGCAACAGTCAATGTGATCCACACTACTCTCTGGTCCTAAGCTGTGCTGAGTCTAGCTTAAAGTCACACTTAGCAGACATAGTGACGAATCTCTCCTTTTCTCTTGAAATCAATCGCGCGATACTTGGCTCTGTGTCCACAACCTGCAACTTCTGCTATGTCCAACCTACCACAGAGACCCCCAGTCCCCACTAGTCCATTGCTTATCGAGAGTCTTCACTGCTCAGACACTTAGATGTGCCCACAGGTCAAATGGCTGTTCACATTTTAAATGTTTATACACAGAGTCTGTATATGTCTAATAGTGGATGGGTATAGATAGGAGCCGACCAGCAGTGTGGTGCTGCTGGACATTGACCTCAGATGTTATTCCGTCTACTATTTATGACACTTGCCCACTTTCTTAAAAAGCAAACTCTGATTCACTCAGTAAATCTCAAGTTTGTCACTGAGGATTTTAAATCCATCTGTAGATAGTGTAGATGCTGCTTGCCTATGTGACTCCTTAGGGCTTATAGTAGACACTTAGAATGCCTTTCTTCACAGAGTGACACTGGCTCCATGATTCCTGTTTTTACGGAAGACAGCTACGTTTAGAGAGATGAAATGCAGTGGGCTACTGTAGGATGATGTCATATGTGTGAAGGCAGGTACAAGATAGAACAAGGCCTGTCATTGGACGAGAAGGAAGGATGGGCAGGAGAAAAGTTTTAGAGAGAGGAGGAGACTGGAACAGGAGAGAAGCAGTGGAGAGAATATGGAGGCTGACATTAAGATTCCTCTCTGCACCTTTACAGGTTGTTATGAATGTTCTTAACGGATGGATGCGTAAAGGGCTTCTTTGTGTGTCTAGGTGGGCAATTATATATTATCAATTGGTTGTAAGTTAATTGTGTGAATGCATTGTGCACTGAGCATTTAACATATAAATCTGGTTGTTTGGTTCCAGCTTGCTGAGTAATGATTTCACTGAGTGTTGGGAGTGTGAACAGAGTTTGTGACAGTAAGCCATGCTAGTCTATAGAATGCTTGGGGCTAGCATGGTGTGGGACCATGCTAGCCAGCCCACAGAATGATATGTGAGTCTCAGGCGTGGTAACAACCGCCAAGGGGACCGTGTGTGAAAGCAGTAACAGAGAAACTGCCAGAGCACCCGGATCTTGGAAGTGGGAACTCGCAGGAACCGGGACAAGTGTCATCATTTTTATAATTTTACAGCAACAGACTACCAAGAATGAAACGTGTGCCACTAACCAAGGGCTCATCTGAGATTTCGGACCACTTTCCGTATTCCATGGATAGCATTTTAACCTCAAAGTCAGCTTTCCTGATGATGTCAGCAGCCCTGCTCTCAACTTTGCTACATCTAAATGAGCAGTGGTTTTGATTGCAGCCCGTCAAACAAATGTGAGCGTAAAGGAGGCTGTGAAACCCTGAAGCCCCGCCTCTCTGAAGCTCCGCCTCTTCCTTCTCTCACATACTCCTCATTTCCTCTGTTTGCTTTTGTGTTTTGCTTGGAGAGTCTCCAAATTGTCATTTGTATGGGCAAACATTGAGAATGAACATGTTTAGCAGGAAATGGAATTTCAAAACATGATCTTGCAGCACTAACTTCTGGGAAACGTACTTAAATAAACCAACTACATGGCTTTCTGCATCATTTTGGAGCCCCACTCTAGTCAGGCTTTATGTGCGTATGTAGAGGTTTCTGTCACTGGGTCTGAAATTCTGAATTCTGCACCCCTGAGAGCAGTTGCTGGTTATCAGGAGCCTTCAGCTCTGCTTATCAGTTCTAATGATCTGGACTACAGCAAGGAACGGACAAAGAAGCAAGTTAATCACAGGAGCTTAGCTTCCTGGGTTGCTTACTGTGAAGACTTTTAGAAGACAAATCTGTTAAAAGATTTACCCCACAGAGTACGTTAAACCTGACGCTATTCACTCATCGGTTTTTCAGTAACTTGCCTCGCTTTGATGTCTGTGCTGTCATTCCATAATTTTCCTTCTGACAAACCCGTTTCCCTTTGAATTAATTTGTAGTTTATGAAAGCAGGTATGTAGCCATCATCTCTTATTTCTTCAAATAATATTTTTTATTTGCCCTTTGAACATTTTATACACATATGCATCATGTCTTAATATTACACAGACTCCAGTTTCCTCCAGACATACTAACTTCTCTCCCTCTTGACTTCATGTCCTCTTTAAAAAAAATTGCAATTAATAGTCCCTGAGTCAATACAGCTTTTCCCCTTTAGGTAGAGGCAGGATAGTCCTATGTAGCCCAGGCTGTTTTTTGTACTCAGATGTTCTATTTCTGCCTTCCAAGTACTAGGACGATGGGTTGATGCTACCACATCTGGGACTATCATTTTCATATTATGTCTAGAAGTAATTTTAAGAATAAAAATATTTGAGGAGGAAAGGGAAAAGAAGATGGGATTTTTTTTACAAAGATTTTTATAAAAATGATTTTATCTTAGGTCGGTACTTTTTCATAGATGAGAGCATAGTTGATTTAAATATTATATTGAACAAGATCACCCAATATCAGAGCAACGAACACCAATTGCTCCTTGTCATATGGAGAGCCTAGCTTCCCAACATTTGCTTTTTAAACCTGAAGTATTTGTAGAAGTCAGGGCATTAGAAATGGGTCTTTACAATGCATCCATTAGGGAAGGAGAGATAGAAAAGTATAGGTAATATGTAGTTGGGATGGGGAAATACTGGGGGCAGAAAAGGCTCAAGCAGGGAGGGATGGAAGGGGTGGTAATGGAGGTAGGGTGTGTAGGGCAAGGCTAACCAAAATGGAAAGTATATAAAAACATATATGGAAAGCTATGGTCTTGCAACCCAATTTCAAACACATAATTAGAGTGGATAGTAGAACACAGTCGGTATGACGGAATAGGGAGGAATACTTCAGGTTAAAGGTTTAGCTATACATGGGGAAAGCAGATGTGGGATATCAGGGATAGGAGATATGTTAATGAAAATAAGGATGCATAATAAGCTGTGTGGAAGTGCACTCATTTTAAAGCTGATTTAAAAGGAGTTTTAAGCTAAAGGTGATTGTGTTGCTTGATCAGCATGAACAGACAATGGTGGTCTAGAGGCATGGTCTAGAGAAATGGCTAGTTCCTACCTCCTAGGTTCTGAGCAAAACCAACCAGAGGTCCAACCCTTCCCCTTGGGCTTAAGAAGGAAACACAACCATTTCTACTAACCACATAGTCAGCATGAGAGGAAGGGGAGGCAATATTCCCAAAGACATTTCTGTGGAGATCGTCCTTTCTTTTCCTAAGACCAAGTATAGGTCCACAAAGAATTCCTGTGGAAAGAAGAAAAGTACTGATTCCCTTTAATTAGCTCACCACCATCCCTCATCCTTTGGGGGAGGGTATGCCCGTTTTTCTAAGGAACTAGGCTTTTTATGAGTATGCCGACATTGAAGCAGCTCTCCATTCTTGACAGCCACTGTGAGTGAAAAGAACAATTAATGGCAGACTCGGACTACGTTGGTCCGGACAGAAGGGTGGTTCTGTTCTCCTCCTGCTCATCCATCTCTTTAACAGGAGCAGTTCCACATGAGGCAGGGTGAACAGAGATGCACAGTTAGAGCATGTGCCCACTTCAACAGTCTAGGTTAATTACATCTAGTCTTTGGCCTCTTTTGGGGATAAGGCAGAGACAAACTAAATGTTGAAGTTTATTTTTTTTAAAGTAAATAGAACTGAGTCTTAGAAATGCAGAGAGTCCTGGATATAGTAGTAGTACATGCCTTTAACCTCAGCATCCAGGAGGCAGAGGCAGAGGCAGATGGATCTCCATGAGTTCAAGGCCATTCTGATCTACAAAACGAGTTTCAGGACAGTCTAACCTATGTGGAGAAACACAGACACAGTCTCAAACAAAAAAAAAAAAATAGAAAGAGTACTGTTTGTGTAAGTCAAGTCATCTGAACCTTTAATAATAGGGTCAAGATGACTCTCCCCCCAAAAAACTATTACTTAGATAATTTAGCCAGGAATAGCTACTCACAACTACCCAACATCAGAATTAATTACCAATGAGTTGAGTGGCTTCAATCGACCAGTATTATGTATAGTGATAAAAAAGGTTCTAAGTAGACATAATAACTATATGACGGCAGCATTGTCTATTTGTTAAGCTGAAGGAGACAGGGTGGCGGGGTAGATCTTGAAACTGTCATTCTTCAATGGGGCCACATTTACATGGCTCTGGAAGTCTCCTTTACTGCACAAGGTCTCCAAACGTTGAGGGTGATAGAGAAACTGGCATGAGTGCCTTCAAAAGCCAGAGCTCAGAAGGAATGACCAAGGCTGACTTTCTCACGCTGGCTCATGTCTGTTTAGCCTCCAGATGGCACCCACAGCTCACTTTAATGTCAATCTATACTCACCGAAAGCTCCAGAAAAGGGTTGAGTCTTCTAGGAAAACTTGGATAGAAGTCATGGTTCTGATGATCTTGGTTTTCTGATACCCCAAGGAAAGACATTTCAAGCTTGTGGGCTATGTCTGCAGTGGGAATGCCTAACAAAGTTCCCACAATCCCTTTCTTACCTTGCCTTGGTAATATCATCTACCTCCTTCTCATAAAGAATTTTCTCTCCTCACTTATTCTGTCTTCTTTTATTGAGGCAGGGGTGTGTGTGTGTGAGTGGGGATCAGGCAGTGCCACTATTTAGATCAGGCTGACTTTGAACTCAGAGAAATCTGCCTGGGTCTGCCTCCTGAGTGTTGGGATTAAACATGTCTGTCACTGCACCCATGAGAAGTGTTTCTGCTATCCTCCTGGACATCGCTGTTCTCTGTCTTCTACAAAGGCTCTGGTGTGAAACTAGCTGCCTCTTCTTACCTCTGCTGGACTGGGAGAAGGAAATCGCATCACCAGACAAAAAGCCAGAGAGCTTTTGTGTGGGAAGATGTCAGGAGGCACCATTTTTTTTTTTCTAAAAACCTTCTCCCTAGAGTTAACCAGGACCTCATGAAACTGACTGTAATTCCTTTTGAGAGCACTTCCTACTCTGAGGGACCCAAGGATCCTCCTTTGCCCTTAGGCCTCATCGTCTCACACCCCCACTGTGTGGACCTTTGTCAGGGACACTTGTCCCTCTCTGAGCCATTATAGCTGGAAGGA
Source organism: Rattus norvegicus (assembly GCF_021556685.1). NCBI lineage: Eukaryota > Metazoa > Chordata > Mammalia > Rodentia > Muridae > Rattus > Rattus norvegicus. Next base: position 44,734,907 of record NC_141551.1, on the reverse strand, counting down.
GAGGGGATTTTCAAAATCATTAACTTTCCTTAGAGACACTGTAGTCACACTCATCTCCAATGAAAAACACTTCCCTTCTGGCATGGTTCTGATTTTGCCCCACAAGAACATACACAGCTCAGATGAGGCAAGGATTGACTTGAGCCATTGCCATTTATGTAAACCTGACCGAATTACGAATGAGAAAAACACTCCAGATTCTAATTCTTCTTCCTTGGTTTAGATGATTTTATTTTATTTTATTTACTATTTATTTACTATTTATTTATTTATTTATTTTACTTTAGGTAGGTTGTCACTATGTAGCCTTGGCTTGTCTGGAATTCTCTGCTTAGGCCACGTTGGTCTTGAACTCACAGAGATCTGTGTGCTCCAGCCTTCCAAGTCAGGAATTAAAGCCATGGATCACCATGTCTGGCTCTGATTGATTTATTTGTATTTATTCTGCTGCTCATTTCAAGCTCTCTCTTTTTCTAATATATATATATATATTGGATAGCTGAGAACGTGACTGACTCATTTTTCAATTTCCTTCCAGTCTTTCTACAGTAGATACTCAAAATGCTTATAGAACTGCGCTTACATCCAGTAGATGGAAACAGAGGAGAAAGCTATCTTATTGCTTCCCCTGAAAATGATGCGTGCGTTCCAGTTAGTACCACCTGCTTGTCAGTGTTGACTTTTCTTTCCAGCTTATGTGCAGTGTTGTATTCTTCATGATGTCCTGCTGCCTTCTCCTTTAAACTTCTGCTTTTCTTAGGGTAAAAGCAGGTTCAGTGAATTAGCCTCTGTGTTTTGGTTACCTAACACTGTTTTTCTGTGATCATTTAGGGACATAAGCCTCTGTCATCCTGTTTGTACCACAGCTCAGCATCTCAAAAATCAATTCAACAGGAAACAGAAGAATAGGAGAAGGCCCAGCAGGAAGTGATGCATGTTGCCTTTTGTTCACTTCCTGTTCTAAAACCCAAATCTAGAGCTGGTGACATCACTGCTATCCATACTTCTTGAAGAAATATAATAAAATCTTTGAATGGAATGAAGGGTGGTGAGTGTAGTTTTATTTTTGTTTAGAACCATTTTCAATGACAACTGTGTCTTACAGAAGAATTTAAGGTACATAATTCTTCCCTTCAGGTTATGAGAGAAAACTAACCTGATTGGTCTCCTTATATCAGCCAGCCCATTAATTAAGTCAGCCCCATGCCTACTATCTCCCATCCAAGTTCCATTAATAGTTCTTGGGAAATAAGCCCATAATAACATACATGCATGCGACCCCTGCTCTCTAAAAGCAGGGTAGCAATCCTCATGTAAAACTTTCCTCATACTTAACTTATAATTAGTTCCCTAATTAGGCAAGCATATTTGATGATCAGAAGTGAAACTCTACTTTTTCATAGTGGGGATGCTAACACAGTCTTGCCAGGGCACACCCAGTTATTATAATTATTACCATGCAGGTGGAGTGGCCAGTAGCTAGTGTTTCTGAGTATTTACTGTTTAGCAGGCATTGAACTAACTGCTAGGTAAACATCAATTTGTTTAATCTTCCTGATGATCCCACTAGCATGTACTAATCGCCATTGAAAGTTAGAAATTTCTGCATAAGAGAAATAATTCTCTGATGACTTAAGTAAGACTTCACTAGAAAAATATGACAAAATCCAAATCAAAGGAGAAAACTTTATTTTTTTTGAGAGTTTCACTACGTTGTCCTAGTTAGCCTGAAAGTCATAGGCATACGCTTGTCTCTCTCTGACTTTTGAGTTCTGGGATATAAGGGCATAGGCCATTCTTAATATGAAAGGGTGCTCCGTGCAAATTGGCCTAGTCAAATAGACCGAAGTTATTATCTGGGCCCCAGAGAACTTTAGGTAAACATCATCTAAGTCAGGCCTCAGAACAGTCTCAAGGATTCAGGTGGAAGGAACCAAGAGGCCTTGGGAGAGACCTGCTACATCTTCCTCAGTTGAGGAACTCCACCAAGTCTATTTCAGACATGTACCACGAAGAAGAGTTCATTACCAGTGAAACATCCAAACCCTGTTAATGGTAGGTGTGGCAAGTAGAAGAGACATGGCTCAACTTCCAAGGGAAGCGCAATTTAGTGAAGAAATAAAGGCTTTAGAAATGAATCCTGTTGAAACTCTAGTTTCTCCATTACCTGCTGTGCAAACAAGTTGAGCTTCAGCCTTCTCTGTTAACAGACAGACAGACAGACAGACAGACAGACAACAGTGACTAGCTATCAAGACTATCATGAAGATTTATTCCAAGGGAAGAAGTAATGGGAAGAAAACAATAGCCTCGAAATGTACCTGACCTACTAAACAGATAAATGTCTAGACCCAGACACAGTGTACAGCACACATGACATAAGTTCCAAACTTTGCAACTCCAAGTTCTTTATAATTGCTTGTTATGTAGGAAGAAAGTTAAGTCCATCTAACAGAAGCTCTGCATTAATTTGTGCTCTAAACACACAATCACTGATATTTCTAACATGCCCTAGTTTTACAGATTTTGAGAAAAGTCTACTGAAACCACTAAATGATTACATAACTGCTCCCATCCTTATAATGCCCTCTAACTCTTGATGTGTTTTGTAGATCACCCTGCTTGTGTCAGCCAGTAAACACAACTGTGTTCCTACTGGGTTTAGATATTGGATTTTAAGGGCTATGGTGTTATTTGTGTGTGTGTGTGTGTGTGTGTGTGTGTGTGTGTGTGTGTGTGTGTGTGTACAGGGTGTGCACCCCTGAGGGCTTCTAAAGTAAGATGATTTCACAATTTCAGAAGAATCAACTCCTGATGTTTTACATACTTTTCAAAGGAAACCGAGCGTACAGTAGCACAGCTCACACATGCACAGCATGGGAACCTCAGTTCCATCCTACTCAGTGAGAATATTGAAAAGAAACAAGAAAACAAGAAAACAAGCACATTCTCATGGCCTGGCAAACCAACAGATATCAAAAACATAAAACCAAAGCCCCCAAACCTAAGAACAGATTTAATTGTGTTGAGTAGGTTTTTTCAACATTACATGAGCTCAGGTCATCTGGGAAAGCAGAACCTCAGCTGATAAAAGGCTTCCATCAAATTGTCTTGTAGGGTCGCGTTTTGATTAGTGATTGATATGGGAGGACCAAGCTCACTATGAGAAGTGTCACCCCCGATCAGATAATAGTGAGTTGTGTGAGAAAGCAGATTGAGCAAGCCAAGGGGAGCAGGCCAGTAAGCACCTATGCTATAGTCATAGTAACAAGGCAGCATGGTGCAGACAGACAGATGTGTAGACTGAACCAGTATAACACAAGACTCAAAGACTGGCCCATACAACCACAACCACCCGATTTTCAACAAAACATATGAGGTTTTACAGTTTATGTTCAGGAAGTAGCATCAGGAATTGACAAATGAGATGTTGAAAGCTTCTGTGCAGCAAAGTAAACTACTGCTAAAGTGAAGAGACAACTGCACTTCGTGGAATGGAAGAAAACATACTTATTTGTCAAGGGGTTAGTATCTAGAAGTTATGAAAAAACAATCACCAAAAAACCCCCAAATGTATTAATAAAAATGGGCAAATGAATAAAACATTTTTTCAAGTGAAAAAGTACTCAAAAATTTTCATCATTAAGGAAATATGAATAGAAACTATGCTGAAATCTAATCTCACCTCAGTCAGAATGTTTATCATGAAGAAAACAGGCAAGAGAAAATCCCAGCAAGGATGTGCAGGGAAAGGAATCTTACTGAATACAGTGTTGATGGGAAAGTGAACTGCTACTGATGCTATGGATATTAATATAGTTTCCCTCAAAATCTAAAAATGAAACTGATTCTCTTAGTCCTAAATTATACACAGGGGAATCAAAGTCAACTTGTTACAGGCATTCCTACATATCCATGTTTATTGGGACAACATTTACAACGGCCAAATTGTGGATAATGCCTAGGTCTCCATCAGTGGATGAATTGATATAGAAAGATACAGTACAGATACACAACAGAGTACCATTGAGGCATAAAGAAGAACAAATCATGCTTGCACAAAAATAAGGTGGGATTTAGAGTTAATCTGAGAGCAGTTGGTTATCATCATGACAGTTATGCCACTTAGGATATTTTGTCCTTTTTTATTTTTAAATTGGATAGTTTATTTATTTACATTTCAAATGTTATCCACTTTCCCAGTTTCCCCTTTGCAAACCCCCTATCCCATCCTCCCTTAACCTGCTTCTATGAGGGTTCTCCCCCACCCACCCACCCACCCACTCTTGCCTCACCACCCTAGAATTCCTCTACACTTGGACATAAAGCCTTCACAGGACCAAGGGTCTCCCTTCCCATTGATGCCAGATAAGGCTCCTTCAGCTTCTTCAGTCTTTCCTCTAACTCTTCCACTGGGGTTCCTATGATCAGCCTGATGGTTGACTTTGAGCATCTGTATTGGTCAGGATCTGGCAGAGCCTCTCAGGAGACATCTATATCAGGCTCCTGTCAGTAAGCACTTCTTGGTGTAGCACTGCCACTTGGGATTTTTATTTAAGACAATATAAGAGGTTAGTAATTGCATTGTACAATTTTAGCAAATATTAATGACATATAAGTAGAGAACCAGAATTAAATATTTAATCATAGTAGCTTTTCTTGTTTTTTCCTTTTCTAATTTCAGAATATTAAAACTGTTAAGATATCCTTACATTTCTAAGCTGTCAATGCCTACTGTCAGGGTCCAGGAAATACTGCCTTCAAAATATTGCACTTTAGAAAGCCTTAGAAGCAGAGCTTTCTTAGTACTCCCTTCTGTGAGGTACGTCATGAAAACTACTGCCCTGTCTCTGAGCAAATCCTAAGTCCTTCATGTTAGATGCCTGCCCTACCATTGTATTCACAGAGAAGAGGACAATATAATCCAAAAGGCCTGTTTAATTCCCTCCGTTCTTTTGCCATTGTACAGACACTCTTGGTCCAAATACACTTTTCATATCCATCTTCTTCATACCTCTGCACCTAAAATAAACAGGTTTCTCTGTTTCCTTCAATCTTCAGTTGTAAAGCCTCTTATGTCATATAAAAATTAAGTAAATTTATTATGATTTTCTCTTATAATTGTGTGTGTGTGTGTGTGTGTGTGTGTGTGTGTGTGTGTGTTTATTTTTAAGGGCCCCTGCTAAGAGTTCAGTGATGGGTGTGTAAGAATTGTTCTTCTCTAGCAAGCACATGAAGATTAGATCTTGTAGCTTATGAAATGAAGTCTAACAGATATAGTTAAGTTTGTGAGATTCTCCACAACTTAATTAAATCCAACCTATTATCATTTTTTTGTTTATCAACTTTGGAAACAAAATTCCTGACAAATCTAAAAGAAGCTTAGCCTGCCAAGGTTAACCAAATGTTAGTAAAATGCATTAACATGTGTCTTAGGAGGATTGCTAAATGTCATTCAAGTTAAAAAGTACACATGTTGAAAACAAACACTAGAAAATTAGCTGCCTAGAAATTGTGTTGGTAGTGATTAAGAACATTGTCAGCAAGAACAACACTTTATCAGATATATTAAAAAAATTCCCCAAGCTGTCTCACTGCATTCTCTCAGGATGGTGGACTCTCTTTCCCTGGACCAGTCACATCCTTAAAAGCTGATCTTATACTTCAAAAAGGAATTCCATTCTCTTCCTCACTTTGCTGTTGTTGTCTTTAGTAATTGACCACAGCCTGAGAACATACAAGGTGTTTCAGCTTATTAATTATATTTCTCTAACATGTTCTGTTATAAATTAAATTAAATTCAGAGTCCTAGAATAGCATCAAGAGAATTGCTACCAGAAACCAAACTGTCAATAATACAACAACTATATGAATAAATACTGCTGTGATATCTAGATTCTGATAGAGAGGACAGTTGTGGTATGTGGGTCTGGGAGTTTTTAGTATGATTTGAGTTATGGAGTTACACAGGATAACGTGAGTAAGGCCACTCAAATGAGATCAGCCCTGGATAAGTATAAACAAGATTTACCTGTTGCCTCCATTTAAGGAATCTAGGATTCAAAAAATCTAAGTACGTGTAAAATTCCCTGTTTGTATGACAGGCTGCACAGCAGAGGCCTGTGGGTTGCCTGACATCATTTTTGCTTTTCATTCTTAGCTTTTAATTAAACATATTTCCAACATGCCCAGAATAAGTGAAGACATCTTATTCAGTCTTGATAGGCTGGGAAGGGCATTGCTGGGGAGCAGCGTGGTGTAGGCTAGAAGTAGGTCTGAATACTCTTGAGAACTTGAACTTGAGAACTCAAGAGAAGAGACTGGAGGTGTAAGACAGAGAAGCTTTAGTTGAGATTTGTCCTTTTTCATGACTGGCAGTGAGAAGATGAAACAATCAGGGAATGGAAAATGGAGGTCCCCCATATTTTTTCTTGAGGGTTTCCAAGGATGCTCTGTCTAGTAGGCCAGGCTGACTCTCCTTCACATTGACTTGATTTGAGTACAAAGGAATTTTTGTACTTCCTTTTGTCCATTACAATAACCACAGATATCTTTTTTTTTTCTGTCCATTAGGTTTATTTTCTCTTGAAGTCCAGTTCCTTAAAGACTCTGGTCATAGTAATTACTTTTTTTTTTTATTAACTTGAGTATTTCTTATATACATTTCGAGTGTTATTCCCTTTCCTGGTTTCCGGGCAAACATCCCCCTCCCTCCTCCCTTCCTTATGGGTGTTCCCCTCCCAACCCTCCCCCCATTGCCTCCCTCCCCCCATAGTCTAGTTCACTGGGGGTTCAGTCTTAGCAGAACCCAGGGCTTCCCCTTCCACTGGTGCTCTTACTAGGATATTCATTGCTACCTATGGGGTCAGAGTCCAGGGTCAGTCCATGTATAGTCTTTAGGTAGTGGCTTAGTCCCTGGAAGCTCTGGTTGCTTGACATTGTTGTACATATGGGGTCTCGAGCCCCTTCAAGCTCTTCCAGTTCTTTCTCTGATTCCTTCAACGGGGGACCTATTCTCAGTTCAGTGGTTTGCTGCTGGCATTCGCCTCTGTATTTGCTGTATTCTGGCTGTGTCTCTCAGGAGCGATCTACATCCGGCTCCTGTCGGTCTGCACTTCTTTGCTTCATCCATCTTGTCTAATTGGGTGGCTGTATATGTATGGGCCACATGTGGGGCAGGCTCTGAATGGGTGTTCCTTCAGTCTCTGTTTTAATCTTTGCCTCTCTCTTCCCTGCCAAGGGTATTCTTTTTCCTCATTTAAAGAAGGAGTGAAGCATTCACATTTTGATCATCCGTCTTGAGTTTCGTTTGTTCTAGGGATCTAGGGTAATTCAAGCACTTGGGCTAATAGCCACTTATCAATGAGTGCATACCATGTATGTCTTTCTGTGATTGGGTTAGCTCACTCAGGATGATATTTTCCAGTTCCAACCATTTGCCTACGAATTTCATAAACTCGTTGTTTTTGATAGCTGAGTAATATTCCATTGTGTAGATGTACCACATTTTCTGTATCCATTCCTCTGTTGAAGGGCATCTGGGTTCTTTCCAGTTTCTGGCTATTATAAATAAGGCTGCAATGAACATAGTGGAGCACGTGTCTCTTTTATATGTTGAGGCATCTTTTGGGTATATGCCCAAGAGAGGTATAGCTGGATCCTCAGGCAGTTCAATGTCCAATTTTCTGAGGAACCTCCAGACTGATTTCCAGAATGGTTGTACCAGTCTGCAATCCCACCAACAATGGAGGAGTGTTCCTCTTTCTCCACATCCTCGCCAGCATCTGCTGTCACCTGAGTTTTTGATCTTAGCCATTCTCACTGGTGTGAGGTGAAATCTCAGGGTTGTTTTGATTTGCATTTCCCTTATGACTAAAGATGTCGAACATTTCTTTAGGTGTTTCTCAGCCATTCGGCATTCCTCAACTGTGAATTCTTTGTTTAGCTCTGAACCCCATTTTTTAATAGGGTTATTTGTCTCCCTGCGGTCTAACTTCTTGAGTTCTTTGTATATTTTGGATATAAGGCCTCTATCTGTTATAGGATTGGTAAAGATCTTTTCCCAATCTGTTGGTTGCCGATTTGTCCTAACCACAGTGTCCTTTGCCTTACAGAAGCTTTGCAGTTTTATGAGATCCTATTTGTCGATTCTTGATCTTAGAGCGTAAGCCATTGGTGTTTTGTTCAGGAAATTTTTTCCAGTGCCCATGTGTTCCAGATGCTTCCCTAGTTTTTCTTCTATTAGTTTGAGTGTGTCTGGTTTGATGTGGAGGTCCTTGATCCACTTGGACTTAAGCTTTGTACAGGAACCACAGATATCTTAAAGCCAAAAGACTAGAGTCATTAGTCTCAGTTATTGTCACTGGAACCATGTGCCAACAGTATGCTAAGCTTCAGGAGCCTTGAGGAAGTGTCAGCAGATCGTGTTGCCATCTTTTATGCTGTGAAGATGACGGTGAACAACCGTAGCGTCATCAGTGAATGCTTTCCCTGCACTAGCTTCAATCCAGTTCTTTGTAAAAGCACATCTCCATGTCCACTCATTGAGGTCTTTTATTTTTTTACAATTTTTATTGGATATTTTTATTTACATTTCAAATGTTATTCCCTTTCCAGTCCATAAGCCCTCTATACCATCCCCTCCCCTTCTTCTATAAGGGTGTTCCCCCTCTCCGAACACCCCTCCTTCCTGCCTCCCCACCCTGACATTACCCTGCACTGGGGGGCGGGGGTCCAGCCTTGGGAGGACCAAGGGCGTATCCTCCCATTGGTGCCCAACAAGGTGCTACATATGCAGCTGGAGTCATGGGTCTGTCCATGTTTACTCTTTGGTTGTTGGTTTAGTCCTTTGGAGCTCTGATTGGTTGGTATTGTTGTTCTTATGGGTTTGAAAACCTCTTCAGCTCCTTCAATCCTTTCTCTAATTCCTCCAACGAGGAGCCCCGTTCTCAGTTCAATGGTTTGCTGCTACTCACTGAGTTCTTATGCTAATCTAAAGACATCCTATGATGAGGGTCTTAACACTGAAGCAGCAGAGAAAGGTGGAATTGGGATTTAAATGTATAGTCTCAACTATCATGCCATCCTGATTCCCATGAAGATCCCAGCTTCATGAGCTTGGTGCTCATGATCACGTATGGTGTTGATGACCAAATGTGGAGGTCTTGGAAAAATTGGAAACAATAGAAGGTTTCCTAACGCACAACCATCAAAGCTAATTCAACATCAAACGTGCTAGACCTTAAGTGTTTTCGGCAGTGATTGACCATATTGTCCTTAGCCCGCACCGCAGATCTGTTTGTGACCACTCTGCACTGTGTAAAGATTTGCACACGTTGCAGTGGCCAAGCCCTTTTACTGTGCAATCCCAGTGAATTATGCCTGAGACATCTCGGCTCACACTCAAGGTTGTTCCGTGTTATGAACTGAAGTGTTTTTATTGTGCAATGTTGTCTGCTCTTCTAATGGTTTGATTACAGAAAAGAAGACTCAATATTTTACTCAATATTTTTCTCGTGTCATTTCTCAGTATCTAAGAACTCAAATCTATTTTTAGATTGCATTGAGCTGGGAAGTTTGGTTTTAAAATTTGATTTTTGAGCTATTGGCTTGAGTTTCTTAAGGTTGTTAGAATTTTTATTTTAGGATCAGGACAGAAGTTTTTAACATTCTTGAAATGTCTCTAATCATACTTCTGTCATTTTGTGCTTTTATGCACATAAATGCTTTGCATTTATGCTAAGCATTAACAACTATAAAATCAAAGTATCAGTCAATTCTGGAACACTGAAGTTGCTGTGTGCTTGGCAGTATCAATATTCAGCCAAGATTAGTTCTTTATGCAAAAAGAAGCACGCCCATCTAATTAGCTTGCAAATTGTTTTCATCTTTAATAAATGGCAAAATTATATATAGAAAATAATTGTTTGAAAATAAACTTCCCTCTGATTTGTTTCAGTAAGGGTTTCGCTGCATACTTCTTTTCATAGATCTATATACTTGGGGTCAACTAAAAATTTCTTGGACAGAAAGGGGTTGTGAATGAAAAAAGTTTAACAAGCCCTCATTCAAATGTGCTTATTTTTAACTCATTTATTTACTTACTCTGGGATTTGGGATTAAAGCCAGGGTGAATAATGTTTGCTGTGTCAGTGTCCTATAGCCCCAGCCTGGAGAGATTTTTAAGTCAAAGTCAGCGGTGTTATGTATTTCCATAAACATGGAAAATATTGACTCTTTTAGTATAAGCTTTAAGTTTTATATAGTACTTTTTTATACAGTAGTTATTTTTAGTGTGTTTATGTGTGTGTCTATACACATGCTCACCATTGTGTATGTATGGAGGTTAAATGACAACGTGAAGGGAGCCCTCTTTATTTTTATGTAGCGACAATGTACTGTTTGGAAGAAATCACTGTCCTCTCCAGGTCAGCATCTTACCAGATTTCCATGAACCCTGCCTCATAGTCCTCTCCCTTTCCAAATAAAAAATAGGAGCCTGTTATCTGTCTCTCATATTAGAAACTCAGCTGGGGTTCTCATTCCCTGTTTCCGTTTCTAAAACCCTTTTCATGTACTGGAGTATGTATGTATATTTATTAAAAATTAATGTAACTCTCAAATGAAATAGTTGAACCTCTTTTTTCTTATTATTTCTAACTTCTTCCCACAAAAGGAACTTAATGAAGCTAAAATATATTAACCTTGTATTATAGTTTGCTTTCTAGTTACTGTGACAAACACCCTAACTGACAGCCACTTGAGGGAGGAAAGGCTCATTTTGACTTACATATCAAGTTCACAGTTCATCATTAAAGGCAGGAATTCACTTAAGAAGCTGGAAGCAGGAACTGAAGCAGAGACACTGGGGGGATGATGCTTACTGCCTTGTGTCCAGGCTCACACTCAGCAACCTTGTACAGCCTAGACCCACCTGTTTAGGGACAGGCTGTCCACACTGGCCTGGACCCTCCTACATTCATTAGGAACCAAGAAAATGCCCCAGAAACGTGTTCACAGGCCAATCTGATGGAGGTAATCCCTCAATTGAGGCTCTTTTTCCCAGATATGTTGAAGTGGCAACCAAGATTATTCATTATGCCCAGTGGAATATATGATAATTAGGAATAAGACAGAGAAAAAAGAAATTATAAATACATTGAGATGGTAAATTCAGGGTAATGCTTCTAGTCAAATATGTACTGTGATAACCTGTATGCTTTGTTTTAAGTGGACTGCAGTATTAGCTGCATATTTCAGAATATGGATTTAAATAATATAGACCTTGTAGAGCTCTTAACAAGCCACGTAGCAAATTAAGAGAGACACAACTATCCTTGGACCTGAGAACATACAATGGCGCTGTGTCAGGCACCTACTTCGTGTCTATGGTAAGAACGTAGGTAGCTATTAGCCAAAGGAAACTTCTTGGGCCATGACATTGGAATTATATCTCATACTTCAGGGTCCAAAACCTGCCCAGTGTTGCTCTGTTTCTTAGTCCCTGTTCTCTCACTCTCCACATTTAAAATGCTCTCTGCTCTCTTCACAGTTTTCTGTCTTTACTCCCTCTTCCTGAATTTCAGAAAACAAACTTTTGTCTTTTCCTTTTGCAGACAAACTGGAAGCCATCAATGGAGAACTAAGATCATTCCTTTAATACTGTCACCATCGCGAATGAACTTCTCCATGTGGTGCCTTCGTCTTTCTCCTCCTTCTTGCTGGAGCAGAAATCAGTTCTCCCCTGTGATCTGTAACTCAAATGCTGTCTTAGGAAAGCTTGGACACGTACCCCTTCTCTCTTGCTTTCTCTTTTATTAGGACTTCTTAATTCGTGAAAGAGGTCCCTTTTACAGGGTTAGTGAAGTGGACGGGGCGGGGGGGGAGGGAGGAGAAAAGGTATGTGGTTATAATAAAAATACATTATACCCATGCATGAAAATGTCATGATGAAGTTATGTATAATTAATGTATGCTGATAAAACATTAAAAGAAAAAAGGAGGCAAGAATTCTCTTTGTGCTTGAACCCGCACATTTTTGAACTTTACAGCCAGACTCCCCAAAGTTTTGCTGCTTCTTCTTTCTCAGTTCAGAAGAACCCTTCAAATCATGTCATTTTAATCCAGCTTGGTGTCTTGGTGGCACTAAATCCCATGAGCACATTTCATATGTGAGAGTCCAGTGTGTAAAACACTCATTCATACAGTTCTCTTTAAGCCAGCAAACAAGGCATCATCGGTCTCTGTGTTCAGGACTGAGAAACTTCCTCACATCATTTACTGCTGCTCACTTCTGCTCTTCATGTTCTGCTGCTGCCCCCATGAATCACCTGTGCTCCATTCTACCACAGGGGCTTGACACACACTATTTCCACGGTCTGAAAAGCTCCCCCTCTCCCTCTCTATTTGATAATTTCAGTTATTCAAAGGCAGACAAATGTTTTCCTGAGGAACCTATACTAAACTTGCTCATTTTCCTTGGAAGGTCAGGAAGCATTGTCTAATATCTTCGTCATTTACTGCTCAGAAGTGACAGGTACCCTCTTCCTGGTTTAGTGATAGCATCTGAATTTTGATTCTGTGTGATGATTTTTACAAAAGACTTTTAGTGAGTTCCTGACAGCATATGTGTGACTGGTATGTTTAAATGCGTTTGGAAGGCGCTTCAAATCAGAGCGCTTATGTTGTGAGAACTCAGGGCTTTTCAGGCTGGCTAAGCACAGCCTTGCTGGTCATTAAGATCCTAGTAGTTTCAGGAAGCAGATATGAGTGGGGTGAGAGGTCTTGAACTAAGGTGGTGCATTTCTTCGCAGCTACAACAGAAACTCCTTCCTTGAGTGATTTGTGGTTGCTGCTGGTCATTGCCTTTATTGTTGTGAGGAGTCCCAGTGTTCGGTTAGCCAGTGACTTAATTCACCCCAGCTCACCTGTCCCTGTCTCTTTGCTTTGTCAATCTCTCAAGTTGTAAAGACACCTTGATCTGGTATACTTACTGGGTAATTCTTACAGGCATAGAAATACTTTATAATGAATACTAAACTTAAAGAAAGAGAGAATAGCTAGAATAATAATATCCACTTTTGATATAATGCATCAAGACAAATCAGCAGTAAGTAGAGAGGACAGTGGTGGGACTTAGGCGTACTTCTGGCCTTGTGTTCTCTGTAACATCTAACTCTATATTGTTTTCTTTTCACCTCAGTTCTTAAGTTTGTTTACACTAATTGCCATTTCACCTCAGTGTAGTGAAATTATATGCTGGCTACAAAGAAGATTCTTGGGGATATAGGCCAAAAAAGGAAAGTCTTCAAGCATATTGTTTGGTAAGAAAAGAGGTGGAGACTGTGATGGTTTGATGAGAGTAGCCAGCAGAAATTCATGTGTTTGACTGCTTGGTCCCTAGTTAGTGGAAGTGTTTTGGAAAGAATTCAGATTTATGGCCCTGTTGAAGAGGGTGTGCAGTTGGGGAAGGCCTTTGGTTTTTCAAAAGCCCATACCATGCCCGTTCAGATCTCTCTGCCTCCGACTTTCCGATGAGATGTAAAGCCTCAGCTCCAGCTCCAGTCTTATGCCTGCCTACCTGCTGCTATGCTCCCTGCCCTGATGATCATGAGCTAATCATCTGGAACTGGAATCGAGCCCCAAATAAATGCTTTCTCTTATCAGCTGCCTTGGCCATGGCTTCTTTTCACAGTAGTAGAAAAGTAAGTAAAACAGGGACAAAATAATACCAGTTACTCAAGTACTTCAATGCCTCATGCCCAACCTCCACACAGTTGAAATTAAGCCTGGTTCTAGAATTCACTTTCTTCATGTTCCACTTGATCAATGTTATACACTTGAAGCCAAGTCAGATGACAAAAGGATCGTGAGAGCCATTGCAAAGGAATTAGTTTTTGTCCTTAGTCTTGATTAAAAGAGATTACAGGGACAGTTAAAGCTTGAGGTAGGTATTAAACTTGGGACACTGAATTATTCATTAACATTTAATGCATCTTTGGGGCCTATAGAGGAATCTCTCTCTCTCTCTCTCTCTCTCTCTCTCTCTCTCTCTCCCTCTCTCCCTCTCTCCCTCTCTCCCTCTCTCTGTCTCAATCGAAGCTTTTTTAAAAAGAAGATTTACTATTATTTTTACATGTGTGAGTATTTTGCACACATGTATGCATATGTACCACATTCCTACCTGGTGCCCCAAGAGGTCAGAAGAGGGAGTCAGGGTCATATCCTCTGGGATTGAAGTAATGAACTGTTGTGAGCTGCTTGTGAGTATTTGACATCAAGCCTGGGTCTTCTGGAAGAGCACTAAGTGATTTTAGCAGCTAACTGCCTAGCTATTACTCTAGTGTCTACAGAGGAAACTTCGAGTTCTACTTTTTTGTGTTTTTCACTTTTGATTCTTTGTCATGAAACAAAGAATGTTCAGTGTTTATTAAAATATTCACTGTGAGCTGCCTTTCCCAATATCTAAGCTGACCACATACACTAAGTGCTATGTTTTCTTCCTATTCTCTTGTGGGCAGTCTGTCTATGTGACTGTGTACTAGCCATGGAACATAGTGGAAGATATCAGCATTTGTAGGTAATTTAAAAACCATCTCTGTGCACTTTTAAACCTCTCCCCCTTTTGCTTATCAGTATATGGACAAAGCGTGACAGGGTGACCTGAGATGTGAAGTGGCCTCCTGAGGTTTGTGATACACTAGAGCTGACGTCTAAGCTTTTAGATAATAGTTTTGGGGTCTATGTCATAAGTGGCTAAACCCAGTTCTAGATGATATCCTACAGTCCAGTACAGAAACCATCCTAAAACTGAAGTTCCTTTTTTCTCCCTAGGAAAAATATAATTCAGTCTGAGGTTTGTTTGAAAACTATAATAGATAATCGTGTGTTACTGAAAGAAAAAGTTAACACAACTGTGAATAACAGAATAACATTGTTTTTGTTGTCATTGTTGTTGTTATTTTATTTCTCTGCCTTCTTCTCTCTCTTCTTTTTATATAAATCCTGAGGATCCAAGAAGGAAATGAAAGGAATTATTGTTTTATATGGGGGTACTCCACTTGATTTGGTTAGGTTTGGAATATGAAGAAATGTTGTTCCTCAACCCTCAAGGAGTAACTCATAATATTAGTAAAGACTTGAATGTTTGTTTCCATTTTTACTTAACGAGTAAAGCCCATGAAGGCTTTATCAAGTTAAGATGTGAAATTGAAACCTAAATGTCAAAATATTTAGAATGAACTTTTATGACCAGAGGTTAATTGTAGGAATAATGTTTTAGTACCTTGTGTAAAGATTGCCCTTGAATTATTCAAATGTTGATTTCTGTGCCACCATACCTGGCTGTAATACTTGTTCTATGAATCTCCTGTCTCAATGTTGTGTTAACATTGCCACCCCCAATTATTCCATGATTGGTCAATAAAGCTAGCTGATCAGTCAATGACTGACCAGGGAAAAGAACAGAGCTGAACTTCTTCCCAGTCAGGTGAGAAGGAGGAGGAGGAGGAGGAGGAGGAGGAGGAGGAGGAGGAGGAGGAGGAGGAGGAGGAAGAGGAGGAGGAGGAGGAGGAAGAGGAGGAGGAGGAGGAGGAGGAGGAGGAGGAGGAAGAGGAGGAGGAGGAGGAGGAGAGGAGAGGAGAGGAGAGGAGAGAGAGAGAGAGAGAGAGAGAGAGAGAGAGAGAGAGAGAGAGAGAGAGAGAGAGGATTAGACACAGGGAGTAGAGACCATGAGAAAATACCTGAATTCCCAGAGAGCTGGATCAGTACTAAAATACAAATATCACTGGGGTTTTGGCAGGGGGTAGCCAGATTAGTTTAGAGAATTAAACTCACTGCTCACTTGTTGTGCCCTTAAAGCTTGATAAATAAAAATAATAATCCAGTCTCAGTGATTTCAGAGCTAGTTGAGTAAGAGGAAAACTGTAATGCACTTATTCAAAAGCTATCAAAATGGACTATTAAAAAAACCCACCAACAGTTAATTAATAAATGCAACGAATACTTACTAAACTTAGATTTGGTATCAGGTATTGTGATAAGTCAGTGGAAATAGTCTGAGACCAAATATAAAAACTGTGTCTTTGGAGCTCACCTTCTATTACTGAAAAGATGAGAAGCATAACACACTATGCAAGCCAGGGGAGTGAATAGATACCCTCTGAATATACAAGGTCTGACAAGAAGTAAGCACTTCTTGGAGAAGTGAGAGATTGCACTGTTAAAGAGCAGCCTTGTATGAACTTATAGAGAATTCCCCAAACTGGTCCAAACGGTACCCTCAGAAGTTACTGAAAACCCTTCCAAAAGCAGCAGGTTTGGGGAGCAGACATTTGTTTGGTCTCAAACATTTTGCAGCTTGTAAACAGAGCAGCAGCACTGACCGAGGTAAAGCCATGGAATGCAGCAGACGAATGACCTGCTTTCCTGATGCTAAGGGCTGTGGTAAACTTCGGTTGTTAGTGACAGTGTCCAAGGGGGAGCCATGCACTTACACTGGAATTTGGGATCTTTCCTGTTACGGCACATTTCCTGAAATGTTTGAGAACAATTTTATCTACTGGGATACAAGTGGTGCTATTGTTTGTTAGCTTCAAATGTTCCCAGTAGAATGAGATGGATGAGGTGGATCAATTACATTCATAGCGCTGGTCTCAGAGAGTGGGTTATGGTAGAGGCCTAAAGAAATAGAGAATTAGATGTTATAAGACAGAGTAGAGATAGTTTTGCAACTTTATTTGCAAAAACTTTTCTCCTGGCTGCCTAAAGTCATGAGACCTTGGCCATCTGGAACTTGTTATAAATAAGCCTCATTTTTTTTTCCTCTGTGAAGAAAGATTTGACTGAGTCTTAAAGATGAGAATAATAGATCATGAAGTGCTACACATCAAGACAGACACACTCTCAAAGGCTTGCTAAGAGGCAACTACATTTCTATTTGCTATTTTATGTATGTAAGAAGCAGAAAATTTGATATTCAAGAGAATTTACTGAAGGAAGTTTCTAGGAAGAAAGAGTGGTTTGATAATTTTTTCTCTTTCTCAAGATGACAAATGTAGTTTTACCCCAGGGTAGGTAGGGGAGACACCAAGCAAGTTATTTAGAGATCTCTGGAATGTTTCCCCAAGAAGGATTGGTGGGGAATATGAAGCTGGAGCTGTGCAGGAGTTTTTAGAAGACTGAAGCCCATCCTTTGTGTCTTTGAATTGGAGTGGAGGGAGAGTAAATCAACCAGAAGAAAGTGCAGGACTCTGGCTTCAGAATGGAATGTGTGTGATGTAGAAGTGGATATTGTGAGTAATGAAGAATCAGGAGAGTGCAGTAGAGGAAAGGGATGGGTAAAAACAGAGTGTGTAGGTAGAGGTCATAATGACCACTACTACTTTGTATGATAATTTACACAAATTAAAGTCTTGAGAGAAGGTATGGGACACAGAGGTGAGAAGCTACAGAAGATCAGTGTTCCCACTGTGTTATGATGACTGTGGAGCAAAAAGATACCAGGAGCAAGTCAGGCTTGAGCTCCTTGCTTAAGACCATCTGCCTTGTGGGGAAAAAGATCCTATGAGTGTGATGGTTTGTATAATCTTAGCCTAGGGAGTGGCACTATTAGGAGGTGTGGCCTTGCTGCAATGGGTGTGGCACTGGGCTGGGGCTTTAAAAATCTTGTCTAGCTCCTTGGAAGTCAATCTTCTCCTAGTGGCCTTCAGATATAGAAACTCTCAGCTCCTCCCACATCATGCCCTCCTGGATGCTGCTATGTTCCAGCCTTGATGATAATGGACTGAACCTCTGAACCTGTAAGCCAGCCCTAAATAAATGTTGTCTTTATAAAAGCTGCCTTGGTCATGGTGTCTGTTCACAGCAGTAAGACCCTAACTAAGACACATGAGTGAGAAGCCAAGGGAGGAATCAAGAGGCTAGTCAACTATGTGGGGGTGATGCAGTGATCCCTTTTCATGAGTCTCCCCTTCCTGTTCACTGACTATAGAGGACTTACAAACAGGAAGGTGGCATTGAAAAACAAAGGAAGAAAGAAAAGTGTGGAGGGGAGGGGAGGGAAGGGAAAGGAAGGCAAGGAGGAAGTGGAGAGGAGAGAGGGGTTGGGGGTGGGGGAACACTCTGCAATGATAGCTGATAGTGTTCTGTGTGTCTGAAGATCTCCCAGCCCAAGTCTTTATTTAAGATTAGGCAAGGCTGGATATTTTTAAATTGCACATGAAAATAAAGGATTAGATCAGACTTGATTGGATTTTGCAATGCCTAAAATTTAGTTGTAATTAACAAAATTAGATTTGTTCTTATAAGTGAAATAACTAGAAAGTTAAAGAACTTACTGAATGGTTCATCCTTGTATGCAGGGAATGGCAGAGGGGGGCTTTGTTTTGAAGGCAGCGATGAGAAACAAAGTTATTTGCTGTGTAATTATAAAAACATCTATTCCCTGTATTGATTTTATATTACTGTATACATTTTTAACAAAGATGATTCTAGAATTTATGCTTCTACTCAAAGTTATATGTTAGGCACATTTCTAAATCAATGTCATTATGATGTAGGTACAGTAAATATTTTCATGAAAGAAGATTTCTTTTTTTTCGGGGCTTGAGGATTAGAAATGATTCAGTTGGCATTCTTGTTGGGTAGCGACCCAAAGACTGTGTGGCGTATCTGAAGTCAGAATTGAGTCTGTATTAAATGAATAACTGCCTGAAGAGAAATGGTTCTCACAGAGAAGCCTTGAATGCATTTTACAGGAAGCTTCTAAATGCAAAGAATATGGAAAAATGACATCCTGCTTGGCAATGTTAGGGGGAAGTAAAGCAAGTAAGCAGTTTAACAGAAGCCCAAAGCATGCAGTTAGCTGGGGCGCTGCAACCTGGAGTTTCTAGGTCAAGATTGGATACTTTTCCATGGGAGTTTTCGTGACAGGGATAGAAAAGGGAGTGGGGATCCATTTCCACTTAGATCAGAGATGACTCCAGTAGAGACAAGATGGAAGGACTTTTGCCCTACTACAGTGAAACGCTTGCTGCACAGCATGTGGTCTTGGGTTTAGTCCCTAGAAGAAGGCAGCATATGATAGTGTTCATCTGTAGTTCCAGGGCTAGGGAGATGGAGACAAGTCAGCTAGGCTTAGGCCTAAGCAAATAGTTGAGCTCCAGCATAATAAGAGACTCTATCTGACAGAAAGAGGGTGCAAGACGCCAGAGACTGACCTTAGGTCCCCACGTGCATGTGTGTTATGCGCGAATACACACACACACACACACACACACACACACACACACACACACACTTTATGTTTTGTTGTAAGGAATGCTACATTGAAATTCTTGCACATACACCTGAGCACTCATTGAGTTATCTATAGGTTAAGTTTGGAGAGTGACATTGGTGTTTCTAGAATATATATGTAAAATGTGTAAAATTTTAACAGAGACCACAAACTAATTTTGAGACCTTATAGTACTACTGTTTTTCATACTTCCATCCATATTGGATATTATTCAGTATTTAGCTCTATATACCTTTCTTAGATTAAATAATAGGATATTATTTTGGGTTTGATTACTCAACAGTATTTAATGCCTGCAAAGGACTGTGGATTCTGAATCTTAACAAACCTGTTTCATATTTTGTGTGACTGAAGGCTATACAATCAAAGCCTCTGAAACATAACATATTTGCATGTTTTGTCCATTTCTACATGTTTAAGTATATCAGTTTTTATATGGAACTTATCAAAACTAAGAGATTATAGATGAGACTAAATTCATCTATATCTATAACCTACTCAATGCCCTGTTCCTTTCCTTCCACATGCCTTTATACACAGGTACTTTTCACAACTGCCCCTAGCAATTTTACAGCTATTTCTTCTGGCATTTACTTTGGTATTTCTAAATGTTATGCTTCTGTAGCTGCACTTACTCAATGAAGACCTTACCAGGTGATTCTTTTATTCACTGAAACTATCCTTCTAACTATGGTGTCACTGTGTCCTTGGTCAGATGTTAGATGGAGGGCTATAAATGTCACTTGTTTATTTGGATTTTTCTGCATTCCACTAACATGATAAACTGTGTTTCCCTTTCTATTTTATATAAAATATGTTTAAACTTTTCTCAAGACTTTTTAAAAAATCCATGTGCTATTTAGAAGTGTGGTTTAAGTGCCAAATAGTTTGGGATTTTCTAGTTGTCTTTCTGTTACTGATTTCTAGTTTAATTCCATTGTGCTTTGGTAGTATATTTCTTTTCCTCTTGTTCTGTTTTTGTCATTTCTATTTTAAATTTGTGAAGGTGGTGGTCTGCTTTTTGTTGGGTGAAATATCCTCTGAATGTTAATTGAATCTATGCATTGATGACAAAAAAATAGGTAAAGGGTTTAGGACAAGATTTAAGGAGCTCTGCCCAGGTTGGAATATGAAAGATGGAGTAGGAGACCTATGAAAGGGGGAGAGATGGGAAGTTATTGTTTAATGGAGCGATTGCTGAGAAGGTTCAGGCATAGCGAATGATACAAGCATGACTGGAGGGAGCGCCTGCTTTGATTTGGAAAAGTGGTTTAGGGGAAGTGGTTTGACTTGAAGCAGTCAAGTCAGGCCAAGAAGGCCAAGGAGATGGAGGCATGCAGGCTGAGTCTGAGCGCTGCTATAAAAGTATGCTTTAGAGAAAGAACTGGAAGAGCTTGAAGGGGCTCGAGACCCCAAAAGTACAACAATGCCAAGCAACCAGAGCTTCCAGGGACTAAGCCACTACCTAAAGACTATACATGGACTGACCCTGGACTCTGACCCCATAGGTAGCAATGAATATCCTAGTAAGAGCACCAGTGGAAGGGGAAGCCCTGGGTCCTGCTAAGACTGAACCCCCAGTGAACTAGTCTATGGGGGGAGGGCGGCAATGGGGGGAGGGTTGGGAGGGGAATACCCATAAGGAAGGGGAGGGGGGAGGGGGATGTTTGCCCGGAAACCGGGAAAGGGAATAACACTCGAAATGTATATAAGAAATACTCAAGTTAATAAAAAAAAAAGTATGCTTTAACACACACCTGCAGAGTTTAAAGACCTAGCTGTCAAAGCCCATGTTATGCACTGGCTGAGGGCAGTGCTGTTCTAAGGTATGTTGACTTTAACTCATGGAGAGTATAAGTAATGTGATTCAGGCTAGCTGCAGAGGGGACTAAGTAAACTATGGAATCTTGGATGCAATATAACTAACTAATCAAAGATCTAGTCACAGGCTCGCCCATCTTGTGGTGTGCCGTCCTCCGTTGAGAAGTAGGAGCGTGAGTACAGTCAAATCCAAACATTCGCTATCTTCTTAGTTTGTAAGTACATTTGTAATCACATTTAGTTACACACACACACACACACACACACACACACACACACACACACACACACACACAGAGAGACAGAGACAGAGACAGAGACAGAGACAGAGACAGAGAGACCCAGAGAGATAAGTAAATAAATGAATCTTTAGAAGGAAAGCCTGATCTTCAATGTAGAAATGTTGTTCTTGTGTGTCTCTGTTTTAGTAAACACACACATATATAAACATGCACAAATATACGCACACATGCACTCCCACATACACACATGAATATTTAAACATACCTCTTTAGGAAAAGTTGAACATTAGTTATGTGGGAAAATACCATCACTATATTTAACTAGAGTACTTTAGAAAATTTTTCTAGTAAAATAATTTGGCATATTTTCTGTTAACCTTTCATCTGTCACCACCTTTTCTAATTTTAATATGTTTCACACCCAGGCTCATATTACCAAATGTGACTTAAAGCACAGCCATTTCTCTTCCTCTGGTGATTTCATGACTCAGAGGCTTCAGGATGTTGGCTTAAAGCTTTGCTCCCTCTCAGCCGCTAACTTTTCTCCTGTGGAGAGAATGGCTTGAGTCCTTCTGAGCTCTTCAGAGAGCTTTCCTTCCTCACCCCTCTTCTTTCAAATGCTCACCTCCCATCTGCATGCAGGATGCTAAGGGGAGAGCAAGCCCCATGGAAGAACACTGTGTTGAAAGGATAAATGCCCTTTAGATGAGGCTTCTAGTTCTCAAGGGCCTTCTTGCCATTTTGATCTTGATATACTTGGAATATTTTATAAACTGTGGCTTACTGGGAAGAAGGCATATTAAGAAGTCAGGTGATCTTAATGAGTCCAACCCTTGGGAAAAATCACAAGTCCACTGAATCTCTCTTCCGTGTATGAAGTGAAACAGTGGGATATTATAGTACCACATTTCTTTCTTGTTCTATGATGCTAATTCATTCTTGACTTCCTTCTTATGTCATTGATTTGGGTATGTAACACAATACGGACACATACATGCACATAATTCATACATACACACATATACACATGTACTCACAATACACATACATAATAAACATGCACACACACTTACAAGCACACCTCCACACCACAACACATACACATGTGCAGAAGTACTTATTGTAATAATTTTCTCAGATTATAGCTTACTTCAGTCCTAAAAATTCATTGTGTTATACACCTTTCTTGATAGAAATTGGAATAGGGGAATATTAAACATTACTGATACAGAAGAGTTTGTATGAAGTTAAACAAAAGCTTTCACTGAAGTTTATTTTTTTTGCATTGCTATAGGTTCTCCCAGAGGACATCTTTATGGGATGTTTGTTTATGAACCACCATTAAGTATTAAGATCCCACAGTCTTGAGGACTCAGTCAGGGAGTCCTTTAATTAACAAGTTTGTAAACTCTTTGAAATGAAAACATGTGGTGTTGTGTGACACATAGCTCAATGATTGCTTGAATGAATGCAAATCTGACTTTGCTAAAAGGTATTGTAGTTACAGAGAATAAACAAAAAGTTGTTCTGTGCACTTCTAGGGAGAGGAGAATTGAGAAGATGAGGGTAGAAAAGTCTCTGGGCAGTAAGGAAGACAATGCCACGAACACTGCACCTCCCATTTTTTCATGTTTGAAGATTGGCAGAAAGTGAAATTCTTAAAAGAGACTGGGAAACATGAACTTCAAACATGAGCTTCAGAATGAAACAGAGGAGCCTACTGTCAGGAGCTGGAGGGAGAAACTGTCACAAGACGGGAATTGGTCAGAAACATCACTGAGAGAAGAACCAGGGTAAGAAGGAGACACCTCCCTTAAGTCTTTGGTCAGTTGTAGGCAGACACCAATTTTGATTCCCTGGTTGATTTAAAAGCCTGAGTGCATGGCTTGTAAACAGCATAGGGATTCTGTTAGTTCTATTTGGGTATTAAAATTGGTTGCAGTTAGAACGGATCTCCCGTCTCAATGAGTAAGACCCAATGTTCAGGACAAAATTCTAACCATTGTTTATTCAGATTAAAAACTGCAGATCTGGCCATTGACCCAGCTAGGAAATTTGTACTATCAGGAAGACAGCGATTTGTTTAGAAACTGGCAGTGGCAGTTTGGATGAGAAACACCCTCCGTAGCCTTGATCATGTGAACACTGGTCCCTACCCTAGCTGGTGGCGCTGTTAGGGAAGGTCTGGGAGGTGGGGATAAGTGTGTCACTGGGGACCGGGTTGAGAGTTTAAAGCCTTTCCACTTGAAGTTCACTCTCTCAGCTTCATGCTTGTGGCTGAAGATGTGTTTTCAGGCTTTCTTTTTGAGCTGTAATGCCTGGCACTTGGGGCCATGCTTCCCTGCTGCGCCTACTGCTTCCTTCCCCACCATTGTGAACTCTAAACCCAAATAAATTCTTTGTGCCATATGTTGCCTTTGTCATGGTGTTTTACCGAAGCCTCAGAAAAGTAACTAACACACTAGCCTTATCCTCTCACTTGTAAAAGGTGAATTCACCACTGGAGGTGTCGAAATTCTTGGCTGCAGCTTGCTGATGGGGAGGTCTGTACTTTCTTTGTGTAGGGTCATCCCTAGTTGACATTGTTTCCAGAAGTAAGCGTCTGTGTTGTCACGTAACTGGAACTATGAGAATGGTAGATGTTCACTCATCTAGATAACTCATTTAAAAATCTGAAACATAAAAGTATCTTTCGTTGCTTATGTTTATGCACATATATGACACACAGTATGATGATGGTCCTTTGAGCTGCGACTTGTATGAGGTATCAAATTTAAATTCTTTGCATGTCCAGCAGTGTTTTACAGGTTCTGTGCTATGGAATGTTATCTTGCTCACTTCTAAATATTTCCAATTTGAAAGAAACTGCAGAATTTGTATCATATGTTCCACCCCATAGGCATGGATTTTGTGATTTCGGTAGACAATGTAGGTGTAGGTGCTTCCCTGGGTGTCAACAAGTCTGCCCATAGCACCTCTCCTAGGGAAGCTAACACGGTCAGTATTAATGCTGTGCCAGAGGGTACAGACAGGCAGCTATTAAAACACACCTTCTATTACTTCAAATAATTGCTTTAGTTATTCAAGAACTAATGCTCTCTTTTGGTTTGCTACCATTTTTTTTTAAAAGAAATATCCTGTCTCAGTGTTTGAACTAGCTTTAATTTGTTGGCCCTTAAAATTGATTGTTTTGTTTTTCTATCCAGCAACTTGTGTCATCTCAATAACTGTAAAATTGTTTGTTTTTCCACGGTTTGTTCTTTCTTTACGGGTTCCTGGTTGTGAAACTGAATATTGATTCGAAAAACACCACACTGTATACTCTGAGTCTGTATTTTACGTTTTCCATGCCTCCGATCTTTAAACACACAAACCCTCCATCTCCTGATCTGAAAAGAGAATGAAGGACCATGATCCTTATTCCGCATCACTCAGATGCTAAAGAGGATCAGCGTCTTGGGAGGGGCCTGCAAGAAGAGACCACCCTGGCAGTGCACTTTATGAATAATTGATTCAGCTTTAAATCTAGATGCTGTATTTGGAGGGTGAAGTTGAGTGGACCACATTCATATTCTAAGAGCTGGATATATAAATGTGCTTTCTTCCCCTGGACTCCCCCAGCACCGGGCACATCGCCTTTTCATGTATTCTGGTTGCCTGTCTCTGTATCCTCCAAGTCAGTAGTTCTCAGGAGCAGGCGCTATCTTCTTTGATTGTTAACTAAGAGATGTTGACTATTATGTCTCTTGTGCTTTGTTCTGAAGCCTACATGCGCCGTGTATTATGATTTACTATAATTAGTCTTGTGGTCCTGCATTGCAATTGTTGAAAGGTAAACTGCTTTGCCAAACAGAACCTTCTCCATTTCTAGGGGGAAATCCAGAAAGGCAGACTTCTCATAATATAGCTTGCTTTCTACCTCATGCCCTGAATCCTCCTCTGGCCCTATGTATATTGGCTAAATTCTCAGGTCACTCATCCAAAATGACAATAATGTTATTAGGTTCTCCATTAGATCACTGGGCCTACAGCACCATTGATACAGTTGTATTGTGCTGAATTAAGGCAATGCCTTCCACTAGGATAGTGCCTTTGAATTCCCCTCAGAACGATGCACTTGTCCACAGAGAACCTATTCATTTTCTAAGCCCCTTTCACTTCGCAATGCTGTCCTTCAGTGTTGAGTTACTTCTGGTTATGAGAATGAAGGTTTTGAGTTGATCTTGCTCTGTAGTACCAACTGTAGACTCAACACAAGTCTAGGTGGCTAGAGGTGACAAACTTGGGCTTTACTAGTTATCTGAAGACAACTGAGCTGCTTCCTCATGCCACTGTCTTCTATCCTGTGGTAGATGTTCAGATGACTGGGACTTTCCCACCAAACCTCTTTCCAAGATGAACCATCCTTTCGAAAGTGTTGTTTGTGTCTTGGATGTTTAGCACTCTATAACCCAAGTGATAAGGTCTGAAGATGAGCACACGAGAAGGTTTGCTCATCCAGGACGGCTGCTGTTATGTGAAAGGTTACTTGTCATTTGATTTTTGTGTGTGTGTAAATATAAACATTTTTGCAATGTTCCAAGGGGAATTTTTATGGAAAGGAAACTGGCAGTGAGATTCCTAGAAATAACACCCACCTCACTCCAATCTTGCAGGTTGAATAACCACAAATTTCATTTGTTCTGTGAGTTTGGAGTTTGCAGAGCATCTCTGTCTAATAAATTCTGTTCTCTTTAAACTTTTGGGACTGGAGTTCATATTACGGTGTTCTGTAAGGTCTGCAGAATGGTTTACGATAGCCGTGCTTGTGGTTTCAAATGAGTGGCTTTATTAAGTACAGAGCAAGTAACAGTAAAAGAACAAATAGCAAACAGGAGACAGACAGGAGCAGCAGGCAGATGGCAAAGCATCACCAAATCTGGGATCTCTAACATCAGCAGAGATGAGGGGAGTAGTCCGATTGGGAAAACAAAGGCAATGGACCCCATCAGATCACAGGCTTGCAGACATCCAGCAAAAAGCAACTGGGGAAGTTGAGTCAGTCAGCTGGAGGTCTCGGTTGAATGAATGCTGAGCTTCTTGGGTCCGTTGTAGACATTTTTATATTGTGAGATGAACGACAGTGATGTCTGTGGGGGCTAATTACTTCTGGCTGTTCTCTTGGACACAGCACTTTAATGCCCTTCCTTTCCCGCTTGCTGTTTTCACCCTTCTTGTGGGGGCAGCCTGACTCAGGACAAGAGGTTTAGGAAGACACGACAAGAACACACTTGAGTCACAGAGGAACTCACTCTCAGTGTCTGCTCTTTACAAGCCTGAACAGTGGGGTTGGGGATTTAGCTCAGTGGTAGAGCGCTTGCCTAGCAAGCGCAAGGCCCTGGGTTTGGTCCCCAGTTCTGAAAAAAAGAAAAAAGAAAAGAAAAAAAAAACAAGCCTGAACAGCACATGACAACTTACTAACATAATACGTATGATTTGAGGCAAAATTTTCTACCATAATCCTGTATCAATTGATCATACCCAAAGCATTTTTTGTATATATAGAAATGTGACACAAATATGCCTCCAAAGTATTCTTAGAATTCCAAAGTATTCCAAAGCATTCCTCCATGTGAAGTCTGGAAAGGAGGTTTAATTAATTCAGAGTACAGAAGGGGGCGGAGAGGGAAGGAAGATGGAAAATTAAAGTTGTAATTGGCAAAACAATTTGGAGATCTTGATAGGAATTATTTGGGCACAGTTTTGTCTCTAGATATAGCTGGTAGCTAGTTTAGTTTTTAAAAAAGAGAAAGCTCACATTTTGAAACTACAATGATTCAACATTCTTTCAGCACTGTTAGCATTATTACTTTGTGTTTGGTAACCCGTGTTTCAACTACACAGGGGAATTTGTTAAAAGTCAAAGACTATTTTTCTGACTGGTCTTCCTGCGAGAGAGCAGTGATGTTTCTAGTAAGAATACAAAAACTATGTGCGGCAAGCTCATTTAATCCTTACACAGTCTGAAACTCTCTTTTCTTTTTGATACACATTTCAATTTCTCTAATGACTAATTTTTTCAGACTGGCAGCCTAGTTTTATATTCTTGGTCCTTAGATATCCCGTTGCATTTTGGTAAACCTAGACAGTAAAAGTCTTAGCGGGAGGATCTTGACAGATGGCCACTGTCCGTCTAACTGAAATTAGTGCCATGTTGTGGCCGAGTACAACTTCCCCTGACAGAATTTGATTTGTCTCCTTTAATTTGCAGACTGCAAAGAAATTGAGCAACGCAAACAAAACCTACACACAAGGATTAGCTGTGTGTCTCTTTCAAAGAACAAAACTGCTGCAGAGTGAAATCTTCTGTGTGTGTCAGCAGCACAAGGTGGTCTGTCTGAGACCACAAGACT
The DNA here is from genome assembly GCF_021556685.1 of Rattus norvegicus. NCBI lineage: Eukaryota > Metazoa > Chordata > Mammalia > Rodentia > Muridae > Rattus > Rattus norvegicus. The sequence goes on along the minus strand of NC_141551.1, from coordinate 44,707,155 downwards.
CAGGAATCAAACAATAGCATTCTGGATTCAGTTTAGGCAACCTGACTGGTGGTACTGAGAACAATCACAAGTCCCCACGAGGACACTGTTCTTTACTCTTCTTGCTGGTCATAACTATACATCTATTAATCATAAGATGTTAGTCCTAGAGGAAACTTCCCCCCTTCAATTTCTTACTGTTCTTAAGTCATGACAGAGAAAGGGGATCTTTAAATCACTCTGCGCTGACTAGTTTTATTTCAGCTTGACTCAAGCTCAAATCATTTTGGAAGAGGGAATCTCAATTGAGAAAGTACCCCCACTTGATTGGACTGTGGGAAAACCTGCGGTATAGTTTTTGAGTGATGATTGATGTGGGATGTCCCAGCTCACTGTGGATAGGAGGTGGTGGTCCTGGGTGCTATACCAAAGCCATGGGAAGCAAGACAGTAAGCAGCACTCTTTTGTAGCCTCTGCATCAGCTCCTGCCTCCGTATTTCTGCTCTGAATTGTCTTCATGATGTGCTGTGATGTGGATCTAACTGTAAACTGAAATAACCTCTCCCTTTTCCAGGTTGCTTTTGGTCACAGTGTTTTGTCATGGCCATAGAAACCTAGGTATGACACACTTTTCTTTTTAGAGGCATGTTAGTATGACCTCATACCATAAAGTTTAAAAGATGATAATGAAATATTATGAACAAATAAGAATCTTACAGATTAGTTTTTAAACACTATTAGGAAAATTAATTAGTTTCTTCCTACTCCATGTTAAATATCAAAATGAATCTTAGCTATGTCAAAGAGTCACACATTTAAGAAAGTGCGGTTGATTATTAAATGAATGGGACAGATTTCCAAACCTGAAGGCACCAGGAGAAATGAGTGAAAGAAAGCCGCTTGATTTGCTCTGGTTGGCCTCTGAGAGGATGGCCTGAGACAGGTGTGATTTGCAAGTCCTCTCTGTTGCACGTCCTCTCTAGGTTGTAGATGGGCTGCCATTCCTTTCTCAGGGATTCCTCCAGCACCGCTGCTGAGCGGAATAAACGTAATGTGCTCCCCGAATGGTGATAGCAGACATATATTATTATTTAGTGGGTTAAGATTACATTTCAATATATTACATGTAAGGTGCTATAATTACATATTATCCTTTAAAACGCTTAATTTATACCTTCTATAGTTTCTTATTTTTCTCATTAAATAGCTTGTTACAAGTCAATATTTATGAAATTATAGTAATAAAAAGCAAGAGTTTTAAAAGCTAAGCAATGTGAATAATCAAAGCTATTTAGTTCCTAAGACCTAGGTCTCTGGTATGTCACTTCTTATATGTGGAGTTCTGAGTCTCTCCTAGTTATTCCTTCCTGGATCATGTGGAGGAACTTTTTTAATGCATACAATTTACACTTAATTTACTCAGTTTTGCAGCTGGATTTTTTAGGGAAGCAGAGAGGGAGAGAGACGGAAGGAAGGAAGAGAGAGAGTGAGAGAAAGAAATAGCGGGGGAAGGAGAGGGGAAGGAGGAGGAGGAAGAAAAGGAGGAAAGGAGGAGGAGAGGAAAGAGGAGGAAGAAACGGGCACATATGTCAGAGGACAGCTTGTGGGGAATCACCTACTCCTCCCACCCTCTACTCCATTGGTGTGATCTGGGGATTGCTAAGTCTGTATAAAGCCTGACCTGCTGAGCCATCCCACAAGATGTCCTTCATTTTGTCCCCATATTTTCAATAGGCAAATTCTACTGGCCTAGGGTTTTAAAAATGTCTGAAAGAAGCAGAAGTCAGGTAAGATGCTCCAGCATTTAGTCTGAATAGAGGGGCTGAGCATTAAGCTTGATTGTGGCCAGCCCAGTCTACAATACCATAGGTAGGCCCAAGAAGGCAATTAATGTTACTCTCTAGACTTCAGTAACCGGCCCAGATCAAGAGTCACTCAGTGTTTCTTCCTGTCTCTTTCATGCCTACTGTGTGTATTTGATTTTGCTTCCTCTGGCTGTGTGCCCCTTGACTTTCCAATGTACTGATCTCTTGTGAATACCCCTTTCTCATGGTAGTCTTTTTGATTTCTTAAGCAAGGCTTGTTTTGAAACTTCAAGACTGTGGGTCTTTAGTTGTGACTGTGCTTTGATCCTGCGCCAACACCTCTCCTTTGAAAGAATCATCTTGTGTAAATATATTCAACTGCTGTTGGGATCCTCCCTTTGCTGACATGGTGGAGACATGGTGCTGCCCCTTCCAGGAATCAAGATTTCCAAAAAAAACCCCAGATTGGCCACCTGCCCAGAAGATTATAGTCAATGTTGGACCACAGAAGCATAAACACCCTTCTTTATCTAGTTAGCAAAGACTGAACTGAGCAGGTCAGATGAATGAATTGTGTTAGGACTAATACAAGGAAAAAGTTGTAAACTAGGCATCAAGGAAGAGAGATTCAGGATGTAATTTATGGTTCTTGGTACTGGGTTTGTGGGAAGAAAAGTATGACATTGTTGGCTGGAAAATCAAAAGACCTAATACTTGGAAAAGTTATCAGAGTGTGTAACTGATAACAATATAACCAATGTTTCATGCAATTGAAAAATGCATGAAATTGAAATGAAATATGAGCTGTAGTCATCCCCAGAGTTTGAAGTCTTTGTGATTTCTTGGGTTTGTGTGAAGTTTTGTTAGTTGGCCTCCTTCTTCCTATTCCTCCCAACAATGGAACTGCAAACATCTATGCTCTCCATGTCTTCAGCTAGCACACATATGAAAAGTGTTAAAGAGCTTCATAACATATTAGTAACCTACACTTATTAGTGTCCTATTTTGGTATGAGTTAACATTATGTCTGACATCAGCTAGTTTTGAAAGAGAAGTTAAAAATTAGAGAAATTTGATTTATATGAAAGGATTGAACATGTATATTGGAAAATAGCAACACTGAGTTGTAAAATTGTTGGGAACATGACATTAAATCTGAATCACAGATTATCTGAAACTTTAAGTTTAAGCTATGTGGATGGTAGACAGGACAAGGAGGCACTCAGAAAGTACGTGAAGTACTGTAAATTTGCCAGTGGTTTCTGAGTAGTAGCAGCTTGGTTCCTCAAACCCACTTTATTGAGACAAGCTACAGCATTAAGGCCACAGATGATGTTTAACTCATATTAACATTGCTTGTACATACAAGGAATGTGTTTCAGTTGCCCATCACATTCAGATTCATTTGTACACTTCACAGTGTGACTCCAGAGTTAAAAATCTGTAGACAGATTTATTATTTAGTATATATTATTTATATATAACATAAATACATAAACACACTTTGAGTCTATTCTTGGATTATCAGAAGCCACTAAAATACTTAGTAAAAGGAAGCTTGGATGCCTACCCCATTGTTTATCTCAAGCTGAATTTCTTTTTAGAGGTTGCTCTTTTCTCATCCAGGCAATAAATTCTCATGCTTGGGAGTTGGGGAGAGACTTCAAGATATGGATGATTTGAAACAGGACGAGGATAAAGGTCCCACACCCAGCCACCTTCAACAATTTCTACAGTTTTCTGCCTACTCCTATATATGCATTTCAAAGATTTTATTTACTTATTTAGTCTTGCTTTTGTTTTAGAAGCAAGGTTCACTTATGCAGCTTTTGATGGCCTTGAACTTTCAGTATTCTTGCTTCCATAAGGAATCTTGCTGGGATTACAGGTACATACTCCTTGCTTGCTTTTACATTTTTAATTTATATTAAAACATGAGCATGCACACAGACACACAGACACACAGACACACAGACACACAGACATACATATATACGTACATACATACATACATACAGACAGACACACACACACACAAACACACACACACACACACGGAAATAGAAAAGAAAAATTGAATATAGAAACTTGTTCTTGAGGTTAGAAGATAGTTGAATAGTATTCCATTGTGTGAGTGAACCACATTTTCTGTGTCCATTCTTCGTTTGACTTCTGGCTAGCACAGGTAAAGCTGCTATGAACATAGTGGAGCACCTGCCCCTGCGGTATGGTGGAACATCTTTTAGGTATATGCCCAACAGTGGTATAGGTGGGTTTTCAGGTAGATATATTTTCAATTTTCTGAGGAACCTCCAGATTGATTTCCAGAATGGTTGCACCAGTCTGCAATCCCACCAACAATGGAGGAGTGTTCCTCTTTCTCCGCATCCTCACCAGCATCTGCTGTCACCTGAGTTTTTGATCTTATCCATTCTCACTGGTGTGAGGTGAAATCTCAGGGTTGTCTCATTTTGCATTTACCTGATGACTAAGGACTTTGAACATTTCTTTAAGTGCTTCTCAGCCATTTGAGATTCTTCTGTTGTGAATTCTCTGTTTAGCTCTGTACCCCATTTTTAAAATTGAGTTATTTGGTTTTTTGGAGGTTAGCTTCTTGAGTTCTTTATATATTTTGGGTATTAGCCCTATCGAATGTGGGGTTAGTGAAGATTTTTTTCCCCAATCTGTCGGTTGCCGATTTGTCCTGCTGACTGTGTCTTTTGCCTTACAAAAAAGCATTTCAGTTTCATGAGGTCCCATTTCTCAATTGTTGATCTTAGAGCCTGAGCCATTGGTGTTCTGTTCAGGAAATTTGCCCTGTGCCAATGAGTTGGAGGTTCTTTCCTACTCCCTTTTCTGTTAGATTCAGTGCATCTGGTTTTATTTGGAGGTTCTTGGTCCACTTGGACTTGAGCTTTGTGCAAGGTGATAAATACGGATCCATTTTCATTTTTCTACATACAGTTAGACCAGCACCATTTATTGAAGATGCTTTCTTTTTTCCATTGTATATTTTGTTTTTGATTCTCTGTCAAAGATCAAATGTTCGTAAGTGTGTGAGGATGAAACTTCACTTGAGGCTCATCTGAAACCTTCTTTTCCTTGTCTTTTCCTGAGGAGGAGGAAACTTCAACACAGAACCTTCAGCAGAGGATATCTAGATGGAAGTCGACACCTTTGATTAATTTTACATTAATCTTCATCTCATTCAAGGTACCTGTGTGCTTAAAAAATATCAAGGAAGTAACTGCCTATGTGTTCTGAGTTCCTTTTGGGGATAGTGGAGGTGTTTCAAAAGTGGCTGTAGTGAAATTGTACAACTGTGTGCACACTAAACATTTCCTTGTTCATTGTAAATAAATGATTTTTTTTTGGTTAGGAGACCTAACTATCAATAAAGCTGTTAGAAAGGACAGTTATAAATAAAGAGAAATCAGGGAAATAAAAATGTCTGGAAAATCTTTTCAGTCACTGAAATTATTAAGTTTCCCCAATTTCCTTTCCTCTCACTTCTGTCCTCCCTCCTTCCTTTCTGTCCTTATTCCTTTCCTTCTCTCCCTTCTGTCCTTCTTTCTCTCCCTTTTCCTGCCCTCTTATTCAGTCCCTCTCTTCCTCCCTCCCTCTATCCCACCCTTTCTCATTTTCTCTCCCACTACTTGCCATTCTCTCCAATAAAAATCCTCAAGCTAGAATAGACTTCATGATTGATTAGTTCAAATTACTCTAGGTAGGATAAAAATATCTTAATGAAACTTTAAGCATCAAGTACCATAATCATAAAACACCACTTTGCTTCCCCACCCCTGCCCTTTCCTTTCTATCCCATCCCCCAACTCTTCTCTTTTTTTCCTCCCACTCTCTCTTCTATCTCCTTCTTTTCATCTTTGTGAAAGGCTGTGACTATACATCCCAGTCTGTTCTGAAATTCTCAATACTCCTTCCTCAGACTAAAAATAATCTACTTATAACTGTACTTGGTAAAATCTAATTTTTGTTGTTGTTGGTGGTGGTGGTGATGTTTCTGGATTCCAGTTTAAGCTCAGCGGCTGAGCTATTGACCAAATGCTATTCTGAAAAGGAATCACCAGGGTCCAGAAGTCTCTCCCTTCAGCATTGAAACAGGAATGTTTTGATAGGCTTAGTGGTTTATCTCAAGAGCTTTGTGGCAGTGTCTCCCTGTTCAAGGGGAAATCAATTACGTTCCCTGACATTCCCACTGCAGAATATGAGCTCGTCCTCCACATTTCCCTCACATTTCCAGGAGAATGGATGTCAAATCTAAGGCCAGAGGGAAAATTGTTGTTTGGATCTGTCTTCTAAAAGGACAACCAGGCTTTCAGAATTCACCTAAAAATATAAACATGTGACATGTGATGTGCTGCAATGTAAATACTGAAAACTCCATTCAGTCAGAGCCCAAACTCTGTTTTATTCAATCAATCATAAACATTTATTGACTACTTGGGACTGAGTGAAGTGTGACGGAGCTGAACTCTGGCTCAGCTTCTTCCATTTCCCTATAGGTGCTGCCCTTGTGGAGGCTCACGCTCATCTGTGAAGCTACACCAGACAGATTAAGAGTCTTCCTATGAGTGTGTCCTTTCCCCTGTCCTTTACAAATGAGATCGTTTTCCCATCGCTGTGGGTCTTAGCTTTCTTCTGGTCTCTGTGGTATGCGCTTGAATGTTGAAAGGACACAGTGTCCCCTACGACTGGGATTAGAGTTGGTGGAGGACCGAAGAACAATGTGGAAAGTCCCTGGAAGTAGGTAAGAAGAGTGAGTGAGGCCAGATAATGGGAATACCAGGCAAAGGATCGTGGCCACAGATAGAGACTCTCAACAGAGAGGTGGTTAATGCCAGTAGGTGACACGAGTCTGAAGTGTTGGGACTTAAGTCTTATGAGGACCAATGAAAGAAGGTCTTAGTTAGCATCATGTATTCTTTCTCTTTTTAAGCACACACACACACACACACACACACACACACACACACACACACACACACACAGTAGCTGTCTTCAGACACACCAGAAGAGGGCATCGGATCCCATTACAGATGATTGTGAGCCACCATATGGTTGCTGGGAATTGAACTCAGGACGGACCTTTGAAAGAACAGTCAGTGCACTTAACCACTGAGCCATCTCTCCAGCCCTCATATATTCTTTCTAAATCACATATTCAAGTTTGTATTCTGGCACACTGTAATACTCCTCTCTCTACATGCTTGCTTTCTCTTTTGTTATGTCTTTATCTTTTGTGTGTGTGTGTGCTGTGTTGGTGTGTTGGGGTGTGTGTGTGTGTGTGTGTGTGTGTGTGTGTGTGTGTGCTGGAGGTGGTTGACCTTAGATACTTTCTGCTATTGCAGTTCCCTTTTTAAAGGTTTTTTTTTTTTTTTTTTTTTTTTTTTTACAGTCTTTCCATGAACCTGGTGCTCTGGCCAGCAAATGCTGGAGACTTGCTTGTTTCTGTTGTCAGTGCTGGCTTTATAGGTGCTTGCTGCCACACCCAGGTTTTACAAGGCTACTGGGGAACTAAACTAAGGTCCTCCTGTTTGCTTAGCTAGCACTTTACCTACAGAGTCACCTTCCCAGCCCTGGGATTGTTCTCCCTATCTTTACCTATCAGTACTTCGTGAATTTCTTTTCAGCACTCAAGATCTGGTTTAATGCCAACTCTAAGATTCTCCTGATTATGGAGATTTTTCTCTTTGAGACTTGTTTTATGAAGAAGGAGTGAGAGTTTATTACATGTACATACAAAATATTTGATTTGGTGTTTATTTAAACATTATTAGAAGTTTTTATAAAAGTTATCTGTAGTTTAAAGAAGCAAAAAGTGGTTTGGAGTACTCATGACTTATCCATTAGGGTTCTAAAGTAAGACTCAAGTGTGGGGAAAACTAGAAACACATTAGGAAGGCACTTTTATTTATTTAAGTTAATTTTTAAAATTCTTCTTTTCTCCCTTATGTCTCTTTCCTCCCAACATTCACATATACCTCTAGGGATGGTGTTTTTGAAGTTTTTCTTCTCTCTCTCTCTCTCTCTCTCTCTCTCTCTCTCTCTCTCTCTCTCTGTGTGTGTGTGTGTGTGTGTGTGTGTGTGTGTGTGTGTGTGTGTGAAGCCACGAGACAAGTAGGAATTTCTTGAAGCTGGAGTAACAGGCTATCTCGGACCACCTGATATGGGTGTTGGGATTTGAATTCAGGTCCTCTACAGGAACAGCATTTGCTCTTAACAACTGAATGATTCCTCCAGTCCAGGACGTGTCTGTGTGTGTGTGTGTGTGTGTGTGTGTGTGTGTGTGTGTGTGTGTGTGTGTGTGTGATATGTTAGTTGCATGAAAGTAGCTTGCTGTGGTACTGCCATGGTACTAAAAGTCTGCCAAGGAGTTATAACTCTGAGGAAAAGAAATGCCATCCCATAATAAAGTTTGTAGTTAACACATTACAGTGTTTTCTAGCACTCGTCTTAGGTCAAAACAAAAGAGTCTAGTAGGAAGTATCCTTAGAAAAGATCATCTATGGAGGAAGAAGACACAGGTAGGCCTCTGACTGAACACTGTGTGTCTTCACTTCTGTGATGCATTCAACTGTGGTAAAGGTTTCTCAGACATACTAAAATGAAAGCAGATCAGGGCATAATGTGGGTGGAGGCTGATCCTAACCTCACAGAAATCTGTTCCTGTGATGTAGTGGGCAAAACCTGGTTGGAGCAGAGAGGTGAGGGCTACAGAAAATTTTTATGTTATGTGAGGAGATGAATGGGCAGATGTTGGAGTGAGGCATGGGCTTTCCTTAAAAGGAAATGGAGAGGGAAAGACTTGGCTTGGTGTGAAGTATGAAATCCAATATATTTAAGGATGGAGTGGCCTTGGGTAAGGTCTGGACATCTTAGGGTCAGGATGTATGTATGTATGACGAAAATCATTAGGCTGGTGGTAGGGAAATATATGTGGTCTTAATGTAATTGCATTTATTTTTTATTTTTTATTGGATACTTTTAAATTTACATTTCAAATGTTATTCCTTTTCCAGGTTTCCCTTCCATAAGCACCGTATCCATTTACCCTCCTCCTTTTTATGAGAGTGTTCCCCCTCCCCAGCCACCCCCTTTCCCACCTCCCTGCTCTGCCATTCACCTACACTGGGGGGAGGAATTAAGCCTTGGCAGGACCAAGGGCTTCTCCTCCAATTGGTTCCCAACAAGGCCATCCTCTGCTACATATGCAGCTGGAGCCATGGTCTGTCCATGTTTAGTGTTTGAGTAGTGCTTTAGTCTCTGGGAGCTCAGGTTGGTTGGTATTGCTGTTTTTATGTGGTTGTAAGCACCTTCAGTTCCTTCAGTCCTCACTCTAACTCCTCCAATGGGGACCCTTTTCTCACTTCAGTGGTTGGCTGCTAGCATTCACCTCTGTATTTGTCATGCTCTGGCAGAGTCTCTCAGGAGACAGCTATATCAGCTACTGTCAACATACACTTCTTTGCATCATCGATATTGTCTAGGTTTGGTGGCTCTCTATATATTGGCTGTATCCCCAGGTGGGGCAGGCTCTGAATGGCCATTCATGCAGTATCTGCTCCAAATTTGGTCTCCATTTCTCCTCCTGTGAATATTTTTGTTCCCCCTTTAAGAAGGAGTGAAGCATCCACACTTTGGTCCTCCTTCTTCTTGAGCTTCATGTGGTCTGTGGATTGTATCTTGGGTAATTCAAGCTTTTGGGCTAATATCCACTTATCAGTAAGTATATACCATGTGTGTATTTTTGGGAATGGGTTACCTCTTTCAGGATGATATTTTCTAGTTCCATCCATTTACCTTTGAATTTCATGAAGTCAATGTTTTTGATAGCTGATGTGCCACATTTTCTGAACACATTCCTCTGTTGTAAGCGACGGGTCCGGGGGGTACCTGAAAGAGAATGGGGGACAAGAGACACGAAGAAGGACACCAAGACAAGAGTCTGATCAAGGTGACAATTTTATTTTTCCCCAAGGCTGAATTTATACCATAACATGGGTAACAGAGGGAGGGGGGAAGTAAGAAACATTTACGCAGGCCAAGGACACAATATTCGTGTAGTCAGGGAGCAGGCTGATGTTGACAGGTTGTCAGAAAAGTCACAGGTTTGTCATATCTATTAGTCAGCAGGATGTTGGTTACAGGTCATCACATTGGGTACCTTGACGCATCATATTATTATTCATTTTGACCACCAGATTTATATTAGTCTTCTGCAGCTGGTTGGGGATTTTCCATGAACCCAGTCATACTTAATTCTAACCATAATAATAACATCAACAATGGAGGGCTTCAAGGGCATCGCTCCCAACACTCTGTTGAAGGGCATCTGGGTTCTTTCTATTCTGGTTATTATAAATAAGGCTGCTATGAACATAGTGGAGCATGTGTCTTTGTTATGTGTTGGGGCATCTTATGCCCAAGAGAGGTATAGCTGGGTCCTCAGGCAGTTCAATGTCCAATTTTCTGAGGAACCTCCAGACTGATTTCCAGAATGGTTGTACCAGTCTGCCATCCCACCAACAATGGAGGAGTGTTCCTCTTTCTCCACATGCTCAACAGCATTTGCTGTCACCTGAGTTTTTGATCATAGCCATTCTCACTGGTGTGAGGTGAAATCTCAGGGTTGTTTTGATTTGCATTTCTCTTATGACTAAAGATGTTGAACATTTCTTTAGGTGTTTCTCAGCCATTCGGCATTCCTCAGCTGTGAATTCTTTGTTTAGCTCTGAACCCCATTTTTAAAAGGGTTATTTGTCTCCCTGCGGTCTAACTTCTTGAGTTTTTTGTATATTTTGGATATAAGGCCTCTATCTGTTGTAGGATTGGTAAAGATCTTTTCCCAATCTGTTGGTTGCCGTTTTGTCCTAACCACAGTGTCCTTTGCCTTACAGAAGCTTTGCAGTTTTATGAGATCCCATTTATCGATTTTTGATCTTAGAGCATAAGCCATTGGTGTTTTGTTCAGGATATTTTCTCCAGTGCCCATGTGTTCGAGATGCTTCCCAACTTTTACTTCTATTAGTTTGAGTGTATCTGGTTTGATGTGGAGGTCCTTTATCCACTTGGACTTAAGCTTTGTACAGGGTGATAAGCATGGATCGATCTGCATTCTTCTATGTGCTGACCTCTAGTTGAACCAGCACCATTTGCTGAAAATGCTATCTTTTTTCCATTGGATGGTTTTGGCTCCTTTGTCAAAAATCAAGTGACCATAGGTGTGTGGGTTCATTTCTGGGTCTTCAACTCTATCCCACTGATCTATCTGTCTGTCTCTGTACCAATACCATGCAGTTTTTATCACTATTGCTCTGTAATACTGCTTGAGTTCAGGGATAGTGATTCCCCCAGAAGTCCTTTTATTGTTGAGGATAGTTTTAGCTATCTTGGGTTTTTTTGTTATTCCAGATGAATTTGCAAACTGTTCTGTCTAACTCTCTGAATTATTGGATTGGTATTTTGATGGGGATTGCATTGAATCTGTAGATTGCTTTTGGTAAAATGGCCATTTTTACTATATTAATCCTGCCAATCCATGAGCATGGGAGATCTTTCCATCTTCTGATGTCTTCTTCAATTTCTTTCTTCAGGAGCTTGAAGTTCTTATCATACAGATCTTTCACTTGCTTGTTTAAAGTCACACCGAGGTATTTTATATTATTTGGGACTATTATGAAGGGTGTCGTTTCCCTAATTTCTTTCTCGGCTTGTGTAGGTCGGCTTCCTCTTTTGTGTAGAGGAAGGCTACTGATTTACTTGAGTTAATTTTATACCCAGACACTTTGCTGAAGGCGTTTATCAGGTTTAGTCGTTCTCTGGTGGAACTTAAGTATATAATCATATCCTCTGCAAATAGTGATATTTTGACTTCTTCTTTTCTAATCTGTATCCCTTTGATCTCCTTTTGTTGTCTGATTGTTCTGGCTAGAACTTCAAGAACTATATTGAATAAGTAGGGAGAGAGTGGGTAGCCTTGTCTAGTCCCTGATTTTAGTGGGATTGCTTCAACTTTTTCTCCATTTAGTTTAATGTTAGCTACTGGTTTGCTGTACATGGCTTTTACTATGTTTAGGTATGGGCCTTGAATTCCTATTCTTTCCAGGACTTTTATCATGAAGGGGTGTTGAATTTTGTCAAGTGCTTCCTCAGCATCTAATGAAATGATCATGTGGTTTTGTTCTTTCAGTTTGTTTATATAGTGGATTACATTGATAGTTTTCTGTATATTAAACCATCCCTGCATGCCTGTGATGAAGCCTACTTGATCATGATGGATGATTGTTTTGATGTGCTCTTGGATTCGGTTTGCCAGAATTTTATATTGAGTAGTTTTGCGTCGATATTCATAAGGGAAATTGGTCTGAAGGTCTCTTTCTTTGTTGGGTCTTTGTGTGCGTTTAGGTATAAGAGTAATTGTGGCTTCATAGAAGGAATTCGGTAGTGCTCCATCTGTTTCAAATTTGTGGAATAGTTTGGATAATATTGGTATGAGGTCTTCTATGAAGGTCTGATAGAATTCTGCACTAAACCCGTCTGGACCTGGGCTCTTTTTGGTTGAGAGACCTTTAATGACTGCTTCTATTTTGCTAGGAGTTATGGGGTTGTTTAACTGGTTTATCTGTTCCTGATTTAACTTCGGTACCTGGTTCTGTCTAGGAAATTGTCCATTTCCTGCAGATTTTCAAGTTTTGTTGAATATAGGCTTTTGTAGTAGGATCTGATGATTTTTTGAATTTCCTCTGATTCTGTAGTTATGTCTCCCTTTTCATTTCTGATTTTGTTCATTTGGACACACTCTCTGTGTCCTCTCGTTAGTCTGGCTAAGGGTTTATCTATCTTGGGCCAGGGATGTGGGCAGGGGTGGGCAGTATTGGTGGTCTGAAGTCTCAGGAGTGCCCACCTGTCTAGGTGGTGAGCTCTCTCTCCCAAGGGGTTTGGGAGCAGGGAGCTGTGGGCAGGGATCAGCGAGGTTGGGGCTCCAGCTAAAAACCGGAAGTGTCCGGTCCCACAAGAATTTTGCCTTTGTGTGTCCTGAGTCCACCAGGCATCCCGAGGCTCAAGTTGCTTGAGTGGGAATGCTTTTGAGTTGTCTGTGAGGGCAGAAACCAGGAGGGCCCGCACTGCCTTTTCCAGGGGGCCCCGTGCACCGGGGTCCGAGATGGCGTTAGGTCTTTTCCTCTGGAGTCAGGAATGTGGGCATAGCGTAGTATCTTCTGGCTTCCCAGGTGTGTCTGCCCCTCTGAAGGTTTAGCTCTCCCTCCCACGGGATTTGGGTGCAGAGAACTGTTGACTGGGTCCCTTCAGGTCCGGGCGGTGTCCTGCAGTTTGAGTGTCCTGTTTTTTTTTAAATTATGTATTTATGGTAATTATAGGCATGGGCTCTGGTGAGAAGGATGTGAGAACATGCTGGGGGGATGGACAGTGAGAAATGTGGTTGCATCATGGGCTGGAAGTACTTGCAGGGGAAGAAGAATCGGAACTGAGTACATGAGCATTATAGAGGGACAAGTGGGGACAGAAAATGACACACCATGTCAGGGGATTGAAGGTGTGTGACAGCCAGGATTGGAGAACGTGGATAAAGAATGGAAAAAACCAAAACCAACCAACCAACCAACTGACCAAAAAGCAAAGAGAAACAAAACCAACCAACCAACCAACCAAACCAAACCAAACTAAAACAAACCAAAACAAACCAAAACAAATAGGTAAGGGTTTAGGGAAAGAGGCCAGGGTATAGAAACCTGCTATCCATGAACACTGAGAACATCAAGGACGTTGAAAGAGAACATCTGTCAGAAATCCCATCAATGAATGTGTAGTCTTTCTAAAGGAAAAGAGATGACCCTGCAGTGCTGACAGAGCACAGAACTGATGTCTGATGATAGTGTTATTTGTCACAGGCTTCACAGGACCTGAGAAGAGGAAGATGCACAGATGTGCATGTAGATAGACATCCTATGCTTCAAATCAGAGCTGAAACAGCCTTTTGGGAGTTGTTTCACTATTTGCGAAGGCAGTTTAAGTGGTATCACCGAGTTGCAGATGGAGCAAGAGCGTGAGTACACAGAGTTTACAGGGAACTGTAAACGGAGTTCAGCAGAAAACGTAGGGGCTTGGAGAGCAGTGGAGAGCGCGAGCATTTTGGCAAAACCACATAGAGTTGGGTGGTAGGCTGGATGGCCGGGAAAGATTAGAGAGTATTAGGACCCTAGACAGTGTTCGACCTTGGGTGATATTGTGGTTGAGGGGAGAAAGAGGGCTAAGGTCTTTTAAGCAGCCCCTATGACTGTTGTGGTGCTGGCATGTGCTAATTAAAAATTATGTAAAGACCTCTGTGGTCCACTCTGCCTTTCAAAGCCATTTTGCTTGGGGAAAACAGCATGTCTTTTTCAGATAACCAGGAAAGGGAAACACTGTGAGTTTGTTCTGTTCACATGCATTATGCATTTGAATACACTAATAGTATGCATAATAATATACTATCATATACATCCTTGATGTTTCTGAGCTTCACCTGCCAGTCAGAAGAATGGCCCCATGTGTGAGGGAGAATTTCAAAAATCAATGAGCTAGCTCATTGATTAATAAGTAGTTCAGAGCCTTAGATTTAGTTTACATTTTAACTGTTCTACCATAATCCCCATTTTCTCGTTCTATACATTCTTAAAAAGCTTCTCAGGTCAGCTGTTTCTCATCTCTGTTGGTGTTTTTGCAGCTTCTGGAGGCTAGCCTCATTGCTGTCTGTCACTGCCTCCTCCAAGACCCATTGGTCCCTAGCAATTCTTAAAGGCTGGATCTTTCTATTTCTGTTCACGCAGAACCTCAGGGGCACCGTGGATCTCACACACTTACAGGCTGACACAGACCCATACATCCTATTAATATTCAGGTCTGCCACTCAGTCTAGTCTGCATGCTGGTCTTCCTGTTCTATCTGGTTGTGTCTTTAAGGAGCCCATTGTTACTCCTTTCATCAGGCCTGGCACTCCACTGGGCACTCTGCTCCCATTCTCTTCCGTGAGCTCTGGTACTCCATGCATACAGATGGGTGTCTGCAATAGGCCCCAGTAAACAATGTCAAGGAAGAAACTCCTGAATAGTCAGTGAGACTATTCTTAGTTCCTAATATTCTAAATAATTTTTTGTTGGTAGTTACTACTACTACTACTACTACTACTACTACTACTACTACTACTACTACTACTACTCCTGCTTATCATCATCATCATCATCATCATCATCATTGCCTCTGAAAATTTATGTATACAGAACAATAAAACTCAAAATCAAAAAGGCAAAGTGGAATTCAGATAAAGGGATTCAGTTGGCGATCTTTGTTTATCAAACAATCTATCTGAAAATGTGGCTACATGCAGGTAAAAGAGGCTTCTGGGAAGGCTTCTGATCCCAGGTGTTTTTGGAGGACTGGCTCTCCTGAATGAGAATTGCATTCATTGCACCATCAGTCAGTCCCACTTCCGGGTCCCTGTTAATTTCCTCTTCTCAGGTAGATGAAATTAATTGTGCTGAGATGAGGGTTTTGCGAACAACTAGATAATTTCAGCAAGAACAACTGCAACATCTGTAACACTAGCATACTGAAGCAAAGAAAAAAATTTAAACAAAGGATAATTCTAGTAGGGAGAAGAGAGTTAAGAAAACAACTCATACGAAATCAGAATGTTTACTCACACAGTAGCTAGAGTCTTGGGACTGAAGGGGCATTCAACCATAATAAGCTAATAGCATTCCTAGGTGTTCTCTCCTGAAAGGAAGGAAAACATTATCACACCATCCACATGACTTTTTAGGCTTCTCACAACTTTAAGAATCCATGAAAGAAAAAAAAAGAGTCCATAGTGAGTTATTTACTAGTTTTCGAGCCAAATTCACCTTATACAGAGTTCTTCTTTTTAAGAACATAAAGGCTGCTTTTGACTCCTTTAGCACCACTGGCCTCGAGTCTGGCAGACACAGAGGCAATGATTTCTGCTACTTGTGTATGATTCACACATTGTTCAGTGAGCATGGGATGAAGTGGGATGGGTGGCATGGTACTCAGAAGTGAGGAGTAGACCAAGACTCACTCCACGATGCTTTCTACCACAGAGGAAGTAGAAGAGAGGGAGGACAAAGGAAGGAAGTGTGTAGGAGGTAAAGTTTCATGACTTTGGAATGTAAGACTTTGAACTTGGATTTAGTAAGTTTCATAATCCATGACATTTTCCCCATGGCAAAAGCAAAAACTGGTGGCTTGTGTTTACGGGAATGAATAGCAGTACAGACTCTGATAGCCAGTTACTAACTGATAAGGGAGTGCCCAACGCTCTACTCCATTGTGTCAAATGAGGGGTTGTTCTTGCCTTTCTACCCCCACATCTCAGCCTGTTTCTTGAAAACATTCAGTTGACCCCTGTTGACAACCTCTTCTGCTTTAGACTCATGGCCTCCTTTTCTCATCTCCAAGGACACTTGTTCAATGGTTTTGTGTTTCAGTTATCAAAACCCTAAGTTCAAAAGGTAAGATCAAGGATACCACATAACACTTCACCAACAAGTTCCATTTGTTTTTAATGCTTAAAAAAGTTCCCCAGAGAATGTAGCAGAGTTTTAGTTTCTATAAGTGATTGCCTGGCATATTTGATACCCTCATACCACTTTTCATCATAGCTAATCTCTTCCAGAGATTACTTTACAGTCCATTTACTTGAGCAGGAGCTACAACGTCCCCAGTCTGTAAGTGTTGAGGGCAAATGTGAATATTGAGAGCACAGGCTAAAATAGAGTTTATTATTCTTCATGTTATTCTGTACTATAATTCCTTGGGCTATATATTTAGGAACAAGAGACGAAGTGCCTTAGATAGTTCCATGATTATAGTGTCTATTCCTTACTACTCTTGGAAAGAGTATTTCTATAGTGACATTTATGCGACAAATCTTCGTCGCTGTACTATTTCAGTAGCTGTACTTGGGTATCTACTTATTCCTTTGTGAATAACTTTTTTTAGTTAACTGATAGATGAGATGTTTCCATCTATCTCAAGGTGTGCTATTCACAAGAGAACTAATCGCTCTTTATCAAACTTTATGGAAATAAAGCCAAATCAGATTTATTAAGGTGATGAAAGAGAAGAGGTGCTTTTTAATGGATAGCGATGCTGTGTGTTATCTAAATGTGAGGCAGATGTAATGATGCATTAGAAATACTGAGAAAACTTAATCAGTGTAGAAAAAATATAATGAAATGGTTGTTTAAACACTGTAAAGCTAATGTTTGAGTAATTACTTCCCATTGAGCAGGCACTGTTTGATCAGTCATCCTGCCTGCAACATCTGGCCCTTTGATCCATTTTGGTTTTAATGTAATTTCCAAACTTCTAAATTCAAATTGTAGAATGCATGACTAAATGGAGCACCATTGTAGGAGGCAGTTTGTGTCACCCCATGGCAGATTCAAACTTTTCCTATGCTCACGACCATGTTCCACGATTACTTACCCTCTGTCAGGAAAGCCAGGATGATAGGCTTCCATATTGTCAGATTAGATAGCAAAGGCTTAGGATATCCTGGGCTAGGCATGGTGGCTCACATCTATAATTCCAGCACTCAGGAGACTGAGGCAGAGGGGTTTTGAGTTCCATGAATTTTCAGTACTTGACCTATTGTCTAAGGAATCTTTAGTGATGGTAGGTTCTATCCATATATGACTAATTCCACTAGAGAGACTCACCCTTACAATTCTGTTTCTCCGGAACCACTCCTCATATATATCTAAGAATTTATTAAATGAGGTTTAAAATAATAATGGTAGCCAAATCATCGCTGCGCTGTCTCAAGATGTTGCAAATACTGTAGTTGCTCAGTCCTTGAGGCTGACTGCCCCCACATTTGGAGTTCTCCCAAGTCAACCATCTCTCGCTGGATCTAGTGGAGGGGAGCTACTGCTAGTGACTCAGCTTACTAGGTAGGGTACCTCAGTAGTCTAAATATGGTGCTAGGGGTCTAGAAGAGTTCTATAGAGCTGCTGATTCCTAGTCCATGGTGAAGGTTTATAAGCACTAATGTTGCTATCAGTGAAGGAATCATCATCATCATCGTCATCATCATCATCATCATCATCATCATCATCATCAGCAGCAGCAGCAGCAGCAGCAGCAGTAACACAGCAAATCAACCTGAGTAGCAAGAGTGAAGACCAAGCTAGAAAAAGGTAGAAATAATCTGCCTTCTCAGTGAAGATTTGTATCTGTGATGCTACTTGAAAGTACTACCTACAGTCAAGGTGGGGCTTCCTACCTACATCAGTCAACCACAATCAGGACAGCTCTTCAGGCGAGGCTCCCTTCTCACATGATTCTAATTTGTAGCAAGTTGACATTAAAATCAACTGTAACAAGGGAGCTGAGCTTAAGTTTCAGAGAAGATGAGCCATGATATTTCAGTCAGTCCATCCAGTTGTTTTGTGTCTTTATCATTTAATGTCCAAGTCTTGGTAGCAAATAATTTCCCATCTAGATCTTGAAATAAAAAGTTAACTTGTATCACTGATATCAAAGATACATTAGACCATATTAATACTGAGCAGACTTGCAGGATTCCTTGTTTCCAACTTTCTGGAAATTGTAGAAGCAGGAGAATTTTTACAGACCACTATGAGTTATTTCCTTTAGCTCTTCGAACCTGTGCTTCAATATTCTCTCTCCTTACTCATGACCGAGATATTGGCTTCATTTTGTTTTCATTGCTAAAGAATTAGATCCATTGAAATATTATTAGTATCATACAATCCCTTCATTGAGAATATCCAACTAACAGCTTTAGCACATCACAGGGTACACATCAACCTATGAGAATCTTTTCTCTTCTCCATATTCTCCATCCTGCATTTCCCAAATTCCTCTATTCCCTGTTTCTAAGCAACAACTGATGTATTTTTGTTATTAAGCATTTGTTTATGGTGGACAGTTCATTTAAACCGAATCCCACAACTTGTGGTTCTTTGTGATGGACTTCTTTCATAATGTTTCAGGTCTATTCATGTTGTATGAGCATCTCATTTATTTTTATTGCCCAATAGTATCATACTGTACAGACTTGGCACATTGGACTTGTTCAGTTACCACTTGATCATTTGCATTGACTATTATCATTAATCTTTCTATGAACATTTTTATACCTACTTTTGTAAAAACACATATCTTCACCTCTCTTGAATACAAACCCACCCATGAGAGGAATTGCTGGGTCATCTGGCAATTTGATGATGATTGTTTTAGTTACTTTGCTACTTGCTATGATAAGACACCATGACCAAGGCAATTTATAGAATGAGTTTATTGATGACTTACAGTTTTAGAGGGTGAGTCTGTTCATCATGGTAGAGAAGATGGTAGCGGACAAGCAGCCAGTCAAGGAGTGAAGCGGCAAGCAGGAATGGCACTGGAGCAGTAGTTGAGAGCTTACAACTTGATCTGCAAGCAGGAGTCAGAGAGAGTTAACTGGAAATGGCATGGAATTTTGAAACCTCAAAGTCTGCCCCAGTACAATTTCTCCTTCAACAAGGGAACATCTCCTAAATATTTCCAAACAGTTCAACCAAGTGGGTACCATATATTCAAACACAGGAGCCTATGGGAGTCATTTTCATTCAACCTGTCACCATCATATTTTGAGAAACTGTCAACTGTTTTTCCAAAGTATCTACTCCATTTGCATCACACCACTACTACTCCATGTATAAGAGGTTTCTGATTTTCCCACATATTCATCTATAGTATCTACTTTTTGAACACTTGGACATCTTATTGAGCAATAGTTTTCATTCCCATTTTCAGGATGATGAAATCCAATTTTATTGTGCTACAATTTTCTTAGTATAAACTGAAGGTACCTGCAAAAAAAGTCCCTACTCTTCTTGCTTTTGGCTTTTTGCTTTCTTTGTCTCTAACCTAATAATCTGTCAGTTCAGAGCAAGACACAGAAACCCTTCTAGCTAGGTATTTCAACTGTGAATGATTTTATATAGGATCATTTGAGAGAGCTTGGAGAAAAAGGTGTTGATGGCTGCCTCTTGTCAACTGCTTTAAAGAGTTTAGATTATAAGAGGATTCCAGAGTTCAGGAAGCTTCTATGACTATGTCTTCTGCTGTCAACACATTATCTGGAATGCTGAGTCTGTCCACAAACCTTTGGCCCCTTATAGACAGCAGCCACAGCAGCTAAAACCACTGCAAATGCATTCTCTTGGAATCCCTCAGTTGGTGTCAAGTATTAGCTACACAGGAACCTGAATAGAGAGGGTGAGAGAAATGCTGAGTTCTTTCATGGCTTACAGATATACACAGCTCTTCCTACCCTCAGGTTCTAAATAGAAAAGATATTTTGCTATCGGGACTAGTGACAGTCCTGGGCTTTGCTTAGAAGTATAATGGATAGAACTGGAAATTAAAAGAGAACAAAAAAGGGGCTAAATTGAGATTGCCTTTGCATTGGAAAGGAAAGAGAGTTAATAGAAAAGGGGTTTAGCTTGGTAAAACCTGGGCAAGTGGCAGAGAAGAACCAGTTTAGATTGAATCCTAGGGGGTTATAAGGGAAGGAGGTAAGAAAGGGCAAAAGGGTGGGCCAGAGTGGCACACGGGAAGTTGAATGGCAGGCTGCTGCATGATGAGGGCCCCCATTACAAATGCATGGATGAAGGTCAAGAAAAATTTAACTGTTCTGCACCACATAGAGTGACCCATTAATGATTTAAATTGCCTTTCAGATTTTTATGAATTTCTCATTTAAGACTTTCTCCCAGTGTGGGGCTATGGTAAATCTGGCCATAAAGAAATGTGCTTTTAGGCTGGATTAATCCTCTCTAGCAGTTTAAATATGCTTGGTTCAGGGAGTGGTAGTATTAGGAGGTGTGACCTTGTTGGAGGAAGTGTGTCACTGTGGGGGTGGTCTCTGAGAGAACCTTCTTCTAGCTGTCCTCGGAACAAGATGTAGAATTCTCAGCTCCTCCAGTGCCATGCCTGTCTGGATGCCACCAGGCTTTTCTTGCCATGGTAATAATGGATTGAACCTCTGTAGCTCCAAGCCAGCCCCAATTATTCTAAGAGTTGCTTTGTTCATGGTGTCTCTTCAGAGCAATGGAAACACTAACTAAAATATCCTTTTTTCACAATGATTACTAACTTAAGAGGTTAGAAAGAAGTGTGGCTCAACATTATTTGAACTGAATTGATATTTTTGTGGCTGGAGAATAAAGCTATTCAGATATAAAACAGCATAACCTCTTGACAGTATGGCTATCTGGGTCTGTCTCCATACTATGCTGTAGGCCCTAAGATTTTTATCTGAGGTGAGGAGGAGATGCATAAAAGAGGAAGGAGAATCTGGGAAAGTAAAGGATTAGCATAGAAGAAACTTGAATGTAAGGTACTGATGGGGTTGGATGGGGGAGCTTCTACCGCTCACCCTCCACACTCAAGGGAAGCACAAACCTTTCAGAATCATAGATCATTTTGAATGGGATCGTCTTTGGAGTTCATCCAGTGTACTTCCCTGATACTTCTGCTGAGGAAGTTGGAGGGTAGGAGGATGATAAATCTCTTCCAGATCACACAGCTTGAAGTTTGCCTGTTCTGTCTGGATCTGCTATAGCACAGAAGTGCTGTATTCGGGAGGTCAGGATAGAACTTGATGGTGAAAGCCAGGACTCAGACACAGCTGAGCCACAGAACAGAGCCACTGAGAGCTTACATAGGATTCAGAGGACTTCATGTAAACACCTAGGAATGTAGCTTACTGGCATCAGAGCAGACTGAGTGAATTCAGAGTGAGGAATTGTACTTTGGATTTACTTACCTGTAAATCATCGAAGTGTGCAAGGTATATCAGGATCTCTTTGAGAAAGTACTTTATACACTAAATCAAATAATTTAAAAGTTACACCTGAGTGAATTATCTATTTCTAGGCTGATTCCAAGTTCATGTTATTGAAACATGAAGATACCAGATTTTAGGTCTGTGTCCTCGGTTAAGAATTTACTTTTTTTCTCTTAATATATGACAGTAGCAAATATTTCATTTGCTGTGGTTTCCCTTCCAAGGGTATCTTGTTAGTTTGTCTGTTACTAGTTCCCGGATATGACCAAACAGAAAGCCTTCCCTATGATTTAAAATTTCTTCATTTGTATGTTTTATCAGTGGAGGGGATAAAGAGAGAAAAAGTGGGCAAGAGAAAACCACCTTTCCATGCTTTTCAAGCTACCTTGGATCTGCTATCAGGAATGATGTCTTTAGCAGCATAAGATCAAGTTTGTTCTATTTCCATCGCTAAAACAGGTTTGCGTTTTTTCAGTTGGCAGACCAAGGCATGCCCTTTTTGATATCACACTGCGTAGTATATGTCTTTTATGTGTGATCTTTCACATATTTCAAGTATTAGGAGAATATTTAAAAGTTATCAGATACAACAAAGATATGAGACTAAAGATCATTCAACATTTTCACACTTGGCCAAAAGCATATCATTCCTTCAAAGCCAGCATCAAACTGGCAAGCACCTTTATTAAACCCTCTTTGTCTTTTCAACTAATGATTCCTTCTAGGGGGTAGTCTGGCAAGAAGCTGCATTACAAGTGCTAGTTCCAAGAAACACGGCCTTCTGAACTGTTCCACACTGGGTTTCAGACAGACATTTGATTGCCGTTCATTTCATATCCAGCTTCAGATGTGTTTTTTAAAACCCAAGAGAGCTAATTCAGAACATTAGAACTAATAATTCATTTTAGAAATACTTCTCATGGCATTCAGTAGATAGGCAGGTGTGTGCTATATAGGCAGGAGTCTATATGGCAGGAGATGGGACAAGAGGAGGCCTTTCTTGTTCTGTGATACTAATACTGACCATGCAGTAGCTCCAGCCATGGCCAGTTACCTCAGGAGACATGACTTTCATTTTTGCTCCTTTAAAAGTGAATCACCCAGAGTTTGAATGTTGCTTATGCTATGGCTTCGACTCTCCCTGGGACAGCTGGTGCTGCCATTCTTCTCTCTGTGCCTGTTGCATGCCTTCCTGTCAAGCAGCTGTAGTGATTCTGACATAAGCACAGCTCATTTGTGGAGCCTCCCACTCACTGGACTCTTAAATGGGAAAGCATCTCACAGCCTGTAAGAATGGGTTCTCGTGCTGTGTCTTATCGGGTCCTTCACCTCTAAGGAGATGTGTGGTGCAGTTCCCCTCATTCTCACTTGGTGGACACTTACACTCGTTAGGAGGTTGAAGTGACGTGTCAAGATCATTTGGATATTTAACAGCAGAAGGCTCTAGATTACAAGTCTCTTGATAGCTATTACTACTCTCCCTCATCTTGCAGTGCCTAAAGGGCATCATTCCAAATGGATGGATGCAGGGGAAGTGGTCAAGCAGGTAACAATTATTTTCCCACCCCACCTTTTCTTTCGTCATGCCATAGTATATAAGACTACACTGCTTTCAACTTAGGAGGGGAGCAGGATGCAGCAGAAGCACCATGGAAACCTGGTATTTCCCTAAGCCAGGATGCTATGATACGTCTTTGCATGAGTACTGAAAATTTCAACTTCTCCAGCTACCTAATTAGCAGCACAAAGAATATTAGTTTGTTCTTTTCTCTTCTGTTTTATGTATGACACTACTCTTCAGGGACTCTGGGGCCCAGTGGGAAAGATGAGATTATTTTAGAGAGAAGAGTCTTGACTGAAAAGTTAACAACGAATCAATACTGCTCTGGAAGGACTTAGGTCATCCACAGTTAGTTTCTTCTGACATACAACCTAAAAGAATAGTACTAACAAGGCCTGGTAGGGTGCACCTGCTTCCCAGGTATCTTTTTCTTCTCTTGCCCCATAAGCAGGCTCATTCAATTTGATATTTGGTAGGAACCTGTTTATCTCATGTTCCAGGGGCCATGAGTGCTGGGTGTATGTATTTATGTGTATAAGAGACACAAACGTGTCTATGTATGTTTCTTTCCACATCTCTGCTTAGTTTGCAGCTGTGGTTGGTTGCAGCTTTAGGGCCCCCTCCATCTTCCTGGCTGCTTTCTAGACTGAACTGGCAGTACCCTTTGCCTCTTATGTTCTTTTGTGCTTGGTCACCAGCTTGTGGTCACCCACAACTGCTCCCTAAAGAGCTGACTCAGTTCAGATGTTAGGAAGGTCAGGAAAAAATAATAAGAAAGATGAAATATTTAGAGGGGTCATTGAACTTCACAAAATAGAACTTTTATGTAATCAAATTGGTTCAGAAATAATAAATGTGTGCCCATAACATTGAGAGCATCAGATAATTCTAAAGAATTGGATAGAGCTCCTTCTCACTTCTATATTTAGAGTGAACATTACCTTCCACCCCTTTTCTATGAACTTACCTCAGGGGGTTCACCACTCTATGTGTGGCCCTAGATATTGTTTTCTTAAAGATGCAAACAGGATATAAAAGTCAAGTGCCAACCTAGACGGTGGTAAGAATTCCTGAGTGGGGCCACCTGTCTGGGGGACTGCAATAAGCAACAGGAAACCTGCACGCCCAAGCCAGTCAGGGGCTCCACTGTTCCTGGGGGATCTGCAATGTAGGGCCTGTTTTTACATGCCATTGGATTTCAACTCAAATCAGAAATCAGAATTATAAGTGTTGGTGACAATATTAGTTACACATTGCTCTGACAAAGCAACTCCAGGAAGGGAGGGGGCTTCTTTTGACTCACAGTTTGAGGATGCAATTCTTTGTGATAGGAAAGGCATGGCAAGGGGTGGTTGAAGTAATTGGTCACACTGCGTCCATAGCCAGGAAGCAGAAAGAAGCAGAAGTTAGTGCTTAACTCCTTACTCCTTGTCTTTAAGTATGGGATCCCAGCCCTGGTATGGTGCCACCAGAGTCAGTTGAGTCTTTCCACCTCGGTTAACCTAATTAACTGAGGAGAAAACCCCTCCTAGTCAAGCCCAGAAGCTTGTCTCAGGTGATTCTAATTAACCACCACATAGACTATTACATGTCTGGATTATTTATTTATTTATTTATTTATTTATTTATTTATTTATTTATTTATTTTTATAATTTTTCTGACCAACCAGAACATATTTGTGGGCAAGTTTGCTGGTATTGTGACTGGATTTTATTTTATTTTTTAGATTATAGCCTTAATATATGAAGTCTTTTAATATATATGTTTTTATTTTCTGTTTTCACACAACAGGCAACAATTTAAAGTGCGACAGATGACTAACAGACAGGAGCTCTGGAGGGTAGCTCAGAACATCTTCCTGGCTGAGCCTTTTCTTTGACCTAACTTGGTAGATGACTTCATCTTACTCTGGAATATTCACATTTGCCTCCATGGCAGATCTAGTGTCTTTTGTATAGCAAGGAAACTTCCCAGGCTCCAAATCTATCTGTCTGTTTAATTTTTCTCAACCTGGATTTATAAACCTGTCTTTGCTCTGTTACCCTCTTTTGTCTCTACATGTTCTAGAACTCAGTACTCCTGCTGCATGTTGAGAGTGTAGGTATTTAGTTTCTTAGTGGTCACACTTTAGCCATAATTCTGTTCCTGATCAGAGCTATCCTGCCTTATGTCAAATTAAAACAAAGGATGGGACATGTTATTACTACTACTGCTGTCGTTATTGTTATGCATGAAATGTTAGATGTGTGCTCTTACATATTCATGCTTAATATATGTTGTTAGGGTTTTTCACATTATGAAATTGCTCTCTGATGTCACCAGACAATATTGCAGTATTGCTACATGCAGATGGGAAAACATAAATCCACTCGAATAATCGTGTTGAATACTGAATAGGTACCAGGGAATATGGCGATATATGTAGGCGATATTAAAAGTGGCACTATAGAAAATGTGGGGGTAGGACCTACCTGATATACATATGGAATATTTTTAGTAGCTTTGAAGGTTGGTCAAAGGACCCAGTCCCCTTTTGCTTGCCTTCTGTTTAATCTTGTGTTTGTTATTCTTCTATTTTATTTGAATATGTAAAAATATTTTGTTTGATTTTTAGGTTTTTGAATTTATATGTGACTAATTATATTCTGGTTAGTCATCTTGACTTATGATTTGAGTTTTTTGTTTTTCTAAGTTTTTTCCAGGTTGATGGACTATCTTTTTTTTTGAAATTCTGTGAGGTGTTTTATTGATTAAATATTCTACCTGACAGGGGACATACCATAATCAAGAAGGTAATTTTCCCAGGATGAGGCTTATCCACTGCACACTGGATATGCTGACTATTCTCACTTTCTGAAAAAGAGGGAGGGAGAAAAGAACATTTTGTCGTCCATCTTCTATTCTACAAGGTATAAATACTGCTGTACACATTACAAATACTATGATGAATCATAGTATTGGTCACTTTATGAGAACTTTATGAGAACAAAAGGTACCAATTTATAAATTAGACAAATACATTGACCTTTTCTTTTGTGACTTGTAGTTTAAAGAAATTCTTTTACTCTCAAGGTCCTATTTTCTTTTTTCAGTAGTGCTGTCTGACAACATATCTGTTTTTAAAGGCATTTCTTGATTATTTTTAATATTTGTTCATTTATTACTGTTTTCTTAATATATTTTAATTTTAATTTATCTTTCCTTTCCCCTTCCAACTCTTCCCAAGCTCCTTCTTTCTCCCTCTCAAATTCAAGCCCTCCTTTTGCTTATTATTATTATTTTTTATTATTATTATATAACAGACATACATACATGAATATATAAACACAACCTAATGAGCCCTTTTAACATTGCTTGAATGTATAGAATTTCAGGCTGACCATTTGGTATTGGATAACCAATTAAGAGGTTCATCCCTGGGGAAGATTAGTTTTCCTCTCTCAGCAATCAGTTGCTTATGTTTCTTTGTTTAGGGTTATGACACTGTGAGATTTCCCCATTCCCATCTTAGCATATATATTAGTGTTGTCATTCTTGGGTATTGTCTAGGCAGCCATATGGTTGAAGAATCATAGATGAAGTTTTCCTATCATTTCTAGGAGACACAATCTCACAACTGTCTTCCTGTGAATTCTGTTTCTTCTTCTTCCTCCTTTATGTTTCCTGAGCCTTAGGCTCAGGATTTGTGCTCTCTATTTATCAACTGAAGCTGGGCACACAACGCTCTTTATTTTGACCAGTTGTGGTTTTCTGTAACCATCTCTATCTGCTGCAAAGGGAAGTTTCTTTGATTAGGGCTGGTAATGACATTTATCTATGGACATGAAAATGCATGTTCATATGTGTATACATACATGATCACATATATTATATATATGATATATATATATAATATATAAGATATACATGACAGTATATACAGGAGAATATATTTAGAATGCAGTTAGGAACTGGGCTGGTCTGATAAAGTGGTGGCAGTAGTTCTACTCTAAGACCTATGACTTCACTGTTCTCAGCTAATTGGTTAGCTTTCCAGAATCACACATGATTTTCTTTCAACTGAGTTAGCCTTAGGTCTACTTAGACAGTTGTTGGTTACTACCATGATGTGAGTACCATTGTTGCAGCTTTGGTGATAATTTGCCATCCTGATCATTGTTGTGGTTCATCACAGTTTGGTTCTACTACTACTGATTGTTTCCTTCCTTTGGTGACATCTTCTGGTACTACAAAATATCAGTCCTTGGACAGGATATTTTCAGTCAGATTCAGAGCTTGGATCTCCTGAGTCTCATGTCCAGAGTACATGGTGTCTTCAGCAATAAGGAGTTCCTTCCAACTTTTGGGATAATCTTGGTTATATATTTTTTTTTTATTAACTTGAGTATTTCTTATATACATTTCGTGTGTTATTCCCTTTCCCGGTTTCCGGGCAAACATCCCCCTCCCCCCTCCCCTTCCTTATGGGTGTTCCCCTCCCAACCCTCCCCCCATTGCCGCCCTCCCCCCATAGACTAGTTCACTGGGGGTTCAGTCTTAGCAGGACCCAGGGCTTCCCCTTCCACTGGTGCTCTTACTAGGATATTCATTGCTACCTATGGGGTCAGAGTTCAGGGTCAGTCCATGTATAGTCTTTAGGTAGTGGCTTAGTCCCTGGAAGCTCTGGTTGCTTGGCATTGTTGTACTTTTGGGGTCTCGAGCCCCTTCAAGCTCTTCCAGTTCTTTCTCTGATTCCTTCAATAGGGGACCTATTCTCAGTTCAGTGGTTTGCTGCTGGCATTCGCCTCTATATTTGCTGTATTCTGGCTGTGTCTCTCAGGAGCGATCTACATCCGGCTCCTGTCGGTCTGCACTTCTTTGCTTCATCCATCTTGTCTAATTGGGTGGCTGTATATGTATGGGCCACATGTGGGGCAGGCTCTGAATGGGTGTTCCTTCAGTCTCTGTTTTAATCTTTGCCTCTCCCTTCCCTGCCAAGGGTATTCTTTTTCCTCATTTAAAGAAGGAGTGAAGCATTCACATTTTGATCATCCGTCTTGAGTTTCGTTTGTTCTAGGGATCTAGGGTAATTCAAGCATTTGGGCTAATAGCCACTTATCAATGAGTGCATACCATGTATGTCTTTCTGTGATTGGGTTAGCTCACTCAGGATGATATTTTCCAGTTCCAACCATTTGCCTACGAATTTCATAAACTCGTTGTTTTTGATAGCTGAGTAATATTCCATTGTGTAGATGTACCACATTTTCTGTATCCATTCCTCTGTTGAAGGGCATCTGGGTTCTTTCCAGTTTCTGGCTATTATAAATAAGGCTGCGATGAACATAGTGGAGCACGTGTCTCTTTTATATGTTGAGGCATCTTTTGGGTATATGCCCAAGAGAGGTATAGCTGGATCCTCAGGCAGTTCAATGTCCAATTTTCTGAGGAACCTCCAGACTGATTTCCAGAGTGGTTTTACCGGTCTGCAATCCCACCAACAATGGAGGAGTGTTCCTCTTTCTCCACATCCTCGCCAGCATCTGCTGTCACCTGAGTTTTTGATCTTAGCCAATCGCACTGGTGTGAGGTGAAATCTCAGGGTTGTTTTGATTTGCATTTCCCTTATGACTAAAGATGTTGAACATTTCTTTAGGTGTTTCTCAGCCATTCGGCATTCCTCAGCTGTGAATTCTTTGTTTAGCTCTGAACCCCATTTTTTAATAGGGTTATTTGTTTCCCTGCGGTCTAACTTCTTGAGTTCTTTGTATATTTTGGATATAAGGCCTCTATCTGTTGTAGGATTGGTAAAGATCTTTTCCCAATCTGTTGGTTGCCGTTTTGTCCTAACCACAGTGTCCTTTGCCTTACAGAAGCTTTGCAGTTTTATGAGATCCCATTTGTCGATTCTTGATCTTAGAGCATAAGCCATTTGTGTTTTGTTCAGGAAATTTTTTCCGGTGTCCATGTGTTCCAGATGCTTCCCTAGTTTTTCTTCTATTAGTTTGAGTGTGTCTGGTTTGATGTGGAGGTCCTTGATCCACTTGGACTTAAGCTTTGTACAGGGTGATAAGGATGGATCGATCTGCATTCTTCTACATGTTGCCCTCCAGTTGAACCAGCACCATTTGCTGAAAATGCTATCTTTTTTCCATTGGATGGTTTTGGCTCCTTTGTCAAAAATCAAGTGACCATAGGTGTGTGGGTTCATTTCTGGGTCTTCAATTCTATTCCATTGGTCTATCTGTCTGTCTCTGTACCAATACAATGCAGTTTTTATCACTATTGCTCTGTAATACTGCTTGAGTTCAGGGATAGTGATTCCCCCTGAAGTCCTTTTATTGTTGAGGATAGCTTTAGCTATCCTGGGTTTTTTGTTATTCCAGATGAATTTGCAAATTGTTCTGTCTAACTCTTTGAAGAATTGGATTGGTATTTTGATGGGGATTGCATTGAATCTGTAGATTGCTTTTGGTAAAATGGCCATTTTTACCATATTAATCCTGCCAATCCATGAGCATGGGAGATCTTTCCATCTTCTGAGGTCTTCTTCAATTTCTTTCCTCAGTGTCTTGAAGTTCTTATTGTACAGATCTTTTACTTGCTTGGTTAAAGTCACACCGAGGTACTTTATATTATTTGGGTCTATTATGAAGGGTGTCGTTTCCCTAATTTCTTTCTCGGCTTGTTTCTCTTTTGTATAGAGGAAGGCAACTGATTTATTTGAGTTAATTTTATACCCAGCCACTTTGCTGAAGTTGTTTATCAGCTTTAGTAGTTCTCTGGTGGAACTTTTGGGATCACTTAAATATACTATCATGTCATCTGCAAATAGTGATATTTTGACCTCTTCTTTTCCGATCTGTATCCCTTTGATCTCCTTTTGTTGTCTGATTGCTCTGGCTAGAACTTCAAGAACTATATTGAATAAGTAGGGAGAGAGTGGGCAGCCTTGTCTAGTCCCTGATTTTAGTGGGATTGCTTCAAGTTTCTCTCCATTTAGTTTAATGTTAGCAACTGGTTTGCTGTATATGGCTTTTACTATGTTTAGGTATGGGCCTTGAATTCCTATTCTTTCCAGGAGTTTTATCATGAAGGGGTGTTGAATTTTGTCAAATGCTTTCTCAGCATCTAATGAAATGATCATGTGGTTCTGTTCTTTCAGTTTGTTTATATAATGGATCACGTTGATGGTTTTCCGTATATTAAACCATCCCTGCATGCCTGGGATGAAGCCTACTTGATCATGGTGGATGATTGTTTTGATTGGTTATATTTTGATCTATTGCTTTGTATAACAATTTTTGATCTCTTATAAGATTTTATAAATAGTCGACAATTTTATCAGAATTTTAAAAGAAGTTAAGTTTTTACAATCTCAAAGTTTTTTATGTGACTGTATTATATTTTTCGGTTATTTAGATGTTCATTCATTTTTAAAATAAAATTTTTTTGCTATTGTACGAGGTGTTTACCTATTTTATCACATTTAATTCTAGAAATTTCATTGTCAATGTAAGTAATATTTTTGTGAAACATTAGTTAAAATATTTTGCTAACATTAGTAGTATATTTCATTTACTTAGGGGCTACAATAAGCAAAACAACATGAAATTAAATCAAGTACAAAGGAAAATTATACAGTTGAGAAATGTGTGATTCAATATATATAAAGCTGTCATTGGCATAGCATGACTTACTGCTCTACAGTCAACCTTTACATGTATGAAGAAGGTATTATAAAACAACAATGGGGCTGGGGATGTAACCCAGTTGGTAGGGTATTTGCCTAGCATGCCGGAAACTCTGAGTTCAACTCCTAGCAGTACATAAAAATACATTTTGTGATACACACACACACACACACACACACACACACACACCCTTGGGAAGTGGAGGCAGAAGGATCAGAAGTTCAAGGGCATCCTCACAGCCAACTTGAGGCCAGCCTGGGCTACACTAAAATAAAAACTTAAGAACTACAAAAATCATGTTATAGTAAATACATTAGCCCATAAAATGATAGCTTCTTGCTATTATCAAATATTATGTAATGTACTGTACCATTTCTGATGTTTATATTGATGTGCTGTACTTTTGTACAACTGAAAGCACAGTAGGTTTGACATCAGTATCAACTCATTATGCTATGAGATTTTTTTGATGGTTAGGTCCTTAGTGTCTTGTGGGATCATTGTCATATCTAAATTGAATATGGACAGAAACAGGGCTATGTGGCCCATGGTTATCATGTTTTACATCTTTAACATTGATTATACTTATTTTATCATGTAGCTTGATAATTTTAATATATAGAACATTTTTAAGTCCAAGTTTATAATTTTTTCTGACTGTCCTCTGTGTGTTTTATGACTTAGTCTCAGGTGCATGAACTGATCTGTGAATCTTTTTATATTCTTTACAAGTCGTTTGCTTTATATCTGAGCATAGTGGTACATCGATAATCCCAGCACTTGGAAGGCTGAGGCAAGATCAAGAGGGTAGACTAATATAGCCAGCCCCTGACTCTAAAACAAAACAAAACAAAACAAAACAAAACAAAACAAAACAAAACATTAAACATTACTCCCCCAAGAGGGGGAACCAACAAACCAAATCAAGTAAAATAGAAAAAGAATCTGTCAATCAATTAACCAACCAACCAACCAACCAATCAAAGAAACAAACGATCTGTTGGGTTCTGAGCTGTGCACATATGTGTTCAGCACTCCTGAAACTGAGGCAAAAGGATCATTGAGCTCAGAGGTTTGAGACCACCATGGGCAACAGAATATGACCAGGTCTTAAACCTAAACAAACCCAAATGAAAAAGCAATTTATTTGCTGGGAAATTTTATAGTCTGAGCAAAAAAATCCATTCTTTTAAGTAGGACTTGTGTTTGATGACATTGAGAAACCTACCAGACTGATGTTTTTGACTCCTACCTTTGTGGTTCAAAAATATAAACTGCTTAAAAATTAAAAGCAAGTTTCAAACCTTTGACTCAGGGAAGTTTCATGCATTACCTGTGGCTGTTTGTGAATTCCTACCATGGCAGCCTCTAAGTCAAAGACTGTTAGTATCTGATCTGGTTTCATAAGAGGTTGCTTGAAAATCTTTCCATAATGAACAAATAATTTAAAATTTTGCAGAAAATAATTAACATTTATGAATGTGTACTTCTTTTAACTGACTGCTGAAGACTTCTGGGGTCCATAATATAACAGTACATAATTAGGGTCCATAAATGGGCACACATTTGGTCAACAACCCTCATTTTACCCCCTTTAAAATCCCACGACCTTGGGTAACATTGGCCTCTGTGAACTTGAATGTTCCAGTCACTTAAAAGAGGACTAACAATGTGTGTTGGTGTATGCTTGAGGCAGAGGCAGGAGGAACAAGA
The DNA here is from genome assembly GCF_021556685.1 of Rattus norvegicus. Taxonomy (NCBI): domain Eukaryota; kingdom Metazoa; phylum Chordata; class Mammalia; order Rodentia; family Muridae; genus Rattus; species Rattus norvegicus. Next base: position 44,674,523 of record NC_141551.1, on the reverse strand, counting down.
GGTCAAGGGCAGCCTGGGCTGCTAACATGACCCTGTGTAAATAAAGGGACAACGGAGGGATTCTACTTCCTTCCCTACAGTTCCGTGAAACAAGTGCCATGGTCGAGCTCTGCCACAAGTATGGAATAGAAATCAGAAATCCTTTCAGAAAGTGGCAGAAAGCAAATAATACTTCGGAACTTTTTTCCTTTAATGGTTTATCACCATATCAAGTCAATTTACAGAAAGTTTGAAAGTTGCTTTTAATTTTCAAATAGCTTACAAATCTTTAATACAATGTGTGAAGACTACTGTAGTTGGTGTTCTACCTAAGAAAGTGACAAGCAAACCACGCAGGTGTATTTTGTAAAGTGTGTTAACTTGGCAGTGTGCTAAATTTTGTGACTTGGGAAGCATCTCATACCGAAGAAGGCATCTCCTGACCTCCTTAGTGCGTCTTTGGATTCAGAACAATTTTTTCCTTCTCTTAAATAATTCTCTAAATACTGTAAACACTGATCTGTATATCCAAGGGAAGGAAAAAGGAACAACCAGTTCCACATCCCTGAGGTCCAGGAGCCAGCTGGTGCCACTGCTGCTGTTGATATAACTCTGGAATGCGAAAGGCAATTACAGGATGATTTGATGTGGGAACAGGTGAAGCACAAATGATTTTGGACTGAGGACAGGTGAGCGAATGGCTGAGATTCCAAGCAACACTGGCTCAGTTGCCATGGTGTTCGGACAGGCACGTCTCCTCATGTGATTTCATTATACTTAGGTTAAAGACTTGAGTTTTGGATCAACAATGTGAAAATTTGGTTTGTAATTTGAGTTCAGAAAAGAGATGGCAGAATTCTTAGGGGAGATTCCTCATCTCCAAGAACAACAGAGAAATATTACTTGGTGTCAACTTCTCATACAACAGAAATGGCAAGAATGCAAAATTATTAGTGATAGGAAATATGGGGTGATTAATAACCCAAGACCACTCTTGAAATAATGCTTCTTTTATTTACTCTTTTTATGTTGCTGGGACTCAAACCCAGGTGAAGCAAATGCTTTATTACTGATCTACATTTTAAATAATAGTAATAATTAACAAAATGTGTTTTGAGATGGGGGGGGGTCTAGATTTTTAAGTCTTCCTGGCCTCAAACTTGTAATCTCCCAGCCTCTGCCCAGATGACTGATGTGCCCAACCATGCCTGGCTAAGACTGTCATCTCCATGTTTATACATTTTTGCATGATATTAAATATAAAACATTCTATCTTCTACATTACGTGACTTTGTTTTTTAGCCTATGCAATACGTTGTCACTTTGGAGTAATTGTGAACGAGTCAGGGAGAAATGTGGTTTTCTGGTTGTCACAGCCTGTCCTGTAATCACTGTCACAGGGAAAGATAGGAGACAAATCCTACAGACCTATTTGTTCTTGTCACTAGAAATACAATTGAGACCAAAAACCAACGTTATACAAAAAGCAATTTATCAATTTCTGTTTTATTGGCGTAAATTGAAGGGAAGCGATGTCTTAGGCTCTTGTGGTCACTTTGCAACAAGAGAACTCATTATCTAACTCTACAGAAAGAAAACTGCCTCAGAGTTGCATTTGCATGTAAAGGATGAGTGCCCACACATGCTGTCAGAGTGCAGAGGTCACAGAAGAGACAAAGTACACAGGGAACAGAGTTTCAAGTGTTCTCTGCTGACTGCCTCCTACTTCTTCCTCTTCCTGGGTCAGAGTGGCTTTGCGAGCATATTGCTCAATGTGCTGAGAGAGGAGCTTGTGGTGGAGCTCTTTGCTTATGCAAAGTCACTTGCTTAAGTCCTGGTAGTTCAGCTACAGGAAGCATAACTGCAGCCTTTGATCTCTTCCCACTTCCGAGAGGCATAGGGCTGACATCAATCTGAAGGGGATACGTCCTATTGTTTATTTATTTATTTTTACACTCCAGATTTTATTCCTCTCCTGGGCCACCCCCCCCTTGACAGTTTCACATCCCATACCTTCTCCCCACCACCCCATCTCCACCAGGATGTCCCCACCCTATCTACCCCATCAGACCTCTAAATTTCCTGGGGCCTCCAGTCTCTTGAGGGTTAGGTGCATCTTCTCTGACTGAACTCAGCCCCAGGAGTCCTCTGCTGTATGTGTGTTGGGGACCTCACATCAGCTGGTGGATGCTGCCTGTTTGGTGATCCAGTGTCTGAGAGATCTCAGGGGTCCAGGTTAATTGAGACTGCTGGTCCTCCTACAGGGTTGCCCTCCTCCTCAGCTTCCTCCAGCTTTTCCATAATTCAACCAGAGGTCACCAGCTTCTGTTCACTGGTTGGGTGCACATATTTGCATCTGATTCTTTCAGCTGCTTGTTGAGTCTTTTGAAGGACAGTCATGATAGATCCCTTTTCGTGAGCACCCCATAGCCTCAGTAATGGTCTCAGGTCTTGGGGCCTCCCCTTGAGCTTGATCCCACTTTGGGCCTGTGGCTGGACCTTGTTTTCCTCAGGCTCCTCTCCATTTCCATCCCTGCACTTCTTTCAGACAGGAAGAATTGTGGGTCAGAGCTTTGGCTGTGGTATAGCAACCCCATCCCTCACTTGATGCCCTGTCTTTCTGCTGGAGGTGGGTTCAATAAGTTCCCTTTCCTCACTGTAGGGCCTTTCATCTAGTGTCCCTGCCTTTGAGTCCTGAGAGTCTCTTACCTCCCAGGTCTCTGGTACATTCTAAAGCATCCCAACCTCCTTCCTCCCAAGGTTGCCTGTTTCCATTATTTCTGCTCACCCTCAGGGCTTTAATCTTTTCCCTCCACCCAATACCAGATCATATTCCACTCTCCCCTCCCCCTCCCTCCCTCTCTCTTTCCCTCCCTCCCTCCCTCCCCCCTTGTGGTTGCTTTCTTTTCCCTCCCAGGTGGGACTGAGACATCCTCTCTCATGACATTTCCTATTTCATGGCATTTCCCTCAGTATGTGTAGAAGGATGAGACTTGAGACTTGAATTCTTCACCAAGTAATTGGTTTCATTTTATATAACCACAGCTTGCTGAATCCACTTATTGTTGCTTGTGTGTATATGTTTCCAGGGCTGGTCACCTGCTCTTGGATAAGTATTTTGGGTCTTCATCTCTTGGGAAGACTATTTACTTTTTCTCTTCACGGTTGTTACTTGACTATGCTCTTTATTTATCGGGGACCATGTGATTTCCCCCATCCCCCATCAACTGGCATTGTGATATTCAGGTTTGGTCTAAGCAGTCATATTGTTGAGGTTTCATGGGTGTAGCTTCCCTGTCATAATTGGAAGATACAATTTCGCATCAGATTTCCTGATCTTCCGACTCTTGCTCTGCCCATCTCTTCTGCAGTGCTTTCCTTAGAAACTCATTCGTTATGAGTTGGGCTGTACATGTACCTTCTGGGCTGGGCACTTAACAGTCATTTCTTCTCCGCAATATGACCACTTGTGGTTTTCTATAATGGTCCCATCGACGTTGAAGAGAGACTGTTATCTCACACGGATGTGAGAACCACACACATGGGAGTGTAAGCATAAGTATTTGGAATGCAGTTAGGAATTACGCTGATCTAGGAAAGTGGCAGTGGTAGGTTCTCCTTTGAGCTCTATGGCTTTACCAGCCATGGGTGGTTGGTTAAGCTTCCAGAACAGGCTTAATTTCCATTATGTTGAAAGGGCTTTGAATCCAATTAGCAAAGTGTTGGCTGCTACCAAGATGTATGTGCTACTATTGCACTTTTAGGAGTATCTTGTCACACTGACTATGGTTATAGGCCTTATAGTTGGGCAGAACTATTGAATGCTTTCTTCCCTTGGTAATTTGCACACCATCTTCCAGTACTAGAAAAACTAGTCCCCAGGGGGCAGCTCTAGTACTCTTGTGTCTGAAGTATGTGGTGTGGTGCCTTTGACAGTAAGTCTTGCCCTTAACTTTTGGGAGGAAATTAAGAGCAACAGCAGTACCCTATATTGTTTTAGCGTCCTTTAGACCCTCCTGATCAATGATTTGAAGTGTGATTTCTTGTGATTATTACTGGGGTTTTTATTACATGATCTATGGCTCTTAAGGGGAATGTTGTCACCCCAGCAGAGAAACTTAATCTAACCTATATACATACGAATACACATATACTTATATGTATTATATGTAGTTTTAGATAAAGACAGAGAAACTTAGGTTCATTCCATTGTCTGAACACTTTCTCATTATCCTCCCTGGTCTCCAGTTCAGATGACAGACCCAAGGGACTTCATTTGGCCTTTCTTCTTGTCTACTGAGATCTAATGCCCTTTGAAAACCATGAGAGTTATTAAAAGCAAAATAGATGAATTAGAATGATGTAGATGTGCTTTGGCATTAAAGGAGGCCAGACTGAGGATATTGTCAGCTCTGTCACTCAATCAGTACTGTGGAAGTTGAGTCCCTTCACACCCCACCGCTAACCTCCCTCCGGGGAATGGGGGAATCGATGAATTTGAGCATCTCCTCTTTTCAATGACTTAGTTGCGATTTTGTGGGAGGGGGATGAATAGATGGGATGGCGATCATTGTCCTTACAGAGCTTAAGGGTTTTTGTCTGTTTTATTAGATTACAACTTCTATGTTGCCAGGGGTTTGTATGCGAGACTTAGTCTATTGAATTTTAAGCACGGTCTCTATATTGGTTGAATTCTGTTTGTTTGAAAAACATGAGAGCCAAGGACATATTTAACTGTGTTAGACATAGTTAACACATTTTAAATAATTATTTTACAATCTCTTTGCTGGTTTTCTTTTGCTGGAAACTCCATGTACTATTGGTCTTTGAATTTATCACTGAGTGTTACTGTTACTTTCATATAAAAGTGAATCTACACACACATACACACACATACACACACACACACACACACACACACACACACACACACACACACACACACACGTTTTAAGTGGCTATGCCTTTTTGGCAAGTTTGCCTTAAACCTTGAATCTGTTGTTGCTTGTCTGGCCTACAAAGAGACCTTGATAATTGACAGTTGTATTCCAGACCTGAGAGAGCTCACAGAGCTATGATTACAGGCGCCTTCTAGCTGTCACTTTGATTTCAGTGGGATTGTACTTCAATGCTTTGCCTAGGAGCACTAAGAGAGAGACAGTTTCCCTTTGCAGGTTCCCTTTAGAAAAACTTAACCAATATGAGGGGAGAAAGACACCAGCTTTCTTTTCATCTGGAATTAATGTGATCATCAATGTCTGAAGAAGGGAGAGGAGGCTGGTTTCAGTTTCGGTGAAATCCAGACTTTCAAAGCCGAGCTGTTAATCCTGCTCCTTCCTTTCTGTCCCCTACCGCTTTCCTCCAATATCGCATCTGCATCAAAGCTACATGCCTGATGCGGGCAAAACAGTCTGAGGCAAGGTGAGGATGCATTGCGCGTCGACTGAACAGCACGGCTTCACAGAGCAGCCACACACGTGGGATGGGATTTGCAGGAGCCGTCATCCTGGTTGCCAACGTACCAGGAAGTTGAACCGAAGATTGGGTTACTCTGGGGGCTACACTGAGGGTGTAGAACCTGATGAGGAAACCCTTGAAAACTCAGAGGCTGGGGAATGGAGGATACCTGACCAAATGTTCGGAGGCCAGGACAGAATTTCATTTATCAAATCAAAGTTTTAGCTTTCCTTGACAATCAAGAGCATTGGGGCTGAATACTGGGGGTGGGAAAATACTTTGAGGCTCTGTTGTTCTAGTTTGCTACATTTGTAAATGAAATGTAGAGGAGAGGCGGGGCTTAAGATTACAATGCAGAAACATGAAGAAAATGAAGTCAAAACAAGGGGTTATTGTAAGAAGCCATAGTTGTCTAAACAAACAGGCAAGTTTGGGCTTTTACCGTGTGGAGATTGGATTCACTATTTAAAATGAGGATAACAAAGTGGAAGAAAAGGCTAATGTTAGCTTGCACGTTACAGAAAACGGTGCTTAAGAAAAATAGTGCGTCTTCTAAAGAGCAAGTTGACTGGAAAACCACTCCCACAAACAAAACAAAACAAAACAAAACAAAACAAAAACAAACCCAGAAAGAAAAGGGTGGGCGTTTTGGCCATGAGAGAGCACGTCCCCACAGACTCATATCTTCAATTTGCAGCATTAGAAAATTGCAACTTACTATTTCATTGCCTTGGCCCACTTCTGAAAACACTTGGGAAAAGGAGAAGGCTGAGGAGGTGGGAGAGATGCTATTGACTGAGATCTACTGTTCACAGGCAGAGGGATGACTGCTCGTCTTTCCCAATTGGTGTGGAATTCTGTGGGTGTTTGAATGCGGAGTCTCCATTTGAACTATGCTTTTAGTGAAAGGTCAGATTTAGATCCAGATCCTCGGGGCAAGGAACTGGGAATGGCTAGCAGTGGGAGACAGCACCTTGGGACAGCAAGGGTTTGGGTACTGTCATGCTTCGGTTTAAAGCCTCCGGATTGCTTCTGGGTCTTGGAGAAATGACCTCGAGTCCCATGTTGACTTTTCTGAGATGAGCTAGTGTGTCGATAATTTACTTGGTAGTGGCCCAACACCCGAGGGATGGCTGGGATAGAAGTAGCAGTACACAGAGAACAAGTGGCTTTACCATGTAGGAGTGCTCTGCAGTCAGTGGCCTTTCAGATTCGCCCCAAGCTGAGATGAAGAAGCCTTCATACTGAGCAGTTTCTCTGCATAAAGGACTAATTAGAACAATTGAGATGAAATGCCCAGAACTGAGGGCTGTCTGTCCCTCTACTGGGGACCACAGACCTATAACGGAGGAATATCAGGGTAGTCTGAGAATCCAATACACTTAGCTTCATTGTACTTCAGATTCCAAGAATATTTTATTGAGAAATGGCATGATCTGTGTGAAGTGCTTGGAACCCAGTATCTGAACCAAGGCTGACCCCATTCTCTTCTCTGTGTTGTAAGTTAGAAAGGCAGTGTAATGCGTTTTCTTTACAGCTTCTTCCTTCAGGAATGCATCAATAGGCAAGCATTTGTAAATAAACGACTCCTGAATTCTAAGGAAGGCAATGGCAGTTAGTGTAAGAATGTATTTTGAAGGAGCTTAGAGCCTACATCAGCACTGTATTATACAGTAAGTGTGATTGAAAATTTAAAATGCCGTTCTTCCTATGATAGCTCTGGGTTTGCAGAACAAACATTAAACCAAACATTCTAAATAGTTGGTATTAGATGCAACATATTGCAGTCCCCCGACGTCTGCAAGGGTTTGGTTTTAGGACCACGTATGGAGTTCAACATCTGTATGTTCAAGTCACTTCTTTAAAATGGCGTGACATTAGCACATAATGTGTGAACATCTTGCAAATGTAAATCATTCCTAGAGTGTTGATAATATCTAATACAACGTAAATGTTATTTGAGTAATTCCTATACCAAAGTGTTTGGAAAATAAAGACAAGAAAATGTCTACACATGTTCAGTGCCTATGCAATTTCATTTTTTCAGATAGTCATGGTCCACAGTGGTTTCATCCAAGGATGTGGAAGCCATGGCTAATGGGGGCCAACTGCAATATGTGCATTTTGCAAATAAGTGTGCAGCAAGAATGTAAATAGCTTGGCAGTAACTAGATGCTCAATCAGCGAAGGCATCGGTTCAACCAAATCCTTCTTACTTCCAGGCTGTCGTAGAGGTAAAGAAACAAACCCCATTGGTTTCTCAGTCCTCTCTCTCTTCTCTTGAGGAGGAAACATAAGTTACTTTTATTTATGAACTGGAAAGAGAAATGTTTACAGATTTCCATTCTCTCTTTTTCCTTTGGAGGTGGACATGCTTTTGAAGAGTCTGAAATCTCCTATCAGAGGTTAGCATGCCCAAAACTGAGTCTATCTATAAAATTTAAGTTTGTAAAGCCCATTGACCCACAAATATAAATGACATTTCCCATTATCAGGAAAACAGATACTATAATTTGGATACTGTCTGTATCTTATTTTATCTTTCAATTTATCAAAACCCTAAGTGAAGGTCAGGGATGTTACTTATCAACTCTAGATTCAGACTACTCCATGATAGAGGCATTATATTCATTTAATGTGTGCGCGTGCGTGCGTGCGTGTGTGTGTGTGTGTGGGGGGGGTGTATATGTATGTGTGGGATTCTTCTGAAGACTTGATCTCAGAAGGTAGGAAGAATGAGGTGGAAACTGTCCGTTTTGGTAAGTAATTTCATCTCCTCAGATGAGTGACTAGAAATAGGGGATGCAGCACTAATGCGCTCTGCCCAGGGAGCTATGGATCATGCTGAGGGGATCATAGGGCAGTAGAGGGAGGTTAAACTAGTCGTCCAGGTAGAAGACTTTATGTCCTTTTTTCTTTCCCTCTGTGTATAATATGTGGCTTCATGAGCAGCACACGGGTCAGGTTGACAGCTTGAAATGTCATCTGATATTTTTTCCCATGCCAAGATTTGTACAATGGATACTTCAATTGTATTAATTAAGTAGAACAATATGAGAGATAAGGTAAATCATACAAAAAGATCAAAGCCATGATGCTTTAATGGGTTTATTTCTGTGCTTTCTGCTTGTGTAATCATAGGTAAATTACTTAGCTTTTTTCTGTCTCAGATTCCCACATGAGAAACAACATAACAGGCGTCAAAGATGATTCTAAAAGTCGCACTGAAGTATTCTGGTAAAGATGTGGTGAGTCAATGCGAGTTTTAGACATAAAACTTGCTACACAGTAATATGATGGGAGCAGGAAAAAATGGCGATCAGAAATGGCTTTCTCATCCAGAGACACAAATCCATTAGTGAACAATTTGTTCACTCTACCCCAGGTAATTCTTTTCCGTTTGCTTTTTGTAGCGGGGAAGCTTCAGGTGTGCTTACCATCTGTGTCTGTACTTGGTAGGAAGAGGTAGTTTGCACAAATCCCTCCGGTTTTGATGAGTGGGGGGACAGCGCACCAAATAACTTCTCACTTGAGAGGTACATGGGTTTAATTCAGCCATTCATTATGTGATTATCATTGTGTTGGAAAAGTTGGACAAAATGTTTATCATTAAATTTAATAAAAATATTCATTGGGAAGAACGGGGGAAGGATCTGTGTGAGGGGTGCTGGGAGGAGAGAGGGGGTCTGACATTGGGATGTAAAGTGAATAAATAAATACATAAATAAATAAATAAATAAATAAAAAAAACCATGTACCAAATGCCTTGTACTTGCCTCGATCCACACAAGGTCTTTTTCTTTTTTTCTTTTTTTTTCCCAGAGCTGGGCACACAAGGTCTTATTCAGTCTTTCTTAACTTTGTCTAACTTTATGAACATTTGATTTTATAAAGGGGAAATTAAGATTTAGTGAGGTGGCATGTTTTTCTAAAGACACTAAGGTAGAACTTTCTGGAATTTGAGCTAGGATTTTCTGTAAGAATTCTTATAAGTTACATAGATTTAATGAGGTTTTGCCATTATAGTAAGTGTTTTCTCTATTACCTAATGATGCATATAGAACATCACTAAGAAGACAGTATATAATTTATAATGTAACATTTAGATATAGCTACTATTTAAACTTTAGAATATTTTCACCACATTTTAATACATATTTTCCTACAAAAGTAAACATCTGATTTGTTTTTTTAAACCCATATTTAACTAATATAGCATAAAGGCTTTAATGTCATTAAACATTCCCCTAAGACCTGATGTTGATAGCTACATTATATAATAAAGATAAGAAAAGTCATTATTGTTCAAGTTTAATTTCCATTTTTACACTTGATCTTAGCCAAAAGGCCGAGAAGTGATTTTAATTTCTATTTTTTATTATTTTATTTTATTATTTCTTAAAATTTTATTGATTCTTTGTGAGTTTCACATCACGCACCCCAATCCCACTCCTTTCACCAGCCCTTTATGTCTACCTTCCACCCTTGTAGCCACCCCCACAAAAAAATAAGATAAAATTAAAAGAATTTAAAAAAATAGCTTGTTATGGAAGCTATAGTGTGTCACACTGTGTCCCACAGTATATAAACCCCTTTATCCACAAATCTTTACTTGAATATGTTCATTGCAATGAGTCCATTGGTCTGTTTTGAGGCTTCTGGCTTCTGCCACTTTATCAATACAGGATGCTCTCAGGACTCTTCTCAGATATCCTGTTGTGTGCTATGTTATGGAGATCCTGCAGCTTTGGATCTGCAGGACTAGTTCTTTCCTATGCTCCAGGAGATTATAGATAGGGTTGAGTTGGGGTGGGGCAACTCAAATCTCTGGAACTGGGCCTGGGAGGTAGCTGAGTTGGTCAGTCCACTGGCTCTCTCTCAACTGCTACTTCAGGACAAGCTCTCTAGCACTGCCCTGGCTAATTTACTCAGTGCCACAGCCAGCACAGGGCAAGGTCAGTCCTCCTGCTCTCCTGCTCTTGGGGCCAGCCCACCTACTCTCAGCCATGAGGGGCAGGGCCTGCTCTCGTGAATGCTACAGCCATGAGGGGCAGGACCAGCTCTCCTGCTATCATAACCGTGTGTGTGTGTGTGTGTGTGTGTGTGCATGTAGAGTTCAGAAATCAACATGCAGGAGTCAGTTCTCTTTTTTACCATGTAGGTATTGGGGACTGAACTCAGGTCCTTGAGTTTGGCAGCAAGCACACTTGTCTGCTGATCCACCCCTGAAAATAGCATTCCAGAAGAATAACACTTTCTGAGAAGTTGATCCTGTCATCTGTTCCCTTAAAACAATCAAAACTTAGGAGCATTGAATTAGCTACTATTGTGTTATACTCATAGATGCCATTGGTTGATTTAAAAAAAACAGTGGAGAGAATGGTGGCCGTCTTCCGGAACCTTGTTGGGTTGACTCCCTTTCCTTGGGCTTGGTGAAGACTGTGGTTTCTCTTCCCAAATGCAGCCCCTCCAGCCCAATGACTTCAGTGCAAATGCATTGAGTGAGTGGTGGGTCAGCACATTGGGAATGAACCCCAGCATTAACAGTATGGCAAAGGTATGGGGGCCTTGTAAGGGGGCTTTGGAGGTCATGTAGTGCCACTGTGATGTACTCTTAACGTCAAAGCTGTCATCATCCATGTTCAGGAAGGAAAACACAGCCCCATCATTCCATAGAAGGAACATCAAAGAATTGCTAGCCACATTTAAGGAATACCATTGATGAGATAAACTACTTTCAGAATTTGGACATTCATTATCAAGTTGACTCTAAAAGATGTATAAAATCAACCCTCTTCCTAGTGTTTGCTGACCACGCACTCTTTCCATCTGGTTGTCAGAACAGTGAAAGGCACTTTACCATTGTGATATAAACAGGACAGAGATGGCACAGTAATCTTTAGGGGAGCATTGAGAAATTTTACATGCATTACTGCACTTCTCAAATACTTATGTGAAATTGTTTAAATTGAATGCTTATTTCTTATATGTGAGGAAAATTGCCCAAACTGGTAGGGCAATTTATGTAGTAAGACCAAATCTAGTTCTCACTCAAGATTGTAACTGCTCCTTAGCAACTGTAATCGGTACAGGTTTAGCATTGTGTTCAAGGTGCTTTCCTTTGTTTGTATTTCCGACTTCATGTTATCTTTTGTTTGCAATTCTGATGCCAAGTTATCTCAGCCTGACAAGGCAAGCCCTTGGACCTTGTTTTTCTCATCAGTAAAATATGCACAGAGGCTTAGACAAAGGCTTATTACGTGCTCAGTATTCCATAAACATTAGTCATTATCCAGTTTATGCAAAATTGAAGTTTTAAAAACAATTTATTTGGTGACAATTTTATATATGTATATGACACTCTGTCATTTTATCCTCCCCTTCCCATACCCCTCTTCTCACCAAGTCCTTGTTTATTCTAATATACTGCTGTCACAATGTCTAGCTCCTTGTGCTCTGGGACTCGGTTAATTCCTTGTGCTGTGGATTCAGAATGGGCTAACTCTGGATCTGTTGGTGAAGTTAAAACTACCTGGCTTTTTACTGTGCTTGTCCTGGTTGCTTGGAGAGAGATTTCATCTTTTGTGTGTACTTCCTAAATTTCCCAAAGATGTAAGTCACTTAACAGTGCAGGGTGGGCTTAGGGCAGGAGGTGTGTGGGAAAGGTGTGAGGTAGGGAAGCACTGATCTCAGGGATGAGAAGAAGCTTGACAATAATCTTCACCTCTGATTGCCATGCCAATAAAATTAGAAAGTGTGAAGGAAAAAAATTCATTTCTTTGTAAAACTCCTGAGACAAAACTAAATTTGATGATTTCCTCGGTCCTTTTCACTTGCCTTTCCATCCAAAGAGATGGATGGAGCACAGAATCAAGGATTATTGTGCGCACTGCAGAGTAACAAGAATGAAAGAAAAATAAAACGCCTTTCTTTTGTAGATTGGGTCTCAGGGGGCTTGTGCTATTTCCACTCAGGGCAGCTGTTGAGATAAAAAATCAAACGCTAGCACACGGGTGAGGGATGGGATTGGGGTGGGTGGGTGGAGGAATGGGTGTTGGTTGGCTGGAGGGACCTGGGAGGGCCCAGGCCCTAGGCTCCTATCCCCTCTAGCTGTGAGCCTTACCCAGCCTCCTGGTGCTCATTCCTTTAAGATCCTCAAGGGGGTGTTGGAGGACTGTGCACTGAAGTATGGGGGTGGGGCGAGGCCTGGTTGGGCCTATCCTCACCATCCCTTGAGGCGCGGGAACAGTTGTGCCCAAAGAAAGCTTCTCTGGCTTCAGCCCAGCTGTCCCAGTAAGAAGGCTGCCATTGCTAACGCGCCGGATGGGCAACTTCAGGGTCCTGTCTCACCGCCTCTGATCACCCTGTGAAATATGAGTTGGGGCACTTTCCTGTGACAAATGCCTGCTTGACTGAGCCCCCTTTCAGGCGTCCAGTGTCAGCACTTGTCTCAGACAGGCATTGTGGCTAAGGCAGCCAGACAATGACAGATTCAGACTCCTGCCCAGACTGTCAGGGGAGTTTCCCCCTCAGGCCTGGGCTTGTCACAGGAACGCCTAGCCAAATCCTTCCAGGGCTTTGCGCTGCACCTGTGCTTCCAAATGTCAGTGGGCTTGAGAGCCAGCCGCTTTGCTTTCTACTGTCCTTGTCAAGGTCAGCTGGCTGGGATGGGGGAGGGAAAGCCCCTAAGTTGAGACAGACAAACCTCAGGTGTCCTTTGTCCAGTGTTGGGAGACAGACTTTTCACTGTTAAGGGGTTTCGGACGTATGTCAAAGAACGGATCAAAGGAGATATTAGTCAAAATTCTTTCAGGGGATGATTGGACCCAGCAAATTTACTCGTTTGGAATTTCCTTTCCAACTTCTCTTTTTGGTCATGGTTGGACACGGCAGGAAGAAGAACAAAGCCAGATATGGGGGTAAGAAAAAATGCTTCCCAGTAGTGGCTACTTCTGAGACTCTGCCAGGCTTGGCCATGTGGTGATCATAATGAGGATTTATAGGTCAGAAGCTTCAACCTGACGGCCCACGGACTGAACTTGGCACGGGGCATTTTTATTTGGCCTACAGAGTGTGTTTGTTTTTAATGGAACTTGATGGTAATAGGTAGGATTATGAAAAATTTATAAATGATTCTGGCTTCTTTTCAAAAGCTAGAAGGTATATCAGTATTAGAACACTGTATCCTTAGGTTGAGATGAAGACAAACCAAGTATTGTCCCTGCTCACTTTTAGAAAGGCACATACTTTTTCTTACCCGCATCCCAGCCTTTCCGTGCTTCAGGCGCCGAACCTTCTGTTCCAGTTTCTATTGCATGCGTGATCCCTGCAGTCGTCTGAGTTCTTGATTCTGGTGCAAACACAACTTCCTTTCTGCATTTGGTCCTGGGTGAATTCTACTAATTAGTCTCCTACCCTCCTCTCACCAGTGGGATAGTATGTGACAGCCTGGCTCTAATTTTCATGATTTAAATTTGGTTAATGGGGAGCTGGAGCTGAGGACACTTGCTGTGTTTGAGGAGGACCCGAGTGTGGTACCCACCCTATGTCAGGAGGCTCACAATACCCCCGTAACACCAGCTCTAGGGAATCTGTTACCCTCTTCTGGCCTCCAAGGCATATATGTACTCATATGCATCAATTGTTCCCTCCACATATAGGTACTAGAAATAATACTAAAATCTTTTTAAAAATCCAGCTCATAATAGGAAATAACTAAAATGGTATGGGCCGTAGCTATTGCTGATTTTCAGTTCTTGACCTTAGAGGTCTCTGTAAATGATAACTTACGAGTTCTCAAATATAGATAACTAGGAGAGGAAGAGGTCATTACTTAAGGCATATTTCATGATCTCATTTGAACTTACAAATAGACTTCCTTGCTGTTTACAAAACTACCTTCCTATGAACGAGGAAATTCTCTAAGTTAAGAACTTTTCTCAGTCTTTTAAAATTGACATGAAGGGAGCCGGGGCTTGTATCTTTGTGAAAAGTCAGTGCTTTTCACAAACAAATTCTCTCCAACAAACTGTGTCATCAACGGAATTCTATAGCTCCATGTAGGTTAAAATTCAGGTATTGTAAAGCAAGTAATATGAGTCGCAGTGAACAGACTACCTTTGAAATTTAGAAGCATGTGCTTAAGTTTGTATTTTATAATGGATAAAAATAGCTTCACTCCTGATGAGAATTTTTGTCTTGAAGTAAAATTTTAACTCATATGCTTTTCAGTTTAAATGGGTCATTTATTGATTTTAACAATGAAAGTAATTGCATACTTTTGTGGGAGATATATATATATATATGTATATACATATATATATTTATATATATATTCAGCCCTCTCAACAGTCATATAAAAATAGGCACAATTCAAGTTAATAAAAAAAATAGGCACAATTATTTCTATGCGTGAGGAACTCACAGAAGAGAGATGATGATGATGAGAGGTTTGAAGAAACCTACAAGCAGACCAGCAGGTGTGGGGGTGAGAGCTGTCTGGGCAGCTTAGCTTGTTGACTTTCTGACCTTGGTGATGCTAGCAAGATTTGCACATGCACTAACTAGACAGTGATGTAGCAGACAGCCTCTCTCTGTTCTCCAGGGCTAATACTAGAAACACTCCACCAGAACTTGTCTGCGTGAAGGGGCTCTCGTGAATGATCAGTTAGAAAGATCATTGATCGCTCTAATGGCTGTGAATAACTTGGTGCTTAAAGCTGTTTATTTCTTTCTTTCTTCTTTTTTTTTTTTGAAAGAGGGTTTTGCTGTAAAATAGAGTCATCCCTTGAATTGTGATCTTCTGGTCTCGGCCTCAAGAATGCCCTACCACTGAACTATGTCCCTACCATTTGTAACAAGACAAAATATTATTAACATTTATTAATTATGAGTAATAGTGTGTTTCATTATAAGATTTTGAGGCAGCTCAGTGAGTTTGTTTAAGCTTGCTTAGGGAGAATGGGGAGCACTGGCACCTTTCCAGTGGCTATGCAACTAAGGAAAACATCACCTCCATCTCTGTGAACAGTTAACTATATATATAAACCCTCAGTGTGGGAGGGTTAGGTACCTTGAGTCCTTTCCTACTCTATGATAGGCTGCTGATGGACCCTAGCTTGGACATATATTATGCAGATTACCACAGTCCCTGTGCTTTCGGTACCCAACTCGTGTCCAGAGACGACATTCCACAATACCTTGTTTGGCTCTTTCACTGTTTCTGCGCCTTCTTCTGTGATGTTTCTTGAGCTTTGGAGGGGGCAGTATAGATATCCAACATACTGTAAATGCACAGATGTAAATACTCTGTACAAATGCAAATTGACTCATAGGATACTGTCTCTAAGACTGATGATGTAACATTTTCAGACTGTACTTGATGTCTTAGATGGCTGGGCATTCACTTACTCTCAGCACTTTGACCAGTTATGAGTTACTGGTGATTATTTTATTATATATTTAAGTGTATATATGTATACATGAGATGTGTATATGCATATGTGTGTGTGTGTACATGTGCCTGCACATGAGTGTAGAAGCTTGTAGATACTAGAAGAAGGCACTGAATCTCTTGGAGTCACAGGTGGCTATGAATCATTCAATATGGGTTCTGGGAACTGTACTTTATTTTTCTGTAAGAGTTGTAAGAACCCTTAACCACTGAGTCAGTCCCAGAGCTCTTTATTTTATTTTATTTTTAACCTTTGGCAGTTTTATTTGATTCCCCATAGCAAAATGTTACCAATTTTTCAAATTTTTTGTCCTCACCATTTTTCTTTTATTGAATATTTTCTTTATTTACATTTCAAATGTTATCCCCTTTCCTGGTTTCTTCACCAGAAACCCCCTATTGCATCCTCCCTCCCACTGCTTCTATGAAGGTGCTTCCTAACCCATCCATCTTCCCACTCCCTCCCACCTCCCTGCCCTGGCATTCCCCTACACTGGGGCATTGAGCCTTCACAGGACCAAGGGCTTCTCCTCCTGTTAATGCTCAACAAGATCATCCTTTGCTACATATGTGGCTGGAGCCATGGGTCACTCCATGTGTACTCTTTGGTTGTTGGTTTAGTCCCTGGGAGCTCTGGGGTGTCTGGTTGGTTGATGTTGTTGTCCTTCCTATAGTGTTGCAAAACCCTTCAGCTACTTCAGTTCTTTCTTTAACTCCTCCTTTGGGGACCCCATCCATGCTCAGTCCAATGGTTGGCTGCAAGCATCTGCCTCTGGCAGAGCCTCTCAGGAGATAACTATATCAAGCTCCTGTTAGCATGCATTTTTTGGCTTCCGCAATAGTGTGTGGGTTTGATGACTGTATATGAGATGGATCCTCAGGTGGGACAGTCTCTGGATGGCCTTTACTTCAGTCTCGGTTCTACACTTTTGTTACCATTTTTCCTTCTTGAGTATTTTGTTCCCCCTTCTAAGAAGGACTGAAGCATCCACACTTTGATCTTCTTTCTTCTTGATCTTCCTGTGGTCTTTGAATTGTATGTTGGGTGTTCCGAGCTTTTGGGCTAATATCCACTTTTCAGTGAATACATACCATGTATGTTCTTTTGTGACTGGGTTACTTCACTCAGGATGATATTTTCTAGTTCCAACCATTTGTCTAAGAATTTCATGAAGTCATTTTTTTTGATAGCTGAGTAGTACTCCATTGTGTAAGTGTACTACATTTTCTGTATCCATTCACCTGTTGAAGGACATCTGGGTTCTTTCCAGCTTCTGGATATTATAAATAAGAGTGAAATGAACATAGTGGAGCATGTATCCTTGTTATCCCACTGCTGTTTATTACTAAGTATGTTTGTTCATTCCTCATGTGTCAGGTTGGCATAGAGGTAGCTAGAACATCTGGCATAAAGTCAGCTTGAGGAAAGGAGGTATGCCGGTCTTCTCACTGAGAAGGTTCCAGTGCCCTGGAGAAACATCACATTAAGCCTCCTCTGGTGGTTCTTGAGTTTTGTTTCTAAAAAGTTTTCCAGATGACATGTATGCTTGCTAAGAAATACTTAAAGTTGCCTATAAAATGACATATTCATAGACTCAACACCTGTGTGACTTCTGCTTAATCAGGGCCTTGGATTGAAGGCTTGTTAACTAACCTTTTTGTCACAGTGATAAGTATCCAAGAGAAACAGTTTAAATGTGGGAAAACTTACCTTGGTTTGTAATTTAGAGTTGTCAGTCTGTGGTCATCTGATTGTCTGGCCTTCATGGGAAGAGAGGCAGAGTGTCATAGAGGAAAGGTGTGGTGGAACCTAGCTGCCGACTCCAATAAGACTGTCAGCAGAAAATGAGAGAAATGAGCCAGGGCCAAGGTACCCTTCAAAGGCATGCCTGTGGTGATGTACTTTCTTTAATCAGCACCCCACCCTACACCTCTGGGACAACTAGTTATTGTTATCTGGGAAGTGGGAGTCTCAACTGAAGAAGTGCCTCCATCAGATTGGGCGTAGTCTACTGTGGGCAGTGCCAACCTTAAGCTAGTGATCCTTGCTTGTATGAGAAAGAGCAGAGCGAGCTAGGGGAAGCAAGCCAGCGAGACCTCCACGGTCTCTGGTTTAGTTTTTGCCTTGAGTTTCTGTTTTGCTTTCTTTGATTAGGTGCTATAACTTTTAAGTCAAATAAGCCCTTTTCCTCTCCTAGTCGGTTTTTGCCTGTTTCATCCCGACAACAGAAAGCAAGCAAAAATAATCCCTCAATAATGTTGTAAGTTGTGAATTCAGCAAAGGAATGCCTGACTAGTAATTCTAATCACTTTAAATGATTAGCTCAACAAATGAGGCACTTCACTCTTTACTACAGAAGCCTTGGGCAAGTGACATGACATATCTAAAGGACAACAGAGGACAACATGGAAGGAGGTGACTCAATGCAGGGCCAGACTTGGAAGAGACCAGCAAGTACAGGATCTGTCTTTTGGAGAGGGAATCTCAGCCAAGTCACGTGACCAAGCGGAGCTGTAAGTAGGACCTCCCAGAAGTGCCTTTGTTTAGTTCAGTGTTTACATTATCTGTAACTGGATCCTAGTTTAGGTTTTTAAGTGTATGGCATTTTATTTTAACTTGAAAAACTATTTTGAGAAAAGCTTATAGAATATTATATCAGCAAATGTACTAGTTTCAACAAAGGAGAAGGATGTGGAACAATTGCTTTCTGGGACTCCCTTGTGCCTGTTACAGGCAAAACGTGAAAAATTCAAATTTATTTTTTACTTTATTTTTTTCCCCAAAAGCACAAATTCTGCTGTTTTTCCTCTATATAACAGATTAATATGGCTGGCGAATTGACTTCAGGCTCTCTAAATAGAGTGTTCCTTGACTACAGCATTACTCACTCAAACATCTAGTGTTTTCAGGAGGTTCCTACATGAAAATTTCTGTTTCTACCTATACTTCAGAGGAGGACATATCTAAGAGGTTCCACATTGCTCTCACCTGGAGGAAGGGTGCCTTTGAGCAACAAAGAGTGATTTGAGGATGAAAGGAAAAGACCTTTGCTTGCTTGGAACTGAGCCCAGAGATATGGACTATGTCTCTGGCTCTCACTGTGGTGCCCAGAGAGCCCCGTGAGGAAGAAGCCATATTCTTTTTAATGTAAGAGACGTACAAAAGAAGATTATCTTGAAAAGATGAATTTTTATTTTTTAAACATCATGATGTGTTTTAAGCTATATTCTTGTCAACACTTGGGGACCGGGAGAATCTGAGTGACCGAGAAGCAGTTGTTTCACATTTTCCCACTAACCTGAAGCAGCGTTGTGATATCACTGATTTTGGACAGCAGTCTTTGCTCCAGCTGCTAGTTTCCCACTGTGACCTTGGCTTGCCCATCATCTGTCTGGTACCAGGGCCACCAAGCCCCTTCTGTTCTTAAGTACTGAATCAAGGAAAGGGAGTCTAGGACTGGTTTGCAGCTTCTGTAGGGGCTGTTTGAAGAGTTTCACCCACTCAATTCTACCCAGGTTTAGCAACTTAGGTTATAATATATTGCTAAAGTATATCTCTCCAAGAGGGAGGTATGATGCTGTGATAGGGTGTTGGCTCAAGTTTCTCTAGCTGACCTTTATTGTGTTAAACTACAAAAAGGTTTTGAAGATGCTGTGGTAGTAGACTATGTTTATTTATATCCCTTTAAAAGGAACATAGAGAATATGGAGGAATGGTATGGAGTCCTTAAAGTGACCATACCCTCAGAGCACATTCAAGTTGGGGTTTCCCTGCAGAAGGCGTTGTAGTTGCTGCTGAACTTTTGCCTAATGAAGGATAAGTGCAAAGAGCCCGCCTATTCTGAGGAAGACATGATGCCATCTGGGGCAGGCTTTTGATGTTTATAAGAACCCTTACTGGGAAACACCAGGCTTTCTGTCTTACTCAGGCTGGGATTTGTTTTCAGCCCCATAATCCCTAAATTTTTGCTGGGCTCCAATTCCCATATCTATAAAAAAAAGTTGTACTAAAATAGTTTTTAGAAATCATCTTGTCCCAAGTTTGCTTTAGTAATAAGGATGCATTTTTAAACTTATTTTCTAGTGTAGGTTTGTACTGAGGTTTCATGCATGCTAGCCCTATGCTCACTGAGCCATACCCCTAGGTCTTGCACCCATCCCCATTTATATGTTTTTACCCTCTTTCTTTCCTCTCTCTATTTGTCTTTCTTTCATTCTATTTTGAAACTTACTTTTTCCAAGCCTTTATACATGTACATTTGGTATATTGAGTATATTTTCCCTCATACTCTTCTTATTAATTTGACACAATTCTCTTTGCTCTCCTATAACCGTATTTGCATGTCAAACACTATGCTGGGCTAAGCGATGGATTCCTAAGAGGGAATAGCAGAGTCTCACGCCGAGGAGCTCAGTGGACAGTGAGTGTGTTCATGAGCAGTAGAGAGTGAGTATCTATACAGAGGAACAAATGACAGGCATACCACAGTGCACTACATGAGGGTCCACGAGGGGTGGGCTGCTGGGGGACTCAGGCAAGAATTTCACACTTAAGCCTTTGTTTAGAAGCAGACCAATATTGCTTTTAGGAGGAAATGACATTTGACCAAGTCCTAATAAATCCTGCTGGGTAAGAGAATGAGGGATTACACATGCAGAATATGTTGCACCAAGGAAAGTCTGCAGAAAGGGGAAGGACAGAGGGAGAAGGGGAAGGTAAGGAGACTGGAGAGAAAGAGATGGAGGAATTCTCCTTCTACTGAAGGGGATTCAGCTTGAAGGCCACCACACTGTGAAAGGAAGGAAGACACAGACATAGGGAGATGGGGACAGGGGGCAAGCACATCATGAAGTCCATTGCACTTTCAAATGGGGATTTGGAATTTCTGTAGACTGACACAAACCAGCAGAGAGATGGGGTTTTGAAACATGAGATTAACCCGTGCTTTGTTTTAAATGCATCATTAACTATGGTATTTGGAAGGTTTTGAAAGACCCCCAGAGAGGACCTTTCCCTCAGGAGGAGTCCCAAGCGCCCAATGACCGAGCCGAGTCCACTCGGATGCAATCAGCAAGAGGGTTTATTGGAAAACACAGGTACCTGCGGGCACACAGTCTCTTCGGAGGACTTGCGCACCCAGCAGCTCCAGCATGGGGCTTTTATAGGGATTGGGGAAGCAGAAGCGGGCGTACAGAAGCAGATGCATAGTTACGGGGATTGGTGGATTCAAACGAGGCACATAGACATGTTCACATATGATTGGCTATTTCACATGATGAGGTAATAAGGTATAGCTACACACATTGGCAGGTTTGGGGCGTCCTGGATGTCGGGGGGCTGGGGGCTTATCTCTTCCTGCCAGGTGGCCTGTGAGTGGTACTCCTGGTCTGTTCTGCATTCCTTTCCTTTTATGGTCTGTTAGTTTTCACAGTGACTCGGCCCTAGGTATCTGGGCGTGCCTGGGCTCGTTCAAGCCTGTTGCAACTCTGAGTTAAGACTCATGGGGTGGGTCTTTCATTTTCCCCCATTTTCTTTTAGACTTGAGTAAAATCCTTTACTCAAATCGAATTCTAAGGAATCTCTTCCTGTTGTCTTACCCTCTGGTATTGTTGGGTGAGAACAAGCGTCTGAATGACTGAGAGTCTGTTCTTTATGAACTGCATCAATCTGTTTAGAATGCAGGGGCCAAAGAGGAAGATTAGGAGGAGGATGATTAAGGGTCCCATCAAGGTGGACACCAGGGTAGCAAACCAAGGGGATCGGTTAAACCACCCCTCGAACCAGCCTTGTTGGGAATCAAACAGCTTCTGTCTCTGGGCCAAGCGTTCTCGGAGCTTAGCCATGTTATCTCTCACTAATCCTGTATGGTCTGCATAGAAACAACATTCTTTCAGTGTAGCACACAGGTTCCTTCTTTAAGGAATATCAGGTCTAATCTTCTCCTATTCTGAAGGACTACCTCTGAGAGGGAGGTTAGGTATTCTTGGAGGTCAGCTAAAAAGTCTTTCACTCTTTTTATATCTGAGTCAATGGCAGTTCTGAATTCTCTATAAACCTTGCATTGCAGGGCAATGGCAGATGTCCTTGTGCTGCCCTTGCAGCACCTAGATAGCCTTAAGTAATTCTCAACTCTTTTTTTTTCTTCTTACTAAGTCTTTAGCATCAGGATTCCAATCTGGACACTATCTAAACCTACACACCAAGGTCATGACTAGCTTTTAGAACTTCTAAACTTATACAGATTGTGATCCCTGAGGCACAGTCCCAAGAAGTGTTAGGAGTACTAACATATGCAATGTTACATCATTTGTAATAGAAATCAAGCCTATCCCCACACCTATCTTGATAAAACCCGGGGCAAACATGAAATTAAGTCTAGGGAGCTTTTTGAAGATCTGAGTTTCCCTCTAGGTCCCAGCTCTCAGCCCCAACAGCTAGTACACGGCTGGTGAGGGTTGAGAGTTGATGGCTGTCAGGGTGGTCAGCAGAACCAGGTACGGTCCTTTCCAGTGAGTATCTGGGTTCGGTGCCATCGTATGTAGCCGAGTCTCCGACCTGGAACTGGTGAGATGTCTCAGGGGTCCCCAGGGCATAGGCTGCTGCCAGCTCTGAGCAGATTTCTTTCTGTATCACCTGTAGGTCTTTTAGCCTGGCACACAAATCATTATTACTATGGCACTATGACATGTTGGTTCAGTAACATCATCTAATACAGTCAGTGGGGCTGAGGCCCCATATAAGATCTCAAAGGGGGTAAGGCTGAATCTGGAAGGGGTATTTCTTGCTCTGAAGAGAGCAAGAGGGAAGGAGTGTCACCCAGTCTGCGCCAGTCTCCATGGTTAATTTGGTCAGGGTCTCTTTTAGAGTTCTATTTATTTACCCTACCTGTCCTGAACTTTGAGGTCTGTAAATACAATGTAATTTCCAATCGACCTCTAAATACTTGGCCACACCCTGGCTTACCTTGGCAATGAAAGTAGGGCCGTTGTCTGACCAGATTACCTTGGGCATTCCAAGAGGAAGATTTCTTCCAGTATCTTCTTGATGATTGCAGAGGCCGTCTCTCGTTTGGTGAGGAAAGCTTCTATCTATTCCTGAAAAAGTATCTACAAGCACTAGGAGATACTTGTGATTATATTTTTCTGGTTTTATCTCAGTGAAGTTCACTTCGACTTTTCACCAAACTCTCTAGGTCTCTTTGCCCTGTTTGCTTGCTAAGCATTCACTTATTGACATACCTTATACTTTCTACTGCCTCTCTGGCTAAAATCTTAAAGTCTATTACATACACTTAACTACTTGGACAAACTTTTTATCTCCTAAATGAGTCCATTTCTGTATTTGGCAAAGTGAGTCTTTTCTTTGTTCTCTGGGGAGTATAGCTTTCCCCTCAAGTGTGCCATTGTCCTTTATCTTTTAAGCAATTTGGGCCTTTTCTAAGTGAGGCCATCCCTTAGTCCAATCCTAGTTCTCAGTGGCTGTCTCTTGCAGGCCTGCAACCAGGATGGGCTCCTGCATAACCATTTTTCGAGCCACTTGATCTGCTTCGTTATTGCCCCATGTCACTGAATCTCTTCCCTCCTGATATCCTGAGCAATGAATAGTACTCACAGTTGTTGGCTTCATCAGGGCATCCAAGAGATGGCAAAGGCATCTGCGGCACTGATGTACTGGGGGGTTGAGGTTCAGCCATCCTAGATGACATTGTGTTGTCCACCATGGCAGCACCCACTTATCTCTGACCTTCATGAAGAGAACTGTTCCCGTCTGTGGACAAGGTAGCCTCGGCTTTCAGCAGGGGTCAATCAGCCAGTCGCAGAGGTCTTTCCTCCACCCATGGGCTTCTGCCAGTGCTTGACACTCGTGCTGTGGTGGCTCCAGGTCGGATTGGGCAGCAAGGTGACCAGATTGCCCCCAACAGGTGGAGAATCTAGTCCATGGCAGCTGACCAGTGGTCCCATCTTTTGGGACACTCTATTCAAAGGCAAACATCAGCCAGTCTATCACAGTTTAAGTCCTGGATTGGGTGATAATTGTTAGTGCCCGGCTGGCAGGAGTGATATGTTCCAAGTAGAACAGCGCTAAGCCATTCATCTCCCAGCATCAGGTACTGGTGCACTGAGACAGGTCTTAAGCTCCGCATACACAGTCTGTAGATATGCATACACATGGCCTCACCCAGCCATTTCAGCCCACGCAAGCCATTTTGGGGAGCAATTTTCTCATGAGCAAGGGATGGGGGCAGTCAGGGATGACTATGAACTAGTGGGTTACCCGGCCCACGCCAAGGTCCACTGTTCTTCGGGCAGTCCATAAGTATTGTTTGTTGCCAGCAGGCCCCTGTACCCAAGGTCTTTGGATACTGGCCCACTGGAGCATAGGAGCACAGAGCATTGGGTCCCTGTATCCACAAAACAACTGGGCGGGCTTCCCTTCTATCTCTGTGCATAGCCAGCACCAAGAGGCTCTCCAGTGTCCCCTCTTGTTCTTTCTGGGGCAGTCCCTGACCCAATGTCCTTTTTCTTCGTATTAGGCACACTGATCTTTAGCCAGGAATTCTCTTCTGTTGCCAGGTACTATCTTCCTAAGTTCCCTAACTACTGTGGCCAGTATATGTTCCTCTCTTGTCTTTTATCTCTCTTTAGCTCTCTAATTTCCTCTTCTTTTTGTCTCTTTTCTTCCCTAGCTTCCTGCTCTTTTTATCCTCTTTCTTCCTGTCTTTCTTTCTTTCTTTCTTTCTTTCTTTCTTTCTTTCTTTCTTTCTTTTTTTTTTTTTCAGTCTCTCTGCATCTTCTTCTACAGCTATTAGGTGCTGTCCACTTTTCTGCACAGACCCTGAACCACGCATCAACTTATTTTCTCTGCAACTTACAATAACTCTCTCAGTGACTTAGCTTTACCCTTCAAGTTTCTGTAACTTTCTCTTCATATCCTTTCCTTATCTTAGCCAGATTGGTGGGGCATTTTCCAGCCCCTAGGAGACCCACCCTCGGAGCCTGGGGGCAGACCTGGAGCACTCCCTACCTTCAGGGGCATTGAAGTCAACAGTCAGGAGCCTTCCATCCATGTCTGGAACATTCTTTCTGGCCTCTAGCAGGATTCTGTCTTTCCTCAGTGGTAAAGAAGATCTGTAACAGTTACTAACAAGCATCTCACGTGGGATGGTGAGAAAACAAGAAGGGAATCTAGAGGAGAGAGGTCCACTGAAGAGGACAAATAGCATTTAGTCACACAGCTAAACCAGGAGGCCTTTTTTTGGACAAAAAGGCCACTGTAAATATAAGCACAAGCTTTGTCTATGAAACAGAAAGGCGAGCAGAGAGGCAGCCTAGCTGTTACCGGCTGTCTCTCTGGGCTTAGATTTTCCCTTAAGGAGTACCTACCTCCTTTCAGTGTCAGCTTGGTGGCTTTGCCTCTCAAGAGAACCAGCCTCCAAATGACACTAGGCTTCTAGTAACAACTAATAACAAAAGGATGGAGAGATGGTTAGAACCTGGGTGCTAGATACTAAGCAGCTGACAAAAGAATTGTAACCAGTTCACCTGGGGCTTTCAGGACTTTAGTAACAGCCCTTTACCAAACTGTCTCAGTGGGCTATAGGCCCATGGAAAAGAAAACATTAATCCTGACTGGCAAAACAAAGTTCTTCACAGTTGTAGATTCTTTGAAACTATTTTAGGGGCTCTTTTTGTCCCCCAACCTGGGGCATTTTAACCATAGGGGCAGGAACTGGCTGCTGTGGGGATAGGACCAGAGGCACTCTCCATGTTAATGATGATCAGTGAGAAAAGTAATTTAATGTTGGAGACTGACTCCTCCCTTGGAATAAGGACAGCAGATAAGGCAGGCTTCCTTAAAGAACTTCTCTAAATGAGCGCTCTCCTACTGTGAGCAAATGTCAGAAATTCCTTTCCTGTTCTTGTTTTCCTTATAGCCCCACTTAGCTCTCAGCCTTTTTAGATCATTCTTCCTGTAGCATTTCTAACACAGCCTGTCCTTTTTTTATAGCCTGTTAACAGCATTTCTGATCTTTTAGGCAGCTATGCACTAAGTGCCATACCGGCTGAAACTCCGCCTTTAAGATTCCTTACTCCCAAGGAAAATTTAAATCTTTCCCAGTTCATCACAGCTGGCTGCGAGCATAAGCACAGATAAAACACTATATGTTTTTGTTTTGTTTTTCTTTCCTTTTTTCAGAGCTGGGGACCGAACCCAGGGCCTTGCGCTTGCTAGGCAAGAGCTCTACCACTGAGCTAAATCCCCAACCCCCAAAACACTATGTTTTAAAAATTAACTTTGGCTGTCAACCAACACACTGCCACTAGAGCGGGGTCTACAAAATTAAGTTTCTTACTCACTAAGCGTTAAGGGGACCAAGTAAAACTCTTCGACGAACAAAGCAAACAGTTTCATGATTTCAAACACAGTCGTCGGTCCAAGATTTTAAACACAGTCGTCAGTCCAAATTCAAACACGAAACAAAAGTCAAAAAGACACTAACAGACACAACACGTCCAGAAAACCACAGTCAGGTCACAAAGAAGACAAACAATTCCAACAGTCAAACAAGTAACAAGCAGACGCGCCGCGCAGCTTCGGTACCAAACTGAAACCAAAAATTCAGACGGAGTCAGCGAGGGTCTTGGATCCTCTACTCCAATAAAATTCAGACGGAGTCATCAAGGGTGCGGATCCCTCCGAAAACGGACGGAGGTGCCACGGATCCAGATCTCCCTCTCCTCCAACCACCCTTGGAACGTCTTCCAGGGCTGCGGGGGAGAAGTCCGAGCTCGTCAGCTCCTTCTCTGGCCCGCCCAGATAGTCCCCAGATCTGAGCCTATTGATCGATCGTACACAGGACAAGACACAACAGACAAGACAAACGCCGGCCGGCTTACCTCCCGGTGGGTGGTCGGTGATCTCTGGGCGGAGGGTCTCCAAATCCCGGACGAGCCCCCATAATGAAAGACCCCCAGAGAGGACCTTTCCCTCAGGAGGAGTCCCAAGCGCCCAATGACCGAGCCGAGTCCACTCGGATGCAATCAGCAAGAGGGTTTATTGGAAAACACAGGTACCTGCGGGCACACAGTCTCTTCGGAGGACTTGCGCACCCAGCAGCTCCAGCATGGGGCTTTTATAGGGATTGGGGAAGCAGAAGCGGGCGTACAGAAGCAGATGCATAGTTACGGGGATTGGTGGATTCAAACGAGGCACATAGACATGTTCACATATGATTGGCTATTTCACATGATGAGGTAATAAGGTATAGCTACACACATTGGCAGGTTTGGGGCGTCCTGGATGTCGGGGGGCTGGGGGCTTATCTCTTCCTGCCAGGTGGCCTGTGAGTGGTACTCCTGGTCTGTTCTGCATTCCTTTCCTTTTATGGTCTGTTAGTTTTCACAGTGACTCGGCCCTAGGTATCTGGGCGTGCCTGGGCTCGTTCAAGCCTGTTGCAACTCTGAGTTAAGACTCATGGGGTGGGTCTTTCATTTTGGGGGCTGGGAAGTAGGCTTGGTTGGGCAACACTGGGCTGGAGGGAAATGCTAGTGAAGATGCTTCCATTTCTTGAGGGGCCACCAGCTGTGTTGTTGGCAGAGTTTTCTGGGTGGATGTGTCCTGCGGCCTGTTGAGGTAGGGAGTAAGATGGTACCAGGTGCTGCTTTCGAAACACAAAACACATTCTCCTTTTGTGAGCACCACAGCCGGCTGGAGAGGGACCGAGCTCTTTCTTTTCTTATCTGCTAGCTGGCTGAGGCCTGTTTCTTGGCCAGACAGGGGCAGTCATTTGCAACCACACCAGGGGGCAGAGAAAGAAGAGCCAACTCTTTTTGCAGGCTGACAGGAAGGAGCTGAGTCTCCATGGGGTACTATCAGCCAGGATTTGCTCATTGCCTGACTGACTTGTCCAAATATGTCCATATGTCCTGCAGACCCTGTCCAGGCCCTTGGATGACCTTGCCACTCATAGATTTTCTTATTCTTGCCTCTTGAAATACTTGGGTATTCCAAAGACTGTGCAGTTCTCTGTTGTTAAGAGAAGATACTTTGGGCTTTCTTGCAAAGATCTGTTGGGTTCTGGATGAAGGACCTACCAAACATCCATCAAAATAAAAGCTTACAAAAGGCAATTAGCTATGGCTCTTCTGAACCTGTTAGACAGAGAAAGCACTCAGGGAAATGCAAACGTATTTGATAGCTTCTCCCAATCCATGAGAGCTCAGAGCAGAAAGTCCAGACAGGTTGGAGGCACAGGAATTGCCAATCTCTCTCCCCTTAAGAATTAGTGTAAGTATCTTCTCTCCTCTTCATTCTGGGCCTGGTGCATCTCTATTGGGGGTAGCCCTTCAATAGCCTGTTTGAGGTTCCAAGAAAGGTCTAGACTTTAGTGGGTACTCTCTGAATGGTGTTCCCTTGGATTGCATTTTATCTGGCATGACTATATGTGTATAGCTCTTAAGAGGTTCCAGTTCCTTGAGAAACAAGTTTAGATCACTATTTTGCATTTGGCAGTAGCACTAGGCAGGGTGTCTTATATGTAGTGGTTTCTAATAAGCACTTCAATGAATTAAAAAGAAGTATTTGAATAGACAGGCTCACTTAACTCATTAAAACGACCTCGTGGTACATTGCTACCATTCCTGTCTAAATATAAACACTGGCAATTTTCTGTGATAGAGAAGACTTTAGAAGAAGAAACAGTTTGAGGTGCTGTGCTTCTGTAGCTGGGTCTATAGAAAGCACACTTGCTTGTATTTACAGTGGCTGTGCAAAAAAATCACTGGTGTGTGTGTGTGTGTGGGTATGGTCTTTTGTTATCATGGAACACTTGTTGGCCAGTGAGCCTGTTTCCATCTCTCCAGCATGGAGATAAGAAGTATATGCCACTGCATCCAGCCTTTCACATGTGGATCATGGAGATTTTAAGCTGAGAGCCTCATGCTTGAAAGGCAAGACCTTTACTGACTGTGCTATTGTTCCGGTCTCCATTCACTGATTCTTAGTTGTCACATCACAGCAATGCACTAGGTATATTCCACAGCCAGATCTTGGTACCAGGCCTGAGCTGAGGGCTTTGCATCTTTTATGCCTGTCAATAATCACTGCAACTCATGAAAGTAGCGCTATTTTTAGGGCGAGGCCCCTAGAGGTTGTATCATTTGCTTAAGATCATGGTGGAACCAGAATCTGCCTGTGTCTTCTGTTACATAATTTCACTGCCTATATCTTTTGTTTTACAGCATTGTTGATTGTGCTAGTGGGCTTGGGTCCTAGGCATATTGTCCAGTGCCCTGACAACTCTACTGAGCCAGGATGAGTGAGGACAGGCACATGCATGGAGGATTTGCTTCTATGGAAATTCTACAGGCAGTTATAATCAATTTCAGTCCAACCTTCACCACCCAGGCCTAGGGATAAGACCTGATACTTTCTAGAACTTGTATTTCCAGATATAATCTAAAAGAAGAAGTGATTCTGGAAAGGGGGGCATTTCTGGACAAGAGAATAGAAAGCTCTGTGTGTGTGTGTGTGTGTGTGTGTGTGTGTGTGTGTGTGTGTGTGTGTGTGCAGCCTGCAAGTACTTGTGACCTCTGGATGAATGCTGTGGAAACAAAAATAACCTGGATTTCTTGGGAAATTAGTCTGGACAATGAGCAAGATGACTTTAGTAAGTGTATCCTGGTCTCTATCAAACCATCACACCTGAACTACTACCTCCAGGTAAAGACAACTTGGAGGCCCACATCTACAGTCTGTGGGACATAAATGCTGTCTCCTTGAATGACTTGCCCAGAGTGTGGGAGGAGGGGAGAAATGACAGCAGAGGTGATCTAGAAATCAGAAATCCTAGAAAACAGCAACAAAACAAAATAGTTCCTTGCACTATTGGGACACTCTGTGTTGCAGCTTCTGAGTCGTATATGAGGTGGAATCATTTCTGGTTCCAAGAGCTGGTTGCATGGAAAGATACTATTCTCAAAAACACTTGAAGTTTGTCAGGGTTATGGGGACCTAGGGTATTATTACTATAATGTAGCAATTTTTGCTGTACCAACAACCCTGATATTTTCTTGTGAGCACAGTCAGTAGTTAAGACTAATTTCCAGAAGACCCTGATGTTTTTGTTGAAAAAGTAAAGATGTTCTTTAATACCGTATTTGTGGTTCCATAAAAGCTTGCCTTCCCAGACATGTGAAGTTCTTCACAGACTATGATTTGGAAGACGATGGCAGAATTATAAAATTGAACATGTACTTTTGAAATACCTTTTTCAATTATTTTTTCTTAGTGGGAGAGAGAATTTTTATATAGAAAGATCTGGGGAAAAAAATCACCAACCTAATTAAAGGTATTTTCCTGGTGATTTTAGAGTAAGTTTCTTGGAAATCTTTGACAAAGTCATGAGAAATGGTTAAGATTTTTCAAACTCTCTCTCTCTCTCTCTCTCTGTGTGTGTGTGTGTGTGTGTGTGTGTATGTGTGCGCGTGTAAAATTATCAACAGCCTTGTGTTGTCTGTTTTCTGTGTATACAGTGAACAAAAGCAATTTCTGTAGCCTAGCAAGTTTAATTCATCAACATTCAGTGGTCATATTTAGATATAGTTTTTATGTGAACAAAGCTGTTCTGTCAGAGAGGAAAAAAGATGTATTCTGGTCACGTGCCAGAACAAATGGGTAAAGTTCCACCTACCTTTATGTTTATTCCCCTTAACACAGGGCTATGAGATTGATCTGTTTACAGAGAAACAACTTCAGAGTATAACGACCTATTCCTGGTTCACCACATACCCAAGACTCATTAAATTCATTTCAGTCTTTTTCCTCCTTTGTTGTAAAACCTCTCAATAGCACTATTGACAGATACAGCTCAAATCTATAACCTTCTTGTGAGAATCAGAATTATTTGTTTAGTATTGACATAACATGTTTAGCTGATTAAAGTTAAAGAAAATTGTACAAGACTTTAACGTTACAAAACAAATTTGAAATGAGCTTTTTGATTGCATCTTGGTTCCATTTTTTTTCTTTTTCTTCTTTTTTCCTTTTTTCTCTTTTCTTTTTTTCAGAGCTGGGGACCAAACCCAGGGCCTTGCACTTGCTAGGCAAGCGCTCTACCACTGAGCTAAATCCCCAACCCCTCTTGGTTCCATTTTTAAAATGACATCTCTTATTTTTAAATAGAATAATACTCACAGCTTGGAAGACAGTAGTTTCAGTGATACAAGTTGATTTGGATCAATTCTTTTTTTTTTTTTTTATTAACTTGAGTATTTCTTATATACATTTCAATTGTTATTCCCTTTCCCGGTTTCCGGGCAAACATCCCCCTCCCCCCTCCCCTTCCTTATGGGTGTTCCCCTCCCAACCCTCCCCCCATTGCCGCCCTCCCCCCATAGTCTAGTTCACTGAGGGTTCAGTCTTAGCAGGACCCAGGGCTTCCCCTTCCACTGGTGCTCTTACTAGGATATTCATTGCTACCTATGGGGTCAGAGTCCAGGGTCAGTCCATGCATAGTCTTTAGGTAGTGGCTTAGTCCCTGGAAGCTCTGGTTGCTTGGCATTGTTGTACTTTTGGGGTCTCGAGCCCCTTCAAGCTCTTCCAGTTCTTTCTCTGATTCCTTCAACGGGGGACCTATTCTCAGTTCAGTGGTTTGCTGCTGGTATTCGCCTCTGTATATGCTGTATTCTGGCTGTGTCTCTCAGGAGCGATCTACATCCTGCTCCTGTCGGTCTGCACTTCTTTGCTTCATCCATCTTGTCTAATTGGGTGGCTGTATATGTATGGGCCACATGTGGGGCAGGCTCTGAATGGGTGTTCCTTCAGTCTTTGTTTTAATCTTTGCCTCTCCCTTCCCTGCCAAGGGTATTCTTTTTCCTCATTTAAAGAAGGAGTGAAGCATTCACATTTTGATCATCTGTCTTGAGTTTCGTTTGTTCTAGGGATCTAGGGTAATTCAAGCATTTGGGCTAATAGCCACTTATCAATGAGTGCATACCGTGTATGTCTTTCTGTGATTGGGTTAGCTCACTCAGGATGATATTTTCCAGTTCCAACCATTTGCCTACAAATTTCATAAACTCGTTGTTTTTGATAGCTGAGTAATATTCCATTGTGTAGATGTACCACATTTTCTGTATCCATTCCTCTGTTGAAGGGCATCTGGGTTCTTTCCAGCTTCTGGCTATTATAAATAAGGCTGCAATGAACATAGTGGAGCACGTGTCTCTTTTATATGTTGAGGCATCTTTTGGGTATATGCCTAAGAGAGGTATAGCTGGATCCTCAGGCAGTTCAATGTCCAATTTTCTGAGGAACCTCCAGACTGATTTCCAGAATGGTTTTACCAGTCTGCAATCCCACCAACAATGGAGGAGTGTTCCCCTTTCTCCACATCCTCACCAGCATCTGCTGTCACCTGAGTTTTTGATCTTAGCCATTCTCACTGGTGTGAGGTGAAATCTCAGGGTTGTTTTGATTTGTATTTCCCTTATGACTAAAGATGTTGAACATTTCTTGAGGTGTTTCTCAGCCATTCGGCATTCCTCAGCTGTGAATTCTTTGTTTAGCTCTGAACCCCATTTTTTAATAGGGTTATTTGTTTCCCTGCGTCTAACTTCTTGAGTTCTTTGTATATTTTGGATATAAGGCCTCTATCTGTTGTAGGATTGGTAAAGATCTTTTCCCAATCTGTTGGTTGCCGTTTTGTCCTAACCACAGTGTCCTTTGCCTTACAGAAGCTTTGCAGTTTTATGAGATCCCATTTGTCGATTCTTGATCTTAGAGCATAAGCCATTGGTGTTTTGTTGAGGAAATTTTTTCCAGTGCCCATGTGTTCCAGATGCTTCCCTAGTTTTTCTTCTATTAGTTTGAGTGTGTCTGGTTTGATGTGGAGGTCCTTGATCCACTTGGACTTAAGCTTTGTACAGGGTGATAAGCATGGATCGATCTGCATTCTTCTACATGTTGCCCTCCAGTTGAACCAGCACCATTTGCTGAAAATGCTATCTTTTTTCCATTGGATGGTTTTGGCTCCTTTGTCAAAAATCAAGTGACCATAGGTGTGTGGGTTCACTTCTGGGTCTTCAATTCTATTCCATTGGTCTATCTGTCTGTCTCTGTACCAATACCATGCAGTTTTTATCACTATTGCTCTGTAATACTGCTTGAGTTCAGGGATAGTGATTCCCCCTGAAGTCCTTTTATTGTTGAGGATAGCTTTAGCTATCCTGGGTTTTTTGTTATTCCAGATGAATTTGCAAATTGTTCTGTCTAACTCTTTGAAGAAATGGATTGGTATTTTGATGGGGATTGCATTGAATCTGTAGATTGCTTTTGGTAAAATGGCCATTTTTACTATATTAATCCTGCCAATCCATGAGCATGGGAGATCTTTCCATCTTCTGAGGTCTTCTTCAATTTCTTTCCTCAGTGTCTTGAAGTTCTTATTGTACAGATCTTTTACTTGCTTGGTTAAAGTCACACCGAGGTACTTTATATTATTTGGGTCTATTATGAAGGGTGTCGTTTCCCTAATTTCTCTCTCGGCTTGTTTCTCTTTTGTATAGAGGAAGGCAACTGATTTATTTGAGTTAATTTTATACCCAGCCACGTTGCTGAAGTTGTTTATCAGCTTTAGTAGTTCACTGGTGGAACTTTTGGGATCACTTAAATATAATATCATGTCATCTGCAAATAGTGATATTTTGACCTCTTCTTTTCCGATCTGTATCCCCTTGATCTCCTTTTGTTGTCTGATTGCTCTGGCTAGAACTTCAAGAACTATATTGAATAAGTAGGGAGAGAGTGGGCAGCCTTGTCTAGTCCCTGATTTTAGTGGGATTGCTTCAAGTTTCTCTCCATTTAGTTTAATGTTAGCAACTGGTTTGCTGTATATGGCTTTTACTATGTTTAGGTATGGGCCTTGAATTCCTATTCTTTCCAGGACTTTTATCATGAAGGGGTGTTGAATTTTGTCAAATGCTTTCTCAGCATCTAATGAAATAATCATGTGGTTCTGTTCTTTCAGTTTGTTTATATAATGGATCACGTTGATGGTTTTCCGTATATTAAACCATCCCTGCATGCCTGGGATGAAGCCTACTTGATCATGGTGGATGATTGTTTTGATGCGCTCTTGAATTCAGTTTGCCAGAATTTTATTGAGTATTTTTGCGTCGATATTCATAAGGGAAATTGGTCTGAAGTTCTCTTTCTTTGTTGTGTCTTTGTGTGGTTTAGGTATAAGAGTAATTGTGGCTTCATAGAAGGAATTCGGTAGGGCTCCATCTGTTTCAATTTTGTGGAATAGTTTGGATAATATTGGTATGAGGTCTTCTATGAAGGTTTGAAAGAATTCTGCACTAAACCCGTCTGGACCTGGGCTCTTTTTGGTTGGGAGACCTTTAATGACTGCTTCTATTTCCTTAGGAGTTATGGGGTTGTTTAACTGGTTTATCTGTTCCTGATTTAACTTCGATACCTGGTATCTGTCTAGGAAATTGTCCATTTCCTGAAGATTTTCAAGTTTTGTTGAATATAGGTTTTTATAGTAAGATCTGATGATTTTTTGAATTTCCTCTGAATCTGTAGTTATGTCTCCCTTTTCATTTCTGATTTTGTTAATTTGGACACACTCTCTGTGTCCTCTCTTTAGTCTGGCTAAGGGTTTATCTATCTTGTTGATTTTCTCAAAGAACCAACTTTTGGTTCTGTTGATTCTTTCTATGGTCCTTTTCGTTTCTACTTGGTTGATTTCAGCTCTGAGTTTGATTATTTCCTGCCTTCTACTCCTCCTGGGTGTATTTGCTTCTTTTTGTTCTAGAGCTTTTAGGTGTGCTGTCAAGCTGCTGACATATGCTCTTTCCTGTTTCTTTCTGCAGGCACTCAGCGCTATGAGTTTTCCTCTTAGCACAGCTTTCATTGTGTCCCATAAGTTTGGGTATGTTGTACCTTCATTTTCATTAAATTCTAAAAAGTTTTTAATTTCTTTCTTTATTTCTTCCTTGACCAGGTTATCATTGAGTAGAGCATTGTTCAATTTCCACGTATATGTGGGCATTCTTCCCTTATTGTTATTGAAGACCAGTTTTAGGTCGTGGTGGTCCGATAGCACGCATGGGATTATTTCTATCTTTCTGTACCTGTTGAGGCCCGTTTTTTGACCAATTATATGGTCAATTTTGGAGAAAGTACCATGAGGAGCTGAGAAGAAGGTATATCCTTTTGCTTTAGGATAGAATGTTCTATAAATATCCGTTAAGTCCATTTGGCTCATGACTTCTCTTCGTCTGTCGACATCACTGTTTAATTTCTGTTTCCATGATCTGTCCATTGATGAGAGTGGGGTGTTGAAATCTCCCACTATTATTGTGTGAGGTGCAATGGGTGTTTTGAGCTTTAGTAAGGTTTCTTTTACGTATGTAGGTGCCCTTGTATTTGGGGCATAGATATTTAGGATTGAGAGTTCATCTTGGTGGATTTTTCCTTTGATGAATATGAAGTGTCCTTCCTTATCTTTTTTGATGACTTTTAGTTGAAAATTGATTTTATTTGATATTAGAATGGCTACTCCAGCTTGCTTCTTCTGACCATTTGCTTGGAAAGTTGTTTTCCAGCCTTTCACTCTGAGGTAGTGTCTGTCTTTGTGTCTGAGGTGTGTTTCCTGTAGGCAGCAGAATGCAGGGTCCTCGTTGCGTATCCAGTTTGTTAATCTATGTCTTTTTATTGGGGAGTTGAGGCCATTGATATTGAGAGATATTAAGGAATAGTGATTATTGCTTCCCGTTATATTCATATTTGGATGTGAGGTTATGTTTGTGTGCTTTCATTCTCTTTGTTTTGTTGCCAAGACGATTAGTT
Organism: Rattus norvegicus; assembly: GCF_021556685.1. Classification (NCBI taxonomy): domain Eukaryota; kingdom Metazoa; phylum Chordata; class Mammalia; order Rodentia; family Muridae; genus Rattus; species Rattus norvegicus. The sequence goes on along the minus strand of NC_141551.1, from coordinate 44,638,773 downwards.
TCTTGCTTCTTCTAGGGTATAGCTTGCCTCCTTATGTTGGGCTTTACCATTTATTATCCTTTGTAGTGCTGGATTTGTAGAAAGATATTGTGTAAATTTGGTTTTGTCATGGAATATCTTGGTTTCTCCATCAATGTTAATTGAGAGTTTTGCTGGATACAGTAACCTGGGCTGGCATTTGTGTTCTCTTAGGGTCTGTATGACATCAGTCCAGGATCTTCTGGCCTTCATAGTTTCTGGCGAGAAGTCTGGTGTGATTCTGATAGGTCTCCCTTTATATGTTACTTGACCTTTTTCCCTTACTGCTTTTAATATTCTTTCTTTATTTTGTGTGTTTGGTGTTTTGACAATTATGTGACGGGAGGTGTTTCTTTTCTGGTCCAATCTATTTGGAGTTCTGTAGGCTTCTTGTACGTCTATGGGTATCTCTTTTTTTAGGTTAGGGAAGTTTTCTTCTATGATTTTGTTGAAGATATTTACTGGTCCTTTGAGCTGGGAGTCTTCACTCTCTTCTATACCTATTATCCTTAGGTTTGATCTTCTCATTGAGTCCTGGATTTCCTGTATGTTTTGGACCAGTAGCTTTTTCCCCTTTATATTATCTTTGACAGTTGAGTCAATGATTTGTATGGAATCTTCTGCTCCTGAGATTCTCTCTTCCATCTCTTGTATTCTGTTGGTGAAGCTTGTATCTACAGCTCCTTGTCTCTTCTTTTGGTTTTCTATATCCAGGGTTGTTTCCATGTGTTCTTTCTTGATTGCTTCTATTTCCATTTTTAATTCCTTCAACTGTTTGATTGTGTTTTCCTGGAATTCTTTCAGGGATTTTTGTGTCTCCTCTCTATGGGCTTCTACTTTTTTATTTATGTTTTCCTGGAATTCTTTCAGGGATTTTTGTGTCTCCTCTCTATGGGCTTCTACTTGTTTATTTATGTTTTCCTGGAATTCTTTCAGGGATTTTTGCGATTCTTTCAGGCATTTTTGCGATTCCTCTCTGTAGGCTTCTACTTGTTCTCTAAGGGAGTTCTTCACGTCTTTCTTGAAGTCCTCCAGCATCATGATCAAACATGATTTTGAAACTAGATCTTGCTTTTCTGGTGTGTTTGGATATTTGGATCAATTCTTAATAGGAAGATGCCCACTTGTACCTCTTTCCTTCGGAGATATGAAATATCTTAATATAAAGAATGTTCACATGTCACATGTCATCCTTTTCAACCATAGTGTTTTAGTCATTAATGTGACTCTTAACAAAGATATAGATACTCAAGCATGAGCCTTATGGGCCTTCAAATTCTATGACAGCATGCATGCAGGCAAAATACTCATGTGATATCATCAAACATCAAAATCTTTTGTGCTTTCAAAGATAACATCGAGAGAGTAAAATGGTAGACTATAGAGTGAGAGGAAACTTTTGTAAATCTTTTGTCTGCTGAGAGACTTGTATCTATAACATATAGTTATTACCACAGAGTAATAACAAGACCATCAATCCAAGTGAAAAGAAAGATACAAAAGACATGAGTAGTCATTTTGGCAAAGAGGCTATATGCAAATGTTGAATATCACTGAAGTGTTTAGCATCACTAGTCATCAAGGAAGTGCTAAACAGAACTACAGAGAGACACTATGTGATTCCTGTAGGATGGGTATAGTAAGCACTACAGGCAGCCAGAAGTGTCTGGAAGGATGTAAAGAAGTCAGACCCTTCATACGTATCTGTTAAAATGCAAAGTTATGCCACTGATAGAAAAGCAAACGATGGCAGCTTTTCAAATGGTTAAACATTGTAACTATTGAATGATCTAGCAATTCTATACCTGTGTGTATACTTCAGGAAATATAATATAACCATTGCTTAAAGATGGTTACCACATGGAGTGGGCCTTAAATCTCACCAGGAAGTTGTTGTTTGCTCCCCTAACATTCATATCTCTATTACACTGGTAGGCTTATTTTGCCAGTCCAGTCATTATTGTAACTCTCAGGGATCACAACTGAGTGAGATTTGCGAATACTTTTCTCTCCCAATAGTTTACATAGTACCTCCCAGTACCATGAAAGCTAGCCAATAGGGATGAAGCTTTCAGGTTGGTACCACTTGACTTCTGTATTTCTATTAACTGAGCCAAGAACCTGTGGCTTGGTAGGTTGTAGGCCCCAATAGAGAAACTGTTAATATTATTTTGCTAAGTAGACATAATCATAACCTGTCCCCTAAGTTCTTATCTTTATACTCATAGATTACTACATCTCTCAGTCCTCATTGGAGAAATCTCTTTTTGGTAGATGATAAATAGTACAGATTCATAACCTGTCACTCTAGAGAGCATAAGGAGTTCTAGAGTGCCTGTCATTTAAAAGGACGTATATATCACAGCCTTTTCACGAAAAGCTCAAGGATTGCACTGGAAGAAAAGAGGAAAGATTGTAACAGCCACTGTGGAGATGACTGCACACACCAGGGTTTTCCAGACATGACATGTAAAATGTACACAGGAACTCACAGTGGCTATGACACGGATGCATAAGAATAAAAGAACCAAAGTCAGCATTGGGTATGAGGGGCTCATGAAGCCTCACCCCTAGCCGAGAATCCGTTGGTTCTTGATGACTGTTGGGAGAGGGACAGTCAGTTTTCTTTAGGGATATGGCTCCCTGAAAGGCTCCAGTAGACCTTACACCCATGCACATGCAGGCAGCACTAAATGGACTCAGTGGGTTTAAAACAAGAACACGGGAATTTGGGAGAAAAGTCATGGAGGGAGGGATAGGGAGAGAATCAGAGGGAAGGAATGGAAGGTAGCTTTAATGCAAGCACATTATATGCATGTATGAAATTTTCAAACAATAAGAGATAATTTTAAAAATGTCAAATGTTTACAAAAACATTTTTCTTAAATGTTTTTTTTAAAAAAAAACTACCCACCAACTGATTTATTGATCTATAATTGTCCATTCAACGAACCATATCATTAAAAGAGTGGCATTCTGAGGATCATAAATTTACAAGGATTATGAGACACAGGGAAAGCACAAAAGATGATATACTGCATGGTTCATATGCACTACATCTTACAGCAGGAGGGGGACTTAGAAGGTGTCTGGATTCTACCTAACCAGAGCTGTTAAGAAACTAAGTATGTTAGAGATGCATTTTCTCACCAACTCAACTCCTACTCAACTTACAGAAACAAAAAAGGGGCGATATCTTAAAATTACATTAAAGAAATCATTTGGAACCTCAAAAGGAGAAACAATGAAGGATTCTTTGTGAGACCCGCGTGTTTCAGACTTCAGGTTTGACCAAGCACAGACAAACTGGTTTTGAATGAGATGGCGCCAATTCTCCATTGCTCTCTGCTTCTGAGGCCAAGCCACAGATTCTGCTGGAATCTGGGATAGTCAGGTATTCTATGTAATGGCCAAAGCGGCTAGGGGAGGACTCAGAACTGAAAAGGAAAGCAGAGAGGAAAAGACTCATTTCTAAGCACAAGCAGCCTTTGGATGCAGTCTTTTTGTTGTGCCTGACTCAGGGGTTGGGGTGAGTTTCTGCAACCTGTTTGTCTGTTGTTGGGAGATAAAGAATCAAAACCCTGCCCATGGCAACTCTCCTTCAAACTGCTCCTTACTGAAGATGTTTGTGTGTTAGCCGCCTCTAGAGGTTTGGGATGGAAATTGTTAAAAAGAAAATAAAACAGAGTCTCTCCGCTGCGGCGGCACTGGAAACCATCCAGCGGCCCTGCGGAGAGTGCACAAAGGACGCGTATAAAGTAAGGTTCATTTTGAACGAAAACCCTGAAGGAAACAGGTTTTGAAAATTCTTTTAACATGTCTTTGTTTGGTGCATGAAAGTGAAATGACCAGGGGGAAGACAAAGTTAGAGGCAGCCAGAGTCCAAATTTTAGGGTGCAAATTCCCTTCCTCCCTTACTGACTTCATCTTTGGGTAGCTAATCATTCATTATACTTCAGTAGTTGAAGGAGAAAAAATACATGCTGTAAAATAGCATAAAGTCCCTATCAATGGAGTGGATTTAAATAGCTCCCAGGTGGGTGGCTAAGAAGCAGAACTACAGTGTCATCAGTCATAGACCTGCCTTAGTGTGGAAGCTATGTCAGTGTTTCCCGCTGCGGGTAAAGACCCCGGACTGTGACAGTTGGCACTCATGCCCTTGCTCTTTCCTGGGTTCAAGTGTGTATTTAAAGAGCTCAGTTAACCTCCATCCAAACAGTGCTAGGGAAGAAAGAAACACATAGTGGTCAGAGCCAGAGCCCAAAGCACTTATCTGTGTTGTGTGTTTGTTGGTACGATAGTTTATTAATTGGCGCCAGCTCTTCTGTGTGTTACTCAATAGGTGCATGCAGATAATTGTTGCTAATTAGTGTCCGGGTGAAAAACTAAAATCCAAAGCTCTTCTCACATCAGGCACTGTTGGAATGTGTATTTCTAATTGTTAAGTTGCCCGGCACTTTAGGGTGACCTCTCCTGGGATTCATACTTTCCTGTAATATACTTATTGTTTGTCACCCTGCCTTGTGCTTCTGGTAGACTTGTCACATGTTGGTTGGGAATTAGTTCTGGAACAGGAGCTAGAGAATTTGGGGTTGTAGACTTTGACAATTTAACCTTGGGCAGGTCTTTTAATCTTTCTTTGTTCTTCACTTTCCACTTTTGAGATAAGATTGGATCAGTCAGATGAGCTCCTGTAGCCCTTCTGGCAATGAGCAGAACGGATGTAGGTGCTGTATTCTGTGCTGATGTAGGTGTTGCAGCCTCAGCTTGAGGATGAATTGTTCTATCCACATAAAGTAAAATGGAGAGCAGGCTGGAGCTTTTGGTATATTGGTTTCCACCTTCCAGAGGGACCACCACACAGATTTCCATAGAGGCTGTAACAGTTTTCACTCTTGGCAGCAATAAATAACTGTGGCCCCTTCTCTGCATGCTTGTCAGCACAAGCTGTCATTTGTCTTATTGATCTTGGCCATTCTGACTGGGGTAAGATGGATTTCAAAGAAGTTTTAATTTGCATTTTCCTGATGGGTGACAATGTTGAACATTTCTCCACCATTTGTGTTTAATCTTTTGAGAACTCTCTGCTTAATTCTGTACCACATTTTAAAAATTAGGTTAATTTTCTTAGTGTTCAGTATTTTTGTTTTTGATTTGCTTTTAGTTCCTTGTATATTCTAGATACTAACCATCTATTAGTGGCCTAATTGGTAAAAATTTCTTCTTCCATTCTGTAGGCTTCTGCTTTGTTTGGATGATGCTGTCCTTTGCTATACAAACGTTTTATTGTTTTTTTAGCTTTATGAGGTCCCAATTTTTAATTAGTGGCTGTGTTATCAGTATTAATTCAGGAAGCCATTTCCTGTGACAATGAGTTTGACTTTACTTGTTCTTCTGTCAGAGTCAGTGTATCTGGCATGGTGTTGAGGTTCTTGATTTATTAAGAGTTGAGTTTGATGCATAAATTTATCTTTAGTCTTCTATGAACAGCTATCTAGATTGATCGGAACCATTGTTATCAATGCTGGGTTTTCCCCAGTGTGTGGAACTATCACTTTTATTCCCTTGACCAACATGTTTATTCTTATGTCAAAACCCTGATGGGTTTTGTTTGTGTGTTTGTTTTGTGCTGTGGCTCTGTAGTACAACTTGAAATCTGGAGTGGTGAAACCTTCAGCAGTTCCATTATCATTCAGATTTTGTATGCTGTGGTGTGTGTGTGTGTGTGTGTGTGTGTGTGTGTGTGTGTGTGTGTTTTCATATGAAACTGAAGACTGCTTTTTCAATTTCTGAGAAGAATTATGTTGGGATTTTGATGGAGCTTGCATGTAGATTTCTTTTAGTAGGATGACTGTTTTTTACAGCATTAGTTCTATTGATCCATGGATATGGTAGAACTTTCCATTTTCTGGTGTCTTCTCCAACTTTTTTCTTCAATGTTTTGATGTACATTTTTTTTTCACTTGCCATTTTCGATTTATCCCAAGATATTACTTTTTAAGCTAACTGTATTTGTGGAAAAATACAGTTTCCTCTGATTTCTTTCTTGGTGTGTTTGGCATTTGTATATGAGAAGGCTATTGATTTTGTGTGTTAATTTTGTACCCTGCTACTTTGCTGAAAGTGTTTATCAGCTGTTGTAGTTTCCTTGTGGATTCTTTAGGGTCTTTTATATATAAATTTATATTACCTGCAAATAATAATACTTCGACTTCTTCCTTTCCTATTCAAATCCCCCTGATCATCTTTAGTTGTCTCAATACTCTAGCTAAGACTTCAGAAACTATATTGAGTAGGTATGGAGAGAGTAGGCAGCTTTGTTTTGGTTTTGATTTCAGTGAGTTTCTCTCCATTTAGATGGATGTTAGCTGCAGGCTGGCTGCAAAGTGCCTTTATTATGCTGTTATCATCCTTATATATCTAGTCTCTCTGGGACTTTTATTTTGAAAGGATTCTGGATTTTGTCAAAGACTTTTTCTGCAGCTAATGAGATGATCATGCGATTTTTGTCTTTTGGTCTATTTTTGTGGTAGATTACATTTGTTGATTTCTCTATGTTGAACCATCCCTAAATCTAAAGGGTTCTCCATCTTGATACAGAGATACTTTCTCATCTGTGTTCATTGTGTTTCTAACTGGCTATCAACTGGTGAGTGGACAATGAAAATGTGGTGTAAAAGTGAAATTATGAAATTTACAGGTAAGTGGATGAAATCAGAAGCAGTCATCCTGAGTAAGGTAAACCTCATAGAAAATATATAGCATGTTTCTACATACATAAGCTTTATATATGTGTGTATCAATCCAAATAACTACTACAGAGTTTAGGTAGCTAATAAGACACCCATAAGGGAGAAGCGGATCTTCCAAGGAAGGGGAAATAAAATATGGAGTTATGAAGAGATAATGGATAATTAGGATAGGAGTATTAAATGGGGAGACAGATAAGAGGCAGGGTAGGAGAGAGAATATGAGTACAGATGACTCACACTGAGGCCTTTTGAAAAGCCATATAAAGTCCTATTATTGTAGAAGCTTCCTAAAATATATACATATATGAGAGGATTTTAAATGAAATACCATATAATGAGGGAGACAAGGCTCCTACTTGATATCTTATGCCACCATGTACAACTTCCAATGCCACGAATGGTTGCATTATGTTGAATGATTGGCCATGAGGGCTCTCATAGACTCCTCAAATATCACAGGTGACAGCTTGAGGCTATTGGTTACTCTCTATAACCTGATGTAAAGGCCCCATTGCTAAAGATATCACTTACTATGTTACCAAATAGGGAGGAATCAAGTTGGTATCCAAGTAGAAAGTTCACTCCTACTGCAAACATTCATGATGCTACATGGTACTGGAGGGGAAAAGTAACCAATCTCACCCAGCTACAAATCCTGTGACCTACAACAGAGACCTGCCTGTGAAATATGCTGGTAAGAATAGAAGCACAAATGTCATGGAGTAATCAATCATTTTTTAAAAAATTGAATTTAAGGCCAAGTTCATGAGCTAGAAGCCATACATGACAGTGATAAAGTGTCCAAGAGCCCAAGACCAAAGGACCATAGCAACAAAATGACTCCTAATGACATATTGCTATACCCATAGATCAGAGCATCACTCAGTCATCCTCAGAGAAGCTTCTTGTAATATATGCTAATCAGTTTTCTTCATCAAACTCTTCCTTCCCTTCAAGGCTCAGGAATCTATGAAGAAGATGAGAAAGAAATCAGGTGGTAGATGATGCCAGGAGAATAGCATTTTCCAGACACAATAGGACATACATAAACTCTCAGAGACTGTGACAGTGCCCATAAGACCTGAACAGGTTCAAACCAGACAGAAGTCCAGCACTGAGAAGGGGGAGTGGATACAGAGTTCCATCCCTAATAAGAAGGAAGCGATTTGCAAATGATCTTTGCTGGCAAAGGGAAAATCAGTTTTCTTCAATGGAAGTGACACTGGATATATCAGCCACATTCTACAACAGACTCCCATGCCAAGAAGTAGTTGGCCAGCACTTAATGAATTCTGTGCCTTCTTTTTGTGTGTATGTGATTTCTTTTGTTTCATTTTGCTTCCCACCCCCTTATTTTGGTTGGTTTGTTTTGATTTTCATTCTTTTTTTTCTTTTGAGAGAGAGAGAGAGAGAGAGAGAGAGAGAGAGAATATAAAGCTGAGATGGTAGAAAGGTAGCAAGATATAGGAGAAATTGGAGGAGGGAGGGAAAAGGATATTAGGTGAAAAATTTGATAATAAAAAAAGATTTAATAGGTTATACACTCAGGGCATGACATTACTATCTTTATTTTTCTTAATAAAACTGCAGTGTATATTTTGCAGATATATAAACACATACAGACACATATCTAAGGTAATGTTATTCTTCGTAGTAACTGAACTGAACATGGCAGGTAAATTACCATTCCATTAGCACAGCTCTCCGTGGGGCATTATAGATTTCACCAGCATGCAATACAAGTAGCCCACCAAAGGCAACTACAATTAACAAGAAGTCCTTGTGTATTTAATATGTGTTTGTACTCTTGAAGGAACTTCGGTAATTGAGGAAATTTAAAACTTAGTCCAATTAAGAACAAAATGTTGCTTACATGCTGTGTTGTAGCTATCTGTCATTAAGAACAACAACTTAAACAGTGGGAAAGATTTATTTTGTCTCAGTTTCAGAAGTTTTAGTCTATTCTCAGCTGGTCCATGGCTTTCAGGCAGGTGGCAAGGCCTAACATCATGGTAGGAAGAAGCAGAGAGAAGAAAGGGCAGGAGGACAAAGCACATTGTCTAGGTGTACCCCCAGCGACCTGTGTCTTCATAAAGATGCTACCTCTTGATTTTCACTACCTCCTAATTATACCATTGATGAATCCATCAAGGATCCAATAATTTTCAAGCAGCAGACACATCAGATAGTAGAACATGTTTCATATATGAACCATGACTCTTTAATAGTCATATCACGTATAATAAAATTAAAGATGGAGAAAGAAAACCTAGTAAGTGGTTCTAGTTAGAGAGGGCTGCACCAGACTTCAAACCTCCACCCCCTCCACACCCACTCTAGCACTTGTAAGGACCCAGAGGCTTTGGGCTTTGGCCGTTCTTACCTTTGAGATGGCCTCTGTAAGTGTAGACTTCATGCCCAGTCTGAACCAGGCTAATTCCTATGAAAAAAGGTTCCAGCTCACTCAATTTGGGCCAGTCCCTGTGGATTGACACTATAAATACCTCTAAAGATCTTACCTCCAGGACGATCTAGAGTCCACTAGCATAGACTTAGGCTCAAGGGGATTCCAGAGGACAGAGATACTAGATCCATTCCATTGAAGGATCTTACTAGTCCCTGAAGACTTGGGTTTAAGGCCTCTCATAGCTCATTTTCAGATTCTGTGAACATTTGATTCAGGGCAGCCTTGAAGAATAAAGATTCCCCCTCCCCAACCTAGAAGACCCAAGAAACAGTCCATTTCAGTGTATTTGGGCTGCAGACTTGTCTCTTAGCAGACCCAGAACCAGGCCAGTCAGTCCAGGTTTCAAGTGGCAAACCTACCAGCCTGTACATCATACTGGATGGTAGGCCTAGGGTCTCTGCATAGACTAACTGCTTCAGAGTGTTCAGAACACTCAGACAAGACAGTCTCTAAAGGTTAGAATCAGCATCATAGTCATCGTGGCATTGCAACAGTGTCAAGAACACTTAGGGAGCAAGATGGTCAAGTATCCTGACCAGATGTGCTTTTGTCCATAGCACAGGGCTCAAGCAAGGAAATGGCTGCCATTTCATTGAAGTATGCAGTTGGGACTCTGGAGAGATGTGTTTAAAGATACATGAAGGCTATTTATTGTCTTACTCTGAGGATCAACTTTGTACCAAGTAAGCAGCCAGTCCCATACCATTTGATATGATAAGCAGCTGAAACATTTATTGCTGGAGAACATTGTAGCCCTAGGAGAATCTAAGACTTATTTGGGAACTGCAGGGTTAGCACAATAGTCCTTTATCCTGGAGAAAGAGTTCACCCACTCTATGTGCATCCCCTAATGAGACTCTTGAAGTTTTCACCAAGCCAAGAATCATTGAAGCTTCAGGCAATTGCCTCCAACAGCTCTACTAACACATTCCAGTGAATCTGACAGGAGACTCTACCCATCCTTTGATAGCCCCTAGAAGCACCTGGCAGTCTTCCTTGAGTTGTTCAATCTGTGGAGGTTTTCCAGAAAAGAGTTGGGACTTCCAAGACACCCTTCCTTTGTATCAGAAATGGTCAACAGGCCCTTTCTACACACCCCTGACTCCAAGAAGCAGTCAGGCATCTCTATCTACTATGCAGACAGTGATTAAAATAATTATAGATATGGTAGTTACTAGACTATACGAATCATTATTTTAAATGTGAATGGTTTAAATACTTCAATTAAAGGAAAGAGACTGCATGAGTAGATTTAAAACAACAATAATATAACACCTCAAATAATAACTAACAAGACCAAACAAAACCAAAGTATTGTTTACCCACTTTAAATGCAAAGCTTTAGATGAACACAAATCTTTAAACTGCTTTTACTGGTATTTTGAATAAACTCCACATGTCTTATTCAGATTACGAGGCCTGTGATTTGTTGCTTGTTATCTCTTTGAATTTTTTTAACAACTCTTTTCTTTGGCTGTTCTGTTCGAATTTGAGTTCTCTAGGTGTGTTTCCATCTTATGACCTTCTATATGCTGTGCCTGTCCCTTGAAATGTCATCTCTTGGGAGGTCTTCAAAGCCTACCCTATTTCTATCTTTTAGGTTATCATTCAATGGATATCTTTTCAGAAGGCCTTTCATGATCCCCTGTTTAAAACCTTAATGTCACCCTCATGTCTTTATTTTACTTCTTTGTAGATATAAATCATCTAAATCATTATATGTTCTTTGTTTATAAATGTTTTTATTCACTGGGATTAAAAAAAATTCCATGGAGCAAGTTTTAAATATATAGGCATTGAAATGTCTTGATTTTTCTACTAGAAAATGTCCTTTTTCTAATGTTATTCTTACAACAGTGCCTTGTATAGTTGTCTCAGTAAATATTGCAAATATTGCACTGTGTATTAAGACAAACTGGGTACGTTGTTAAGTACTGCGCTATCCATCTCTAGAACATGCCTAAAAGAACAAGAGCTGGAACAAACACTCTTTCTGGATGACAGAAAGATCCTAGCTGAGCTTTGGATTCAACTCTGGCTATGTCAGGGAGGCTGCTCTCCCTAGAGGAACCTCATGCGGGTGTATTCAAACCGGCTGTAAGACTTACTCCTCTTCCCACTGTCCCCTAGGTATGAGCTGTAGCCAGTATGTAGCAGCTCTGGAGAGATCATTGAATTTTCCGGAAACAAGGAGGCAAGGAGGTTGTGAAGCCAGTTGAATTGGCTGTGGTGGGACTATTTTACTATAGAAATCAGTAGGATCCACAAGTCACCAAACCCTGCTTTTTTATACTCACTTCCAGGCTAGGAAACTCCTGTTTGGCTACCACCCAACAGGACACAGACTCAGGTAGAGTTAAATAAATATATCATTTCTTACCACGTGGGTAGTTTAAAAACACACACACACACACACACACACACACACACACACACACTGAAACACAAATATGTAATCTGTGTTCTATTCAGATTTATTGATTGAAACAGATGTTTTGATGTTGTTGTGGTATTTTTTTTTTTTTTTTTTGCTGTTGTAGGAAATTACTACACATAAAAATCAATTGTTTTCAAGTTAAAAAGTTGAGAAGGCTTCAGGGGAGAATCTATTTCTTTTTAAGGGAAATAACTTTGAGTTTGCTCACTCTTAGGTTGCTCATATCACTCTATTCTTTCCTTCCAGATACCACATCTCCGACTTTTGACTCCTACTTTTCATCGAAAGCTCCTGTAGATGCACTGGGCCCACCTGGAACATCTTTGGGCCCACTATTTAATGGATCATAAGTGACATTTAGCCTTGACACTGGATCCACCTAAGGACATAAAAAATATTCTGATGTCCAGGGTTCCCCCTAGAACAATTAAGTAAGAATTTTTGAGCTTGGACCCTGTCAACCACTGTTAGAAATTCTTCAGGAGATTTCAATGTGGAGTTGGGAGTGGAAAACTGCATCAGCGGCTTCAGAATTGGTGTGAGTATGCATGCTTAACACAATATCTGGGCCACAAAGTCGAAGAACATTGCTAGCTCCTGGATTCAGGGGTGTTGTCTGTCTTTCATCTACAGGACCACATGCATTAAACACTTAAGAACACTCTTCCTAATCCTGCTGTTCTCATTGCTGCCTGCCAGAAGATGGTATAAAGAACAAGGACAAAGAAGAGCTTGTGTCATTTCCACAAGAGGAATCTGTGTGCCCACTTTGCCCACCTACCCGGTGGCTGACTCATCTCCTTCTTGAGGTTCCTTCCTTTGTGTTCCGTGTCACCCTCTGCTGCTCCCCATGACATCCAATGCAATGACTAGTGTCTTCAATTCAGGGAAAAGACTATTCTACAGTTGCAGAATTTCAAGCATTTTAGGCTTAAGGAAAGAGTGCCCATTTTTTGGGATGGGCAAGACTAGCCTGTGCCAAGATTTTCTTTTTACTGCAGGAATACATTTTTTTGTATTGCTTTATTCTATCTGTATTGATATATAACTAACAAAGTTACATACCTACAGTGTATTGTGATTTGCCCACCTTTTTTTTTTTTTAATCAGGCTTAGTGTTTGACCCACAGGAGTGGTTCATCTGTGAACCTTTTGACTAAAATCTCCTTTGTATGTGAATGGGTACAGTAAAGCAACTGCCAAAATGGTTGTTTTATTAGGGGGAAGGATTTTCTTGTGTATTAGAGAGAAAAAATATCCAGAGGCATTTGGAAGAATCCAGAGCAAAGAGAAAAAGCAGACTGGTCATAGCCGGGGCTATGTATGAGAGAAGTTGGGGTGTGGTTGGTGGTTATGGAAAATGTGGTTTATAAGGAAGACTAGTAATGGGGGAGGGAAGCCTGTGAGCTGGAGCAGGCTTGGGAGGTTAGGATAGAAGGAGTGTGGATGAAAGGAACCAGAATGTTAAAGTGGAATTTGAAATGTATAATTCATACTTGTTAATAGTGACTGTAGGAGCCTGGAGGGCGGCATGGACTTTGATATGCTGATATACACCATAGGTATATGTCAGTGGAGAGCCATATGTCCCTTTCTTCAGGAAGGGAAATGACTCCTTTGGGCAGACAGAAAACCTATTTCACAAGTTTTGAAGGAACGCTTGGTTTTTAGCCAACTGCCAGGATCTATCTATAGTCCAGCTTGAGATAATTTCTGCATGTGTGTACTTCCTGACATTTAACATCTCCATTTTTCCCACCCCACAGACCATGCCAACAACCTTTCCTACTCTTTGTTTTAACAAAAACTGTTCAACATTTTTGGATTACATAATAAAGGAGACCCTGCAGCAATGGTCTTTCTGTGTCTGGTTTATTTCTTTTAACATGGTGTCCTACAGCTCTATCTGAATTGTCAAAAATAGCAGGAGTTTGTTCTTTTTTATGGTTGCATCTTTTTTTCTATATACACATCTTATTAATCCATTCATCTTCAATCAGTGGGGTACCAGGTGTTTCCATATATAGTTTGTTGGGTTATAGTGAACAGAGGTATGCAGATGCCTCTCTGATATATTTGCTTTGTTTCCTCTGAACACATACTTACAAGTTGGGAATGGTGGATCATACTGAAGCTCGACTTTTAACTTTTTGAGGATCTTCCGTGTGAACCTCCATAAATTTACATTCATACTAATCAACAACTACTTTAAAAATGTATAGAGACTGCCTAGACATAGATACATATATTGTGTGGTTTCAAAGGAGATTTATTGTGCTGAGCACATGTTGAAGAGGATCATTGAAACCCTCTTGTCTTTTGGCCATACTTCTCTAGCCACACTTCATGTTAGTGAATGTTCCAGGGCACAACCCCTTATGCCTGAGACATTTGTCAATTTGGTATTTTATTCTTGGGTGCTCTTTCCCCCAAGTCATCTGCTTAGCTGAATCTCTTCATATGGCCAACTCTTTCCCCACAAGATTATCTCACCATGTGGCTGTTATTACAGTTTTCTAAAGTATTAACCATAACCACTTATGTAGGCCACTCATTCCCTTGCTTTGTGTATTTTCCTGACAGAGCATAGGTGCTTCTAATGAGAGACCTTTGAGTATCCTGACCTCACATGAACCATTAACCTACAGCATAGACCCAGGCATGTAGGTGGTACTTAACAGTTTTGAGTTCAGGAAAGGAATTCCAATAGAAGCCAGAGAAACTAGAGAAATAGAGGAAGAAACTAAGGACCCAAGCAGTATTCAGAGCATGGAGAACATCAGATTTGATGTCTGGGATTGGTAAAACTTATATCCATGCCAGTGAGGGAGGAGATATAAAGAAGTCAGATTTGAGGGACGAGGTTGAGATGTCAATGCAGTTTTGATTAAAGCTAAAAGGGAGGAATTATGGTTCAACAGAAGAGACTTATTACTCCGGAGGAATCCAGAAAAAGGCTAAAGACAGTAATTTAACTTGAGCACCCCGGAGGTAGAAGTGTTCAGGTACTAATCATTTATAAGCTAAAAGTGCAGGGCTTTGGAAGAAAGCTGGAGAAGACAAAAGGGCATTTAAGGAGAGTGCTGACAAGCAGTGCCTGGAAAGAATTGTGCTTAATATATTTATACCTGAACTGTCACCAAAAATGGTAATGGTGCGATTGAGTGCTTTAATTAAAGCTGAGCTGTGCTGACCAGACAGTGTGGAAACCTAACTGTTATGGTCCTTCAGTGCACTGTGATTTGTATCTGAAATTTCCACACTTACCAGCAGTTCGTCTGGATTGTGTTTGCTCTACTGCTCTGAACAAGCAGAGGCTGTAGCTGGGTAATGGTAAGAGCAGTAGTTTAGAGGGAAGCTTTCCCCGATGCTAGGAACAGGACAGAAGGCACTCTACTGCCCTGTCCTCTAAGTCAAGTGACCTTCATCTTCATAAGGCTAGTGGCATCTGCTTCCAAAGATCATCACACCTGAACTTGCTAATTGTTGACCTTTCTTCAGAGAAGAAGGGGCAGGGAGGGTCTTAGGACACTCACCTGAATATTCAGTCGCTTCTCTCATTCAGTTGTATGTAATTCTGTCATAATTGCATGAGACCTTGGGGCATTAGAGAGGGCCTAGTAGATAGGTTGCAGGAAAACTAGGGGGAGGGGTTTCATCTAGGTAGCTATGTGGAACCCACAATCCATGCTGGAAGCTGGCTTTCCAATGCAGTTCTTTGGGGTCCCCAATATTCCTTCAGTAACCTCTTACCTGTGCTCTGTAAGTATGCTCAGTAAACTCATTGGGTTCCCAGGAAATTTCATAGAATCAAACTTTTGTTTTTGGTTTGTCATTGGTACCTTAGGAGGGGGAGTGTTAGATGTTATATACACAGAGAGAGGGGGGGGAGGAGGGAAGTGAAGGGGAGAGAAGAAGAGGGGGAGAGGGAGGAGAGAGGAGAGAGGGAGAATATATATATATATATATATATATATATATATATATATATATATATATATATATATATATATATATATATCCAATCAGGACCATTAGGGCCTATATTTGAGATCATTCCTGTTAATTTATGAAACTGAGCAGAATGTCAAGAACGTGAAACTGTATTGACTGCACTGATATTTAGAGATGGTCGGTGGCATTTTTTGCAGGAGTTTAAGAAGAGTGCATTTGAAAGGGAGTTGTTACAGTTCCCACTCTGCCCTCACCACTGGGAAAGACATACAGATGGACCCTGGGTATTACATCATCTCACCCAACTGATCTTGGACCTGTGCTTGCATCTCACCATGGGAGAGCATCTGTAAAAGTTGTCCACTGCAACTGGGTCCTCAGGCAAATTGAGCAGCAGTTATCTTCATCTTGTTTGGCCACATATGGCAAATCAAATCATTTTACTTGTCCCCAGATTGAAAGTGTTGCAGGGGTAGAGGGAAGTGGATTAAAAGAACCAGGTGAATCAACATGGCCTTGTAGCTGAATTTTCCTTCTTCAACATATCCGTTATGTAATTCCTTCCGAAATTGCCTTTAAAAGTAAGCAAATGACAGCTAACACTGTCGCAGAAAGCATTTGAAGTCAGAAAGCCCTTCTTCTTGTCCCTGAATCTCACTGATGAGCTTTGATCACTGGCATCATCCCAATCTTGTTTGGCTTTGATTGCTGACATAATGGGAATGTTGTTATTTTCAGTAAAGTCTACAAGTAGATCTCAAATAACCTAATTAGCATTGAGGTTAATTAGTAGGAGGAAATTGGCCTCATGAAAGAAGGGCAGATATGTATACAGTGTCATTATACACTGAAGGCTGGGAAATAAGGGGAAATGTAGACCAGAGAGACTGGGTTGTTGGGTTTTCACTGGATTAATCAGAATAATCTTTACACGCGTGCTTATTGAGGAATGTCATGTTTCATTGTGAAGAGCATCCTAGAAGGGATGGGGAGATAACTCAATGAATGAGTAAGTGTGCTTGCTCTGTAAGCATGAGGACCTGAGTTCAAATGCCCAGAATGCACATACAAAGCCAGATATAGTTGCATGTGCCCTTAACTACAGCCTTGGGGAAGAGACACACAACCAGCTTAGCCATGAAATGATGAACATCTGGTTCAATGAGTGTACCTTGTCTGAAGAGTGTAACACAAAGATCAATAGAGGAAGACATTCTAAATCTTGTTCCAGCCTTCACACACAGACATACACTCATATGCATGTGACACACACACACACACACACACACACACACACACACACACACACATTGTAGAAAGAGCCCAGATTCTCTTAGGCACTAATAATGCATCAGGCAAGCTTTCTTTTCATCACAGTTACTTACCTTGCTTTATGGAGCTGGAACTTTAAAAGCTGGAGGACAGGACAGCACACATTTTTCTGACCCAAAGACACAAAGGAATTAAATGAACCCACTTGGGTGATACTTTCAAATCAAACAGTAAGCACATTAGCTTCCAGTAGGCACTGTACTAGAAAGCAATAAGAGAATTACTCATTTTGTTGAAACAAACGTAGAATTGGTGATGTGTGCAGGTCAGTTTTTGTTAACTTGATACCTTACTAGAGTTGCTTGGGAAAAGGGAACTCCAAATAAATACCTTATCTGATTAGCCTGTGGGGTATTCTCTTCATTGCTGTTTGAGAGGGAAGTTATGGTGCCAGCTCTGGGCACACTATATAAGAAAGCAATTTGGCTAGCCATGAGAGTAAGCCCTAGGTGAAGACCCTTCATGGTTTCTTCTTCGGTTCCTGTCTCTGGTTCCTGCTTGAGCTTCTTCCCTGGCTGCCCTTGATGATGGACTCGAATCTGTAGGACATAATTAACCATTTCTTCCTCAGGTTGGTGCCTGTCAGGGTTTTATCACAGGATCAGGCAGCAAAGTAGACCATAATGTTACTCATTTTCTATCACTTGCCAAGAGGATATTACTCATTGTGTGCTTTAGCTTTCCAAATAAAGATAGGACAGAAAAACAATGCACTATTCTGGGTGTCGCTTTGGGAAGTCTAAGAAAGGATAAGGTTCAGTCCATGAAAGGATAAACCTGTAAATCTGTGGTTTGGGTCTCAGTATGACATGAAACGATTTGAACAAATGTTTCTTAATCCTTTGTGTGGCTGGGACTCTGTTATGAATACTTTTTTGATGTAGACCTGGAGCTGTTTCTCTTTTTGATGAGTAGTGTAAGTATAGCATGTTAGTGAGTATCTTGGTCAGCTAACAAAGAGATAATCCAGCCAGCCTAACATTAAAACAAAGCAGACATTGGGATGGAGGGAATGAGAGAGCAAGGGTTGAAAGTTGTCCTAAGCCTAAAGAGGAGAAGGGGGGGGGAGGAGGAGGAGATGAATAATAGATTTTGAGTGTGAGTCATTGGGGAAACAAAAGCAGAAGGTAACATGAAGGATGGAGGAAATCTTAGTGAAATGGAGACAGGCCAGCAAATTATATTTTCAGAAGACTCAGAAGGGCAGAGTGAAAATGACAGCTAGGTATGTGGTCTATACATGGGAAAGGATGGGCAGGAGGATAGCTGGAGGGAAAGAAAGGAAGCCATGGGAAGGCTCTCAGAGCCCAGATAAATTCGATTCTTCAGTTTTGTCCAATTTCTGGGTAAAAGTTCCTTTTAAGAGGGAGATATCAAAATATAGCACTTCTTGTCAGGCTGAACACTGGACCAGACTGTAGCCTACTTCTGCTAACAATCCCGAATCTGGGCGGCACCATGTGCTGGGGACAGCTGGTTGCCTAATACTGCGTCAGAATGCTGGGAATTGTGAAGTTAAAGCTGTCTACCTCTGCGAGGACGGTGATGGTAAGAACTGGTGTCTGCCTGCTGTGCTTAGTTGTGAACTGATCCCATGGGCAGCGTAGCTGGCTGCCTACCACTTCCGGCAGCAGTTGTGAGGATGTGCAGATTTTCTCTCTTCCTCTCTTTCCCTCCTTCCCTCTCCCTCTCTTCTTTCCCTTCTTCCTCTCGCTCCCTTCCCCCTCCCTCTCTCCCTTCCTTTTTTCCATTATTTCATTCACATTTTCCCTCCTGATTATTCCTTCAGTTCCCACTGCTTATTGTTCACATTGACTTATTATTAAAAGGCCTCCCCACGCAGGTCTTGTAAGGCCTTAGGAAGAAAGGAATTGAACAGGTTGGAAACAGCCCATGAAGGTCAGCACTTGCCCTTTTAATCTCCTCCTAGCTTCTGGTGATACTTTACAAAGCTCACAGCTCTGAGACTAGTAACTGAAGAGGGACCAGAACTAAGGAGGTTTGCCTGAGTGAGGACTGACTGCTCTATGACTAGGTTTCCTTTTTGGTTTTCTACTGCTTGGAACAATGATAGAACTTATCCCATGGGATTGCAGAAAATACCAACCCTTATAGGGTTGGGTGTTTTAGCAGGAAAACATGGAGGCTTGTAGCTTCATTTTAAGGCATTGCTCCTCCGAAGGACTAAAGTATGACTTGTGTCCTCACTGGGAGAGGAAGTCACTTTTCTCATTAAACATTTAAAATACTTCTAGCTTTCAGAGGAGTTTTAGATTTACAACAAAACAGAGAAGATGTAGAGTTTCCCATCTGTCCTCTGTCCCTAGACATAAATACAAAGACCGGTATTGTCTATTCTATAGCCCACCAGAGAGATACAGTGGTTGCAAAGAAAGCTCCTGCCTTGACATGTTCACATCCAGAGTCCTTGGTTTACCTTAGGGCTAAGTCCTGCTCTCAGGCTTTGTATAGTGTGCACGCTAATGGAATGTCCATCATTAAAGGCTCACCTGGAGTAGTTGCTGCACCCCAAATCGTCTGTGCTGTCTACTCACTGTCATCTCTCAGTCCCGACAGTACTCAGCTCAGTGTCTTCCTGTTTTCCTTTCTAGAATGCTGTGTAATTATATCCTATAAATGCATCCTTTCCCCAGATTGGTTTATCTCTAATAGGATTTAAGATTCCTTTGCACTTTTCCTGAATCACAGCTCATTTAATTTCTCCCCACACACTTTTTCTCTGACAAGCCGTGTTATCTTGGGTAGATATGTGTTCCTTAGGCTAGCCTTGAGCTTTTTCTGCCTCAGCTTTCAAGGTAGCTGGGATTCTAGGTTTCTACCATCACACCTGATCTCAGTAGCACATCTTCAGTGTTGAACACTATTACATTATTGGGACCCCACCACTGGACCTTGCATCTTCACTAGCCGTCGGTGCTGTTGGTGTTCTGGGTTTTGGCCAGACTAATAGTCATAGGATAGAATTTTATCATTTTGAGTTGAAATTTCATGAGCACATATAATAGGTAGCACCCTTTCTTATACAAATCTTATTGTTTACCTCTTTTTTTCTATGTATATCTTCTTTTATGAGACATCTGGTAAGATCTTTAGCCAATTTTATTTTATTATTCTTCTTTTTCTTGTTTTGTTTTATGAGAATTAACACTGGTATACAATGGAATAAATTATATCCACCTCCTATTTCTCTTTTCTAATTCATCTCACATTTATGTGCTAAAATTTTCAGCTCTCTTCTTTCTTCCTCCCACTTCCCTTCTTCTCCCTCCTCCTTCCCTCTTCTCTCTTTTCCTCCCCCTCCTCCCTCTTCCTTCTCCTCTAAGTCAGTTTGGTGTTGTTCGTGGGTGTGGAGTCATCCACTGAAACATGAACAACCTACAAGTTGCTGTTCCTTCAAAGAATGACGACTCCTTCCCCAGTTGCTAATGAACCATTTTTATTTTTGCTTTGGGCCACTTTAAGATTAGATTGTTATCTTTTAACCTTTTAAAAAATGTGTGTGTGTGTGTGTCTGTGTGTGTGTGTGTGTGTGTGTGTGTGTGTGTGTGTGTATTCGACCTTCTTCATGTGCTACTTTTTGCAAATACAACCTCTAGGTGTGACTTATCTTCTCATTCTTTGGGCATTATATGTCACTAAGCAGAAGCTTAAAATTTTAACAGGAATCCATCTTGTCTATCATTTATGTCCTTGACTATGGCCTTGTTTTAGTATCTACTATGCCACTGTGGCAAGAACTCCCTTAGAGAAGAAGATAATCAGTGTGGTTTAATCAATATGCACATGTAGCCTTATCTCATTCCTGTGTCCTTTGTGCCATAGTAACTCTATGACATACCTGTAGCCTTGGTAGCTTTCCTAATCACTGTTCTATGACCGGGAATGGTCAATGTAATCAAGGCAACTCTCATAAAACAAAGCATTTACTTGGGTGGTTCCATTATCATCATGATGTCATGGCAGGAGCGTGGCTCTCGTGGCTTTGGCACAGTAGTTAAGAGTTCTATATCCTGATCTGCAGGCAGGAGAGAGAGAGAGAGAGAGAGAGAGAGAGAGAGAGAGAGAGAGAGAGAGAGAGAGAGAGAGACAGACAGGAGACATAGAAACATAGAAACGGAGAGACAGAAACAGGGACAGAGAAAGAGAGAGAGAGAAAGAGAGAGAGAGAGAGAGAGAGAGAGAGAGAGAGAGAGTCAGAGAGACAGAGAGACAGAGAGACAGAGACAGACAGGAGACATAGAAACATAGAAACAGAGAGACAGAAACAGGGACAGAGAGAGAGACAGAGAGAGAGAGAGAGAGACAGAGAGAGACAGAGAGAGACAGAGAGAGAGACAGAGAGAGAGAGACAGACAGGAACAGAGAGGGACATCCTGGCACAGGCTTTGGAAACCTCAAAGCCTGCCCCCTAATGACACACTCCTCCAACAAGGCCACCCTTCCTAATCCTTCCAGTCCTTCCCTTCAGTTCTACTCCCTGCTGACTAAGTAGTCCAGTATATGATCCTATGAGGATTATTCTTGTTCCAAACCCATAGTGATTAAATACCCAATGAAAATATATGCTACCATAGAAGGAGGATAAAGGAGCTAAAATGTATATAAGGCATTTTTATATACATTTTAATGCTTAGGACTTGCATCCACGGAGCCAGAATAAGTGTGAATAAGACGGCTTCCTATCCAAAGCCCCATGTCCTTTATCTCTGTGTGAGAATCCCATTATACCATTGAGATGTCTAATTTTTTCTTGTACTGACTTCTAGTTTAGTAAATTTTCATTTTTATCTCTTGGTCTGTGACTTATTTTCAGCTGTATGGATATGGATATTACGTGACCATTTGCATTAAGTGCTCTACTTTGACCACACTCTGACCTCTGGACAATTTAACATGTCAGACTTGACCCCAGTGACTGTCCACAAGGACATTAATGAGTGACAGATTAGGCTTTTCTACTATGGTACTGGTTCCAAAGGTTCAAGTAGGTTCTGATTCTATGGAATTTTATGTTGGTCTCTGCAATTTGGGGGCAGCATTTTGCTCTTTGGCCCTTATTTCTCTGATAGATCTGGGAAGAATTTTGACTTCTAGGTCAACTTTCAACTTTCTCAAGTTGTGACCTCTAGGCTTCTTCAGGGTTTACCTAGTCAGTGGGAGACTCAGTGGATATGGAAGCTAAATACTTTTCTCTCCATTTTTGAATCTTCATAAATATCTTGGGATCTTGGGTAAAACCCAAAGGAGAGATCCCAGCATCTCTGTTTAAGATGGCCCTTGCTATGGCTTTTAAACTTACAAATTTTCTTTCTTGCTAAACTGGATTTATTTGTAACGCAAAAGGAGTGATGCTCTGGGGTCATTTTCCAATACACAAGACAATGAAAAGCTGAGTTGCTCATGTTCATGTTTCTTGCTGCTTGTATTCTCTTTTAAGTGTCTCTCCTGTCATATATTTTGTGCCATTCTTTCCCATTTTGAGTTTTGTGTTCAAGATTTTACTGTCTAAAGTGGCCCCATGAATAGCACTGAAATGCTATTGAGTATTTTTAAGTGAAAGAAGGTAATATCAGGGAGGAAATATGTTTCTGGATAACATGATTTCCTCCTTAGCTCAATGTTAGCAAGTGAATCATTAGGTTCAAAGAAATAAAACAAGGTGAGGTATTGATCAGTGAGTTGAGACCAGAGGCTCACAGGATCTACTTGTATTTCCTCTGAGAGCAGTGGCTCTTTATTCTCTAATTCAGTATGCATCGCACCTTTATGGACCATGATTACCAGGAGCTGCAAGAATCAATTATAGAATGCTTTTTAAAATTGGAATAGGCAAGCAGTGAGCTAGGGCCATAGTAATACTTTTCCCTTGTGAGATTGCTCATAAAAATAAATGGTTAATAGTATACCTTGTAGATTTAACATACATTATAGATTTGGTCTGTCTTAATGTTTTCTAGATGAAAGCACAGATTGGTTCTCTCACATCTTTTCGACTCTTGTTTATAGGGGTTTGGGTGAGAAATGTCATCTAGAAGCTCATGTACTAGAGTACTTGGTCTCCAGTTAGTGGAACTATTTGGGAATGTGATGGAGCCTTGGTGGAGGAAGTATGTCCTCCAGGCTTCTGGGGGTGGGGCCTTGAGATTTATAGTGTGGTCCTACGTCGTGTTCTCTCCCTCTCTGTCTGCCAGGTCAGCCTCGAATTCTTGCTGTCATGCCTTTTCTGCCATGATAGATGGTATCTCTTCTGGAGCTCCAAGCCTTAATAAACCTTTCATACATAAATTTCCTTTTTCTGGTCATGGTATTTTATTCAAGCAATAGAAAAGTAACTAATAAACAATTTCTGACTCTATCTTACATTATATGAAGTTTTCCACATATTTGTATACACTTAAAATGTCATATCCAGCTCTTACTCCTCTCTTGCTCTCTGTTCTCTTCTCTTCCCTGCTCGTCCCCTTGTCCCTTCTTTCCCCTCCCCCCCTTCCCTCCACATGTTCATGTCCAGCCTTTGTTCCTCCCCTTTTCTACTCTTCTTCTCTCATTAAACCTTTTCTTATGGGGAAAAATGTAATATCCAACTTTATTCATCTCCTTCATTCCCTGAGCCCAAACATCCTTTCCTTTGTGTTCCCAGTGGTCAGGAGATGAGTATTCTGATCAGACCAGAGATGCCTCCGAGAGGTACTGATATTATTATGCCTTTTCTTGGATTTCATCTTCTCTAAGAATTGTCATGGTAGATGAAGAAATGAATGGTAGTGGGCCTGGCAAAGTCACCTGAGTTGGTGGTATCTGAGATGGATAAAGCACTATTTCATGTGCCTGATCAGCCTGACTGAATCCTTCCGCTAGCCCTGAACCATGAGCACTATTATCATTTAATTCTATTTCACTAATGGAAAATCTGAGACAAAGAGAGGGCAAAGACCATATTTTTAGGAAATGGTTGTCAGGATTTTAACTAGTTCAGCAATATACTCCACAAATGTTCTTAACCACTATGATGTGCTGAAAACAGATGGGACATATCTGCAGGTTATGGAAAAGCTGAATCTATAGGACATGTTGAGAGAAAGCTGAATAAGTCAAGTGTGAGAAGTCAAGTAGGGTTTTATGATTGGTTCTTCTTGAGGCTTGAGAACTGTTACTCTCAATTAAATAATAATGATAATGATGATAATAATAACAACAATGATGATTCTGGGATAAGAGAGACTTAATTTAGCATGCAGTGCATAGCATGCTAGATTTGGTACAGTAGTGATAACTTCATATAGAACTATCCAGAAAGCAAGTCTTGGAATTTACCAGAGAAGTTAGAAGAGTGGTGTCCGCTGAAAAATACAGGACTAATGACAGAGGTTAAATGTTCAGCCTGGAAATGATAAAAGACAGCATAGAATGTCCTGAGTGTAAACTACAGGCTTTACCATTGTGAGTGACTTGGGCTTTTTGAATCTATATTTGTGGACAGAGATGGTGAGAGCTCTCTCTCACAGAGTGATTGTATGTATCTAGTGAGTTTGTCCTTGCAAGCTTTTGTAACAGTATTTTGGTTCATAATATGTTGTGGTAATACTTTCACTTAAGGCAGATTTTCTTTAAATACAAAGGACCTAATTGAAAACCTAAGCTCTTTTTCATTATCTATATCTTTCTGTCCCTCTACCCCTTCTGTTGAGTTCATGGACAGTGCCACCAAATGGGCAAAAGAACTGGCTAGGTGGAGCATGCTCAAACCCTGGGTATGTCAGAGATTTGAGATGGAGGAGGTGACGTTGCTCCCTCCCTGCCTCCAATGCTTGCTCTGAAACATGATCATGGGCACCAAGTCACATAGCACAGAACCAGGAAGACTTCTCCATGGCAGGAGGCATCCCAATAGCCTTAGCCTTCAGCCAGTGACCTTCCTGGATATTCTGTCACCCTTTCCTCAAACTATTTAATGCCTTAAATTATTTAATAAAATTATTTGATTTACCCTGAATAAAGCATATGCATTCATATCCACCCCCAATAAAGCAATATGAAGTGAAGATTGTCTTAGAGAGCTGCTTCATTAGAGATCACTGTGGTAATAGGTCCCCACCAAACTCAGATATCTTTATATAGCTTACATTTGGCTTCTGTTTTCTTTTGTGTGTTTCTTCCTTTCTGAGCCTGTGCTGGTGGGTCTATAAATGTGGGTAATCCTTTCCGATGACTTTCTGGGGTTAGAGACTGTCTTTGTTTTCCAGATATAGCCATTTGACCCTCATATCTGTTGCTGGTGGATTAATTTAGATTCTCAAATTGTTCAAGTCCCAGCTTGACCATTTTAGCTTCTTGCTCACCTCAGATTGGGTTGTTTCTGTCTCTAGGCTGAGTAAGTACTTTGTAGGTCTGTGCCACATGGCTATAGAATTCTGTCCTAATGATCCCAGAAATCTTTGAAGATGGTCCATCCCCAACTCCTGTTCTCCAAAAACAATGTACATGAGACTCCCCAGGCCAGAATTGCCTCTTAAATACTTGGAGCTATCAAGCACACTGAACAGCTATTGGGTATAAACTCATACTTTTTGCTATGCTGGTCACAAATAGGAACGTGGTCACAGCTCCCTCGGTTTTGAGTTTTCTAATGTAATGTTGTCTTCGTGACTTAAGTCTGGAGAGTGTGGTCTAGAGTGTGTCCCGCAGCTCTCTTTCCTCCCTCCTTTTCTTCACCCTTTCCTCTTGATCCACTGGGATGAGAACACAGGCTTCTCACTTCTCCTTATTTGATGTGGCAGTCTACATTCCATTCTTTTTAATGAGCTCATTTTCTCTGTTCTTCCTTCCTTGGAGCAAAGTGGGGAATGAAATCACATAGATTATTTCAGTGACAATAATGGGGTTTGTATTTCTCATCACAAACACTTAGCTATCTCTATTAGCCACTGTAGCCTCTGAAAAGAACCTTATAAACTTCCATAAAAACTTGCATGGTAAAGCTTTGTCTAAACCTTGCCATTTTAATGTACTTTCTACCTTGGCATTTGTAAAAAATTACACATCATCAATATGACTTTAGCATATAGACTAGAACACAGTTGTGGCAGAAATTTGGCCCCTAGAAACCAGTATACTTAGCCCTAGGACCTAAATAGGAGCGTTATATGACCCATCTAAGGCTCAGAGAACATGGTAGAAGGGGGGGGGTAGTAAAAGTATAAGATCCAGAGAATGGGAGATGTGCATCAAAAAGGTATCTTCTTGGCATGACACAGCCATTGCATCTATAAACTCTCCACAGCTGTGGTTATCTGCATAAGACCTGAACAAGATTGGGGTCCTCAATTTTTTTATGGGTGGGAGAAAGACCCTCCTTAAGAGACTATTAATGCTTGATGGGGGGTGGGCTATCATTTCTATCAATGGTATAGCCTCAGAGAAGTTGCATATGTTCCATCCAGTAAATAAACTCCTATCCATATGCATACTCTAATTAAATCCAGAGGTTGCACACAAAAGGACAGGGGTAGGGGGTGATGAACAAGGGAAGTGGAAGTAAAAACAACTAAAATTCATTATATATGTGCACAAAACTATCAAGAGTTAAAAAATGGAAAAAACCCACTATGATTTTATTAAATATTAAGTAGATAAAATTTAACCTCTTTGTGAACACAGTAAGTCCATTATGGACAGGATATAGTTCATCTATTCTCACTAACAAGGTGTCCTTTACAACATGTTACTGATGCTCCCATGCCTGCTTGTGAAATGAGTCTTTTATTAATACCCATAACTCAGAGTTCTTCTGAGGCTTAGGACAGAACATGACCAGGAACATAGTAGGTTCTGTTTGGGAATTTGGTATGTTGTTATGTTTGATGAACTAAGGTTTAGTTGACACTATTACTGTTGATACCGTGTGATAGGCAAGATCTTTGTGATCCTTCTTGGTATTGCTTTTGTTGTTAGACATTGTAGTAGCTGAGCAGCTGAGGTCACCTTTGATGCCTACTTGAAAAGATCTAGAAATCAGCCTTGCCTTTGTGGGGCATCTTCAGTTTCATTCTTTCTCACTTTTATAGATGTTTATGGTCTCTTCCACATAGTTATGCTACAGATCTTTTGATTTTTACATGTTTCTCTTTGAGTGCTAAATATTTCAGACATTCTAATACAGTCCGTTCTGAGTCTATTGAGTTCTTCCCCTTGGCAGAGATGTGATGTCACAGCATTTGTTAATCATCGTCCATCATCACCTACAGTAGTTGTGTCAGAAAGGAGAGAAGATGGGCAGGATTGGAAAGAAACCCAGCATTAGAGATGGTAAGGAAAGGCAGGAAGCTAAACAATCTTATTAAAATTTACATTTCTGGGTTTACTAGTGAGGTGGGCCTGTCCTTCACTCTTCTTGTTTGTTTGATATTTGATTATTTTCTTTTCTAAATTGTCTGTTTATCTCTTGAGCTCTTACTGGATCAGGGCTTTGGTTTCTATTTTCTCAAAATTATTAAAACGCCTATTTACCATTTATGGCAAATATTTGTTTTTACCAGTTGTCAGTTGATTTCAAACATGAACAAGCTTTGAAATTTTATGAAATCAGGTATGTTGGTCAAATGTTCTAAGACTTCTTATATTGCTTTTAATGTTGGGGGATTTTTGTTTTTAGAGTAAGATTGGTGAAAAGTCACTTAAATAGTGTTAGTTCTGATGTTTTAAAGCTCTTAACTCATTTGTCTTGTGCAAATGTATAGGCATAAACTCAAATTGGAATTGTCTATCACTTAATCAAAGAAAAGGTGATTTAATATTATTTGTTGGGCTCATAGTATTTCTTTTACCACATGTTAATTTTCTCTGTACTCACACTCACAGTGTAGAAGCCACTCTGCCTGATCTGAAATAAGCCTAGATCCAACCTAAGATATGATGTGAATGTAGACTATATACTGAATTTCAAATACATAGTTCAGTAACAAACAAAAAGTATAAATTATTTTATTAATGATTGTTAATGCTTAGGACATATTGAAATGACAATATTTTAGATATAGTAAAATATATGGTATAATATCATATGAATGTTTATAATATAATAGCCTTAAGGTTATTATCACTTCATATTTTATAAAATGTTGATATTAGAACATTTGAAACATATGAAACGTTTGTCTCATATCGAATGTCTGCTAGACAGCCCTGCTGTATATGTTAGGGTGTGTCTCTGTGCTTTTGAGACTCAGTGCTATCTCTGGGTTTAATGACTATAGCTTCACAATGTTTCCAGACATGGTTTCTTTCCTTGATTTTTAAAACCTTTATTTTTTTTGAAAATTTCATACAGGAATACTGTATTTACCTTACTAGTACCCCTATCTCTCTTCCTAATTCCTCTTCTGCCCCTAACTGCTTTTCAAATTCATGACCTTGTCTTCTTTGTTACTCTTACATATACATATGCATAAATGTAACCTGCTGAGCCCATTAGTGTTACTCATATGTAGCTATATTTAGATTTGAAGACTTAGGATTAATAATTAATAATCAGGGGCTCCTCCCTGGAATGGTCTGAATCTCCATCGTTCAGTGGCTATTGGTTTCCTGCATCTAGGGATTGGGCCTTGTGAGCTTTCTCCATGTCTGGTGTCATGCCATTGTACTGACTGTGTTTAGGCACCTAAATTGTTGAGATTCCATGGGTCCGACTCTGTCGTATGTTGAAGACACCAGTTCACAGCGATGAAGACTGACGACGCAGCTAGAGCCATGGTCCAGCTCCTACAGTCTTCATGCTCTTCAAGATTTTAGGTATCAGGATTGTGTTGTAGCTCTATCTACTGTAGTTGGGTGCTCGACAGTTGGTTATTCTCTACATTTTGACCAGTTGTGATTTTCTGGGATGGTCTGTGTTATGTCTTTTTGTGAAGCTTCTTTGATGAGGTGTGAGAACTACATTTATTGCAAATATAAGATTAGGTGATTAGAATGCAGTAGAAATCATACTGCCATGGCCAGGAGTAGGTATAAAGCCTATAATTCTCCTTTAGGGCCCGTGATCTACTCAGCCACAGGTAATTGGTTAGGTTTACAGTGTTAAGTATGCATTTCCTCCTATTAAATAAGCCTGAAGTCCAATTACAAGGCTGTTGGTAACCCCCAAGATATAAGTGCCACTATAGCATCCTGGGAGATATCTTGCCTAGGGTTATTCTTGGGGATTATAGGCTTTTTACCTGGGTAGGACTATTGAAAACTTTTCTTACTTGGCAGCTTGCATAACACCTTGCATACAATGAAATCTAGTCCCCAGGGCTTATAGGCTTATAGGTCAGTTTTAGTTGGAGCCCTCTAGGTTCTGTGTCTAAGGTACATGATCTCTTCAGCAATAGGATCTCACTTTTAAGTTTTAGAAAGCAATCAAGGGCAACAGCAAAGGCCTATCTTGTTTTGGATGTCTCCCAGAGTCCCCTGACCAACTCTTCTCTTTATCTTTTGTTTGCTATTTTTTTCTTTTTTCTTTATTAACTTGAGTATTTCTTATTTACATTTCGACTGTTATTTCCTTTCCTGGTTTCCAGGCCAACATCCCCCTAACCCCTCCCTGTCCCCTTCTATACGGGTGTTCCCCTCCCCATCCTCCCCCATTACTACCCTCCCCCCAACAATCACATTCACTGGGGGTTCAGTCTTAGCAGGACCAAGGGCTTCCCCTTCCACTGGTGCTCTTACTAGGCTATTCATTGCTACCTATGAGGTTGGAGCCCAGGGTCAGTCCATGTATAGTCTTTGGGTACTGGCTTAGCCCCTGGAAGCTCTGGTGGGTTGGCATTATTGTTCATATTGGGTATTGAGCCCCTTCAAGCTCTTCCAGTCCTTTCTCCGATTCCTTCAATGGGGGTCCCGTTCTCAGTTCAGTGGTTTGCTGCTGGCATTCACCTATGTATTTGCTGTATTCTGGCTGTGTCTCTCAGGAGAGATCTACATCCGGTTCCTGTTGGCCTGCACGTCTTTGCTTCATCCATCTTGTCTAATTGGGTGGCTGTATATGTATGGGCCACAGGTGGGGCAGGCTCTGAATGGGTGTTCCTTCTGCCTCTGTTTTAATCTTTGCCTCCCTATTCCCTGCCAAGGGTATTCTTGTTCCCCTTTTAAAGAAGGAGTGAAGCATTCGCATTTTGATCATCCGTCCTGAGTTTCATGTGCTCTGTGCATCTAGGGTAATTCAAGCATTTGGGGTAATAGCCACTTATCAATGAATGCATACCATGTGTGTTTTTCTGTGATTGGGTTACCTCACTCAGGATGATATTTTCCAGTTCCATCCATTTGCCTATGAATTTCATAAAGTCATTGTTTTTGATTTGTTTGCTATTTTTTAATCTGTTTTTTTCTTCCAAACAATTGAAAAATTTTTTGGAAAGTTTTGAGAAAATGAAATCTCTCTGAGACTTTGATTAAATCATATGCAATGTGTAAATTGATTTAGAAAGAATTTACTTTTTAATGAGACTAAGTCTCTATCTCTCCCCTACCCATATTGAATTACTTATCCTGTTGTGGAGAGAGAAATATGTTGAGAAAAGAAGTGTAGGGAAGGATCCTTTATTTTGGCTAATAGTTTAGGGCATGGCAAGAAAGTCATGGTGTAGGGGGCTTGAGGCAACTGGTCATATCATGTTTGCAATGAGGAAGCAGAGGGAAATCAATGGATGTTCTTACTCAGTTCACATGGTCCCTTTCATTCAGCCCACGATCCGATCCCAACTATGAAAAGTTTCTACCAGTAGTGAGAGAGAGTCGTCCTATTTCAATGAATCTAATCCAGATAATCCCCTGCAGGCACACACAGAGACTTGTCTCCTAGGCGACTATAGGTCCTGTCGACAACATAAACCATCACACTTCCCTTGGTTCCCACATATATCATATTCTTTAGTAAACTTTGTGTCTTTATTTTTATAAATTACACACAACCCTGTTTAGATTATTGTTAGGAGTTGTATTTTTATTGCTATTGTAAAGGTGAGTTATTATTCCAGTTCATTTTCTAACTAGTTTTTGTTGGCTTGGAAAAGGTGATTTTTAAAAGGGACCTTGTAACTAGACATTTTTACTGAGCTTTTATAAAGATTAATTCTAATAGATTTTTAGCTGATTCTCAAGTCATTCCCGTTTTCAAATTAAAATACCACATCACTGTAAGCTCCAGATGAGATTCTATCTCTCTCCAAAATTCTTGCTTTAAAAACTAACTTTGGGGGGAAAAGTATAAGAGGTAGTTTTAAAGTTCTATTGTTTACTTCAGATGGATTTTTTTTCTTTTGCCCCAGAATTTGTCTGTGCTTTAGGAAGTAACAGGGTAAGAATGCCCTTGTTGTGTGATTTTATTTTTTTTTGTTGTTTTGTTTGTTCTTTTCGATCTGAAGACTAGAAAATTCCATAGTATTCAGAAAGCTCTGCTAGCACACGCACTTGGGTGCTGTGTCAGTATGAGGAGTCTGTGCATTCAGACCAGTCATAAGACAAGACTGAGAGGGATTTAGGAGAGTTGCCTCTGCTGGACATTGAGGTTGCATTCACTACCACAGGCAGGTACAATTGTTAGCCAACCATCTCCTCAACTGGGCATAATGTGACAATCTTTACCTTCTTGAATCTCTGAGGTCCTGGGGCTCAAACGTCTGTCAAGTTACATGATTATAGGAATTCAATTTTGATTTCATCTTAAATATCTTTCTTTTTTGGCATTTGTTTATATATAATTTAATGAGTGACTTTTAAAGTGTTTTTTTATGTAGCATGAATAGCATTGACATTTAATTTCATTAAAAACTATTAGTTTATTGTTAATGAAACCCTGAGCATACATCCATTTTGCTATGTCTAAATTTACTGCATTCCGATCAGTCCCTAATTATAACAGTTACTATGTAGCAGTCATTACAGAGCTATTAGACAAGATAAGAACTGGCAGGTTCTGAGGGGGTATTTCCTCATTAGAATGAACATCTCTAACTAGTCCTGTCAGAAACCAAGCCAGATTAATATAAATCTTTCAGGCAGTAACATGTATTTGGAGATTAACTTCAACCCTCGCCTTAAGGAATAAAAATAAATCTATTAATGTATTAAAGTAAAACTACCTTGATGCCCAAGCAAAATGTTTCTCTGTGAGTCAAATTGCAGTAGCAGAAGGTCTGGAGGATTTTATCTTGCTCCTATGGGCACACCATTACATCACTCCATAGCTCCATTAGGTGCTGCCACACTGGATGGTCATTCAAAGACATAAACATGGTGTTTGGAAACATGAAATTGCTGTTGTGCAAAGCCCACATGCACATACAAACATAGTAAAACAAAGCTTTACTGACTATAGAACACAGACTTACTAACTCACTTTGCACACAACCGATGGCCAACTGCAGTCTAAAATTATAAGGGGGGAAATTATTTAATTCTGGAAATTCCCAAAAATAAACAATTCATAGATTTTCAAATGTGTGCCATGCTGGAGAACGGAATAAAAAAGTTTCGCTTTGTCCTTTTCCATCCTAACCAGGACACAAGTTACCTCTTATCTGGGGTATCTACCCTACGCACCTTGTAGGGTATTAGTTACTTAGTATCTTAGTCATAGGATCAGCCCTTTTATTCAGCCCTCATTTTTATTCAGAGCTAAACCTAACATGCAATAGTGGTGACACTGGTGATTTTAAAACTTACACAGCTATTCCTTTACTTATTGCTGTTAATCTCTCGTTGTGCCTACTTTATACATTTAGCATTATTATAAGTACGTATAGTTAGGGAGAAAAACTCCATAGTTTCAGGTATTCATGTCTCTCTCATAGATAGGATGGGGGTGACTGCTGTGTTGAATTGGTGTGTATGTGTATGCATGGAGGGTACAGCCGTTCCTTCCAACCTATTGGAGCTTTAATGTAAAGAGAGGAGTTACACATGGTTGACATATGAACTGTGGCTCTTTTAACAATTATTCTAGTGATTTAGTTTAATTTCTAGATAAAATAATCAGGGAAACAAAGATCTTAGAATTTAAGGTGTTAAACATTTCTTTAGCCCCAAGTGAGAAATCATTTTAAATTAAATAAGAATATGATCATTTGTATTCTACAGAAAGATGGAAAATATCTTATAAATTATTAATCCACCAAATGGCATGCATTTATACTGAGCTAGTGTTCTGGGCCTGGCTGATACATCCCTGCTCATTATCTGTGTGCACATAAACCTATGGGATAGTGATGAAGAGTGTGGAGCAACCCTTGAACCTGATCCTAACTAATATCCAAAGGATGACCTTTAGTGAGGTGTGAAGTGACTAGCTTTCCTTTTCACCCACATACCAGCCCGCTGTGAGCTCTACCCAAACAAATTGGCTTTAGCTTTTTCTACCCAAACCACCTTGAAAAAAAATTTATCTGTGGTAGAAACAGCTAATAATAAAGGAAGTCATACACAGACAAATCACACAGAGGCATATAACATATACAAACATACAACATATACATACAGAAGATCTCTCACATACACAGAAAGACACATCACACAGAGACATATAAACAAATACACACAGTCATATCACACACACAAACACATTACACATACACAGACTATTATATATATACACAGACATATCACACACATACATAGGCATCACATACAGAGACATAGACAGAATATCTCTCACACACAGACACATTACACACACAGACATAATATACATACATAGACAAATCACACACATACATAGACAAATCACACAGAGACATATAACAATCACAAACATACAACATACTTATACAGAACATCTCTCACACACAGATACATTACACAAGACATATTTTACACACACACACACACACACACACACACACACAAACACACACACAGAATATGTTGTATACTCATAAATTCCCAGGATTTTGCATCTATTTTATTTTATTAAGTGTTAACTGGGAACTATGAAAAATTAAAAGGAAAACATTAATTTTGCTGTTAATAAATGAACTCTAATGTACATTTTTATAATTATTAAACATATTGCAAAAGAAATATCTACTAATGAAAAACCCAAAGGTTTACAGTGTACATTTTATAATTCAAAGAAAATGTTTAATGTCAGATTATTAATGGGAAAATGAATGTTTATAGCTAAAATAGTTTAGTTTTTTATAAAGGGTCAGAGAACTGGCTCAGATAAAGACATCTGTGGCTAAGCTGATGCGTTGAGTTCTATCCTCGGGATTCCTATGGTAAAAGGAGAGAACCGTCTTCTGTAAGTTGTCCTCTGACTAACACACATGTACCATGGTATGTGCAAACATCTGTATACACTCATGCACACAAATATAAAAAATGGAATTATTTTCTTTAAAATTTTAGACTATCTTGTCTAAAATCAATATAAACTTGTTTTCCAAATGAAGGCATACACTGGAAGAAGACGTTAGATTAGCACTTTTCTGAGCCAGGATTCTTTGTGTATCTCAGGTAAGAAATGTGCATTCTTCAGGTATGGTTTGTGTGCATTACCTATGATCTACATATTCCAGTTCATTGTACTGAGCTAAGAAGTGTCTGCAGTTAATGCTACAGTTAAAAATAAAATTCTCTTAAGAGTTGAGCAGGCCCCACTTTAGAAGTTTCTGCAAAATGCCTTCTCCACGGTAACTGATTGATAGATCCTTGTAGTTGTAAAATGCTTAATTATTTAAGCTCTTACTCTCAGGGACTCAGGGTATTTTCAGGGCATGGAAAAGGGTTCCTCTGATAACATAACATGGAAATAGAGCATTAAAGAGAATATCTTGCCTGAAGTGCCTCCACAGGTCCTTCTTTTGGCATTTTTTTTCTGCAAACTTTGATGAGGTCAGCAGTTAGAAAAACAGGCTTCTATTACAGTCTGAGTTTCTTAAAAAATATTGTCATAATAGTAGCACTTGGTAGCCAAATTCAATGTTTAGTAAAAAGATCTTAAAATGTGGCGGTCCAGTGGTATCACGAGTTAACACCATTCTTCTCTGAGAAAGACCAGGATTTTGGTGGCGCCAAAAATTAAGACTTAGGAAATGTTGGGGCATGGGAATGGCCTGGTTCACAGTGGGAAGGGGAACCCCCTTTTGGCCAAAAGGCCCTTTGATGTTTGCCTCCTCTAAGCTGTGCCTCACCTCTACTTCTGATCTTTAACTGAATAACCTCCTCACTAACCTAATTGGTGGTCCAGCACTCCTCCTGCTGCTTGGCTCCCTTCTAATGACAAAGCTGGATAATTAAGTTCTTTCTCAGCCTCCTCAAGCTTGGCCTCTCTGACAGCTTTGGTCAGCAGGCTGGCTGACCCTGAGTAGCTCTTCGCCAGCATCCCCTTAGTTCACCAGGGTAGGTGTTCAGCATCTTTAGACTAAAGACTCCACACTGAGTGCTTTCATTAACCCCTGCCCAGTGCCAAGCAACGGCTCTCTCAATATTCAACATCCCCAAATGATTCCAGCCACACAGATCCCAGCCCACAGCAGCTTTGGCTATCTGTTCCTCCTCCCATTACCTTCTTGCTACCTTTGACCCCATTTGAATGGTGGCTCTTCACACTAAGTTCCTAATGAGGTTATCAAGTCTGCATGCCCAATGAGATTGCCCCTCATGTAATAGGTCCTCAGCTCTGAGATATGCCCAGGAGGGCAGACTGCATCTGCTAAAATAATTAACCTTTTAGCTGAAGATGGCCTTATTGCTGGATGTGCTTTCATAGGCCAAGTTTGTGACCATTTAAGAATGTCAGTGTAATATATGGAGATTTTTACATCTACATATAGATCAGTTTCCTCAGTCAGAGAAACAGAGGATGAGTAACACTCTAGGCCAGCTGTGGAGGTAAGAATGCTAATTTATTTCTAACATGGATCATCAGTATTGTCAACTTGATTATTTATGGAAATGGGAGGAAGGACTGAGAGGGATAATGAAAGTCCACGTGCAATCTCAAACCTTATTTGGTTGAGTTGCTTGCTAACCACATAGGTCAAGAGGAACAGAGTAAGCTAGTCATTCAGGAATTGAAGTTCTCGTGGCATGAAGGAAAACCTTTTCTAGTTTCATAAATGTTTACTGAGTGGTTAAGACTGATTTGGTAAATATATCTAAGCCTTGGCATTGAGGCAGGTTATACAACAAATTCCCTTCACCTTAAATGGCTCCTTCCTTATTTATGTGAACGTAGGATGCATTTGTTCACATTGACTGCCCCTGCATCCCAAATGTGCTGCAGATATCAGCCTCTCTTTGACTCTGTGTTTCCCTGTGTCTCTGTCTCTCTCTTACACACAGAAACACACACACACACACACACACACACACTCACACACACAACCTATCTTTAGATTCTGCAGCAAAGGAGACACTCTCAGGTCTTTAAACCTGCTTTTCTGTCCTCTTCTTTTTTTTGTTCCAGCGCATCTTATCTTGTACTTCTTGTCATGGAGTCGTGAGTTTGGTTCTAATAAGTAGCATTTTAAAAAGGTAGACAATAAGTGGTATTGGGAATTTAGAATAAAGCCTTAAAACCCAGTGAAGCTGGAGATTTTTTATATTCTAAAGGCACCACTTGAATGTGGATCAAGTGGTTGTTGTGAGATGTCTTCTGATACC